>NC_140052.1:2217506-2557506 GCF_963513975.1 Fringilla coelebs
GGCCATGCTCCAGTCAGGGTCCAACACTAACCCTGCTGGAAAGCAGTGCTGGATTTTGGTATTTTTAAAGAAAAAATAAGGTACAAAAAGGATTTTATTTTTCTTAACGTTTTGTGTGGGAAATGTCTCTTTTTATGCTCTTATTGAGGATGTTTAACCTTCTCAGAAATTCCAAACACAGCTCTTGCTACCGTGTCTGTAGGGCCTGAGATGTTCACTTTATATTCTTTATTAAGCTTGATAATGTTCAGTGATTTTCTCTGAAGTCAGAGCATTCTGATATTGCAGCTATCAGCTGATATATTTTATATATATATATATGTATATGTATATATATGTGTATATATATCAGATATGTTGCTGGTGCTGTGCTGCTGTGTGAATGCCCCAACCTGCTCCATTCATTCCCTGTCCATGGTGACTTGCTAAGGAGAGGGACGTGCTGTGGCAGCATCAGGACACCTTGGGAGCATTGGACAGGAGCCACAGGCTGTCAGTGGCCACCCTGGCTGTGCCAAAGTGCTGTGCCAGGGCACAGAAGGCTTTAAACTTCTCAAATGCTGTGATGGAGGCTGCTGCTCCTCCTGTGCCACTCGATGTCTTGGTTCACTTTGTGTTCAGACTTCTTAGAGATGCTTCTTTTTTCCACCAAAAAGTGATTCATAGCAGCCAGCAGCTGGGCTTGGACTTAGGAGGGAAAACAGGAGAGGTTGGTTAGTTTGTGAAAAAAACTCTGAACTGAAGAGAAGGTGAGTCTTTCAAAAAAGCTTTAACAATGTTAGGTGAGAACAGGCCAGTTCAGAGGATCTTGGTGACTGCAGGGGCTGTTCTGAGTGCCAGGCTCAGATGCTAAAATGTACATTTTAACCACGTCTTTGTAAGCTGAGTAACCAGAATGTAGTTGCTTAGTACAGCTCCTTTGTAAGGAAAAGATTGCACAGCTGTTCTAATGGATTGGCTTCAGCAGAGCTGGAGGCAGCTGCTGAATTAATTTGTGTGGGCTCCAAAATAAGGAATCTTGGATAGTTGGGTCATTTCACGCTGAGACCTAGGGGAAATCCACAGAACTAGTAATTTTGGTGGAGAATTGCAGTGTGCTGTCCCAGCACATTGTTTTTCCTTCGTGGGAACACAGTGACATGTTTTTCACCTGCTTGCTTGTTACACTTCTGGGGTGGCCCTACACTTCTGGTGACCTCCTGCCTCCAGCTCTGGCACCTGGGCAGTGCCTGAGCTGCCCTGCCCAGGGAACAGGGTTTGTGGTTTACTGGAGCTTCTCCTCTGCAGCTGCACCTGGGCACAGTGCAGGCATCCTGCAGCCTGTGGCCAGCTGAATCTAGAAGCAAGAATTCCACGATTCTGTGATTCCAGTGGTGCAGAGGCTGGTTCCACCGTTCCTGAACACATTGTGCAAGCATTAGCTGTTGTAGCTGTCAGATCATTGTATAGACTTGTCCTGTCCATAGGCTGTTGAAGGTGTTTGCAGCTCAGGAAGGAAATTTCATGGGCAAATCACCTTCTCTAGTCACCACATGGTCTTGGAGAATCAGTTCAAAAGTTCAAATGGAGTAATAGGGCTGGAATGTGGATTTTTGGCCTTCCTTCTAAAAAAACCCTTCTTTTATCTTAATTTCAGGATAGAACGGGAAAGACACAATTACTAGACATAATTATCAATGAGCATAAAATCTGTATATATTGAAACTTTACAGAATTATGTGGGAGGGGAGGGGGGAGGGTGGGATGGGGGTGTCCGACGCTGGTACGGAGAAGTCACTTTAACATGGAAACCTCTGCCTCATTGAATTCAGGGTTTAATGTACTTGAAGCTCTGCGGTTCCTTTTACAGCTTTTTTATTTATACATGATTTTTTTTTTTGTATACTGCATTGAAAATGTCCTTGACTTCCCCCCCCCAAGTTCCTTCCTGCTCCCCTGTGCAGTGGATCCATGGCAAACGGGAGGGTTTGGGAGCAGCTGGCTCGGAGGTGTGTGCTCACCAGGTGTTGCGTGGGAGACGACGACCTTGGAGCAGTGCTGTCCCTTTGCTTCCCATTCCCATCAGCTTTCCCCACCATTTCTCTTTGTGTAGCAAAAACATTTGCACTTAAGATACACTCCTACACGTTGGATGTATTCCCAGTGTTGTTCTGAGGGAAAAAGGAGAAAGAGAAAAAGGCAAAACAGGAAGAAAAGAAAGGTTGTTTCCTGTGATACTGTATTTCCGAGTGAGCAGCTCAGGTCTGTGTTCCCCTTGGAGGGTTCCTGCTGCTCCAGAGCGGGAGGTAGGGAGCTGGAAGTGTGCTTTGTGTAGGGGATTTCTGTGCTTAATGTGAATAAAAAAGGGAAAACATGTCTGAATTTGCCAAAGCCATTTACCACTCCCTGTGCCCCGGGGCTGTGCCCTCGCTGTGCCACCGCCAGCTCCAGGGGCAGGCACCTGCCTGGGGTCCCTCTGGAGATGCCAGCTGTTTGGGGTCCCTCTGGAGATGCCAGCTGTTTGGGGTCCCTCTGGAGATGCCAGCTGCCTAGGGTCCCTCTGGAGATGCCAGCTGCCTGGGGTCCCTGGGAGCCCCCCACCTTGAAGTTCTCTCTCCTTTTTGGGTCATAACCAGACTGGACGAACCCCTACAGGACGAACCCCTGTTCCAGGTGGATCTGTATCTCATTTTGGTGTCACTTTTCCAACAAGCCAGCCCCCAGGGTGATCCTGTCCCATCTGAGCCAGGGGTTGGGGGTTGCATTCGGGGTGCTCTGAGGACCCCAGCCCGTCTGTCTCCACACGAGTGATGTTGCACAACACAGATCCCCGCGGATCCGTCTCCATCCCCACGTGCTCTGTAAGATGGACCTTTGTAGAGTCGTTATTTCTGTAGACTTTGTTTATCTGTAACAAACTTTGTAGATTCTGTGAAATGTTATTTTAACGAAATCACTCGAGTCTTTAATAGCAAAGCGTCGATATTCACCGGAGGTGGTATTGGAAGAGTTTTTGGACGCAGATGCAGCCCTGGCACTACCGAGGAGTGTCTGATTCCACGGGGCATTACTGTATCATGACTTGATGTTGCCACATAGACTTTGAGATATCCAATATTTTGGGGGGTTTGTGTTGGCCTCTGTCCTCTTGCATAGTGTGAAGCCTGTAAAGCTGGTTCCCTGTACATAGATAGCTCCTGTCCTCTAGGTAGAGCGTATCGAGACTTGCCTGTAATATTTTAGCTTCTTACTGACTGTGTGTGATGGTAGAACATATAATTTTTGTACATTCTATTTACTGAGATGTTGCCTTTTTTTTTTTATTTTATTTTACAAATACTCTGGAATTCAGATGTGGTTTTTTTGGGGTTTTTTTGTTTGTTTGTTTTCCTTTTTTTTTTTTCCTTTTAATTTTTTTTTCCCTTTTGCTTTTCCGTGAGGATTCCTTTGGAAAGATTTTTAATGACATTCCACTGATCTGAAATTTTTTGCTTGAGGTTGACTTCAATAAATCGTTCTGAATGTTCCAATGATGAGATGACTCAGTTCCGTCTCGGGGCGGGGCTCGGGGTGGGGTGGATAACGGGACTCTCCGCTCCGGTCCCTCCTCCGTGCCGTGCCGTGCCGAGCCGAGCCGGGCTGCGCTCGCCCCGCCCCGGCGCTCGGCGGGCGGGCAGTGGCCATGCGGCGAGCGGAGCTGGCGGCCGAGGCCGTGCTGCGGGCGCTGCTCCTCGCCACCTTCGGGTGGGTTCGGGACCCCCACCCTGCCTCCCCTGCCCTGCCCAGCCCTGCCCTGCCCTGCCCCGCCCGGCCCCGCCGCTCATTCGCTCGTCTCGTTGCAGGATCATGGAGTTCCTGCCGCCCTTCCAGCGCGTGGTGCAGCCCGAGGAGATGTGGCGCTACAAAAACCCTTACGTTGAAGCGGATCACGTCCCCACGGTCTTCATGTTTGTAAGTTCTTGACGTGGATTGGATCGGAAGGGACCTTAAAAGATCGTTTCGTTCCTCCCCCCCTCCCACCAGACCGAGCCCTACATAATCTGTGTGCGAACAGTTCCGGGGATGGGGCATCCACGGCTTCTCCGGGCAGCCTGTGCCAGTGTTTCCTGCATTTACTTGGATTTATTCTCGAATTGCCAGCTCTCCTTTTAAAGCAAAGCTGCTGGCTAAAAGCTTGTACTGCAATACCTGCAGCTCCTAGTGCACGTTGCAGAAAGTGCAGGATATCGGATCCATGTGGATAAAGAGCTGCAGGGAGGGGCTGTGAGGATGGAGCCGGGCTCTGCTCGGTGGGGTGAGAGACTCAAGCTGGAACATTTCCACCCGAACAGGAGGAAGAACTTTCCTGTGTGGGTGACTGAGCAGTGACACAGGCTATCCAGACAGTGAGAGTCTCCTTACCTGGAGATACTCCTAATCCATCTGGACACAGTCCTGGGCAATGTGCTCTGAGGACCCTGAGCAGAGGGGTTGGACTTGATGGTCCCCAGTGGTCCCTTTCTACCCATTCTGTGAGATTAGTGCCAACCAGGCCAAACCTACAGTGATTTTTGTCATATTTTGAGGCTTTACCATCCCTTGCCTTTGGAATTTGAAGTTCATAAAGTGATTAGGACTTTGCACTGTTGTCCATAATCCATTCCACGTCTCACTTAGCGGGTGTGTGGAAGATAGCACAGCTCTTACTCTCAGGGCATGTTTTCCTTGCAAGCTGCTATTTTTAGCAGGGATTTATTATTATCATTTTATTGTTAAATGTTTTCCCAATGGCTCTAGGCTTGCTTACGAGAGTTTGACTAAGTCTGTGTTGGAGTTCCAGGAGAGAGCAGTGTGTCAGAGGGATTGGCTCCCTCCGTCACAGGTGTCAGGTGAAGGGCTGTGGCTCTCGAGTTGGCAAATGGCAGGTGGGATTTCCTGCAAGAGGTGGCCACTAAACATTAAGGACAAAACCTGGGGATAGCATTTGGAACAGGCAGTGTAAAGCAGGACATGTGCCAGAGCTCAGGTGGAACAGACTCCGTGGGAGCCTGGCGGTGCTGAGGATGTCCCGGGGTGCAATCCCCCGGGGCTGAGATGGGGATGATGATAACTGCCTGCTCTGAATCAGCAGCTGCTGAGGTTTTGCTGACAGAGCGAGGGTGCTGCTGACAGAGCGCTGGTGCTGGGGCTTGCAGGGAGGGCAGAGCTGAGGTGCTGTGCCTGGGGACACCCCCAGCAACCAGCCAGAGCAGCACTCTGCCAGAAGAGCTGTCTGAGAGCCAAAGGATGTGGAGGACAGATTGCCGCTTGGCTTTGGGGAAGGGAAGTGCATTCAGAGTCTTAAGTGCTCTTATGTTCTGGTGAGAACTTAAACCTGCTTCACTGACACCTAAATTCTCCCTGTGTTGTGCAGTTCATTGCATTTCTGTCTCCCTTGTTGCTCATCCTCCTGGCGAGGCTGTTCATGGGTGCTGACCACGAGGACACGAGGGAAGCCTGCCTTGGTGAGCTCCTCCTTGTTCCAGGGAATGGCAGCTTGAGCCCTGCCCGTGCCTGAACGTGCTGCACTCAGGTGGGGACGATGCTGATGTGACCCTTTTGCTCTCTCTCAGCTGCCAGCCTCGCTCTTGCCCTGAACGGGGTTTTCACAAACGCCCTGAAGCTCGTTGTGGGGAGGTGAGGACTGGCTGGGTCCCAGCTGCGCCGCGGGGGAGGAGTGTTTGCCATAGGAATGTTTGAAGGAGCTGGGGCTGTTTAGCCTGGAGAAGAGGAGGCTTAGGGGTGACCTTATTGCTCTCTACAACTCCCTGAAAAGAGCTTGCAGACAGGTGGGGTCGGTCTCTGACAGAACCAGAGGACACAGTCTGCAGCTACAGCAGGGAAGGAATCTCAGAATGATGAGGTTGGAAGAGACCTCTGAGATCATCGAGTCCAACCTGTGCCCCAACACCTCACCCAGACTACAGCACCCAGTGCCATGGCCAGTCTGTTTTAAACACATCCAGAGATGGTGATTGCACCACCTCCCTGGGAAGAGCATTCCAGCGCTTTATTATTTGGGTGAAAATTTTTTCCTGATATCCAACCTACACCTTCCCTGAAGTACCTTGAAACTGTGTCCTCTGGTTCTGTCAGTTGCTCCCCGGTGGAAGAGACCAGTAGGTTGAATATGAGGAAAAAATTTTTCACTGGATGTGTTTAAGAAAAGACTGGACATGGCACTTGGTGCTATAGTCTAGTTGAGGTTTTAGGGCACAGGTTGGACTCGATCTTAGAGGTCTCTTCCAACCTCATTATTCTGTGATTCTGTGATTCTGTGATAGCCACATCAGGGCCAGGAGCTGAACTTGGACATGCTCAGCCTGGAAAGAATGTGGGGTTTTTTTCTAGCTGCAAAGACAATTTAGAAATAGAAAAAACACTGGGGAGCTGCTGTCAGAGGCAATCAGTCAGAGGGGTTAATTAGGCCCAGGATGGCGAGGATGGTGTTGGCGCAGGCAGCTCCCTGCTGCTCCCTGCTGCCCCGGGGGGCTGGGAGTGCCCACACAGGAGGGTCCTGAGCTGCTCTTCCCTGTCCCAGGCCACGGCCCGACTTCTTCCAGCGCTGCTTCCCGGACGGCCGAGCCAACGCGGAGCTGCTGTGCACGGGGGACGCCCGCAGGGTCAGCGAGGGCCGCAAGAGCTTCCCCAGCGGACACGCGTCCTGTGAGTGCCACCAGCTCCCCTCCTGCTGCAGCACCCCTGGAGGGCAGCTGGGAGCTGTTTTCCTGCACCCCACAGCTTTGGCTGCGTTCTAGAGGGAGCCAGGTGTCCCTCTGCAAAGCAGTGGGGTGGGAAATGTGGTCCAAAGCTGTCTGCAACCCAGAAGGAGGGATGTGTGCCAGGTAGCAGCTTCTAGGATCCATCACTCCTGTGGGAGTGTTGTGGGGTGGGAAGGTCAGGGTGGTTGGAGACGAGAGATCTCTGAAACCAGGTCTGGAATTCGGGGTTTATTGCAAAGGGCCTGGGGCAGGGCCCTGCTGGGAGCTGCCAGGCACAGCTCAGAGCAGAGAGAGAAGAGAATGGGAAAGAGGATGAGAGAGACAGAGAGGATGAAAGGATGAGAGAATAAGAGGGTAAGAGAGCGAGGTTCCCATTCCAATACCATAAATCTCCTTCTGTGCTGAATATTCCAATTCTCACTGACCAATCCAGTCCAAGATACAAACCCTACAGCATTTACACACAGCCCATAAGAATCATTACATTGCCACACTGTGTTCCATTTTAAACCCTAAAATCTCCTCTCTGGGCCCCTTCTGCCCAGCCAGCGGGGTCTGCTCTGCCCCTTGGAGCTGCCTGCAAGCAGAGGGTGTTGTTCCATCCAAAGGGGATCCCCTCCAGCCAGCCACACCATTGTTTCCCAGCTGTTCAGTAACTGAGGGATCTCAGAGCTTGCTTTCATTTCCATCTCACTTATAGCTTCCATATTCTCCAAATCTTTTGCCAGGCAATCACATTTATAAGGCTTTCCTGTTCCATCTTCCCCAACACACTCCCAGCTGGTACTTCCCTTGGCTCACAGGGACAGGCAGACACCTCTCACAGCCCTTCCACTGCAGCAGCAGAGGGTCAGGCTCTGGCAGCAAAGCCTGGAGCTATTCTGAACCAAAATTGTTCTGTTCTCTTCCAGTTGCCTTTGCTGGCCTTGCCTTCTCTGCCTTCTACCTGGCAGGGAAGCTGCACAGCTTCGTTCCAGGCCGAGGGGGCCGGGCCCTGCGTTTCTGTGCCTTCCTCCTGCCCCTCTTCCTCGCCACCCTCATCGCTGTGTCCCGCACCTGTGACTACAAGCACCACTGGGAAGGTGGGTGAGCGTCTGCTGGAGCACCTGGATGGGGCTCAGGAGGTGCCCTGAGCAGGGCACTCCAGGCACAGGGGGCTTTGGTGCCACAGAAGGGTTCAGAGCCCCCAGCAGCAACTTGGGTTTTTTTTGTTTTTTGGTTTTTTTACTCCTCCAGTGGCAATTTTGCTGCCACCTGCAGGGAACTGATGCCTTCCTCTGTGGTTTTGAAATACATACCAAACTTGGGTTTACAGCCAAGTCAGGTTATGGATCTAGCAGAAAAGCTGTGCTGAGGAAGGGCTGTTAACTCTGCTCTGGTCTCACCCACAGATGTGTTGGCTGGCTCAGCGATGGGCTTGGTGCTCGCATACCTGTGCTACAGGCAGTACTACCCTCCCCTGACAGACACCACGTGCCACAAACCATCTCTGGCCAAGCCCAAAGCAGTGCACGAGGAGAAGCCTCCAGCTCCCAGCTTCCACATGGACATTTAGTGCCAGGCTCTGTCCTGCCTCTCCCTGCGTGCCAGGGCAGGGCGAGGCTTGGGGGAGGCTGCACAAGCCCCTGGGCAGGTGTTCCCTGCTGAGCTGGTGAGTTCCCTGCCCTGGCCCTTCTGTTGCTTCATTTCATTGAATTTTGTAGGCCACCCCCTCTTCAGGCCCACTGTGAAGTGAGGGAGGCACTTGGGGTGCCAGCCTATGGGTGTGAAGGTCCTGAGCACAAACTGGGAAAATGTGACAGTCCAGTGTGCCCAGTCTAGGGGAAGTTCTTGTGTCCAGTCCAGGAAGCACCATTGGCCACCTCCCTGCAGTCCAGCTGAGCTGTCCCAGCCCTTCTCCTGGGAAATGAAGTGCAGGACCTGCCAACTTTGAGCTTTTCTAATTTCCCAAATAAAGGAGTTTAATTTTTGTAATGATCTGTGGTACTAAAACTTTTATTTCAAGGTTTGGGTTGTTGCTTTATAAGCCATTTCCTCTGGTGTCTGCTGGGGTTTCTGATGGGTGCTCTTTAGTAGTTTCAAGGAGATGACAGCAGAAAATGAAATGGTGTCTGGGAGCACCCCTCATTTCCCTGCCTGGTCTGTTTCAGAAAAAGAGGGGCAGAGTGCTGCTGAGATCCAGGCCTTGCTGCCTGGCAGGAGCTCTGGGAGTAGCTGTTTGTCACTGGTCCCTTCACAGACAGGTTTCAAGTGTGTGTTCATGCAAACAGCACAGGTGAGGCTGCAGCAGAGCAAGGCAGGTGAGTCAGTAGTGAAACACCTCCCCATCAGCTGCAGCTTGCACCCTCTGTAACTCTGCAGCTTCAGTGGGATTACAGAAATAGCTTGACTTTCCCCTAAAACAGCACGTGAGTTTTCCAGCCCTTCCCTCTCCCCCCAGACATGCACACACCACAGTCATCTACTTATTTATTTTGGCTTTTACTGGAAAAGACATTAAATAACATTTAAAATGTATTTAACTTCCTTTTTTTTAACAAAGTGCATAACTTAAAAAGCTGATCATTAGTGTCCCATGTTAAGACTGTCCCTTTTCCTACTCCCATGAGACTTCAGCCAGCAGTGGGTCAGGTGCTGACCAAACAGCTTGGCTGTTCCTGCAGTCAGGTAAAGAACAGCTTCTGTTCCTTGGGAGGGGAGGAGGGATAGAGGCTGCAAACAAAACCTTTCCAATAGTGCAAATAACAGACAATGGAGGAAAAACAAACCAACAGGCTGTGGGGAAAAAAGGCTCCTTAGCCCATGCAGGGCAAAAGTCAGCAGGAGGGAAAGTGGTTTGGCTCTCCAAAGGCTGCACAGCAACGCCTCACACAGCACTGGAGCCCCAGCTCGGGGGCTTTGGTGCCCAGGGAAGGATCACAGAGGCTCTCCAGCCCTGCCCCCTCAAAAAAGAGCTTCAAGGCGAGTGCAGACTGAGCTGCCTACAGAGCTGGTGTCGTTCCTGCAGTGGCCAGACCCTGCTGGATCTGGGTTCCACCTTTGCTGGCTGCGTTTTGTACATTTAAAGCTAAACCAGGATGGGAGCGTGGAGGGCTCAGATCTCTGTGCTCACCTGCCAGCCCCGTGGGACAGCAGCACTGCTCTGTGTCCCTGCAGGGCTCAGAGGGCTCCCCCTGCCCGGCACTGCCAGCAGCAGCTGCTGTTCCCTGGGCTGCTGCAGCTGGAGGGGAAGCTTTCCTCAGAGCAGGGGCAGGGGGGCCATGGGGAGCCCTGGGTGGGCTGGGCTGGGGTGCTGAGCTGTCCCCAGCAGCACCCCACAGCAGGGAGGAGCACGAGCATGCCACTCTCACAGGGTGCCTTAGGGGCAGCCCTGCCTGGCTGCAGTGCAGGGATGCACAGAGATGCAGCAGCAGTGCAGGGGTGCACAGAGATGCAGCAGCAGTGCAGGGGTGTCCAGTGTGGCTGGACAGGGGTGTCCAGTCTGTGCCCTCCCCTGCTGGGGGTTTGTGTTAGCAGTCAGCAATCTCCCTTGCTCCAAGGCTGCTGCAGCTCTTCCCATGCTGTGTTTAAGGCTTTTTCTCCTCAAGGTCCTGGGCTGTGAGTGTCCTCACAGAGCCAGGTGTGGGCTCAGGGCCTCGCTGGGTTCTGAGCCCGGACAGCTCGTCTGCTGGTGTGGGGACTCACAGGGTGCAGGCTTAAAACTACACGTTGCCACAGGGAGTCACTGCACAGGTGGTGTGTGTGTTTGAGCAGAAGTGGTTTTCCTTGACAGTTTTTCCCCCTACCCCTACCCAAAACGGAGGAAAAGCCATCCTTATCTCCAGGCAGCAGCAAGTACTTGGGAAGCAGCATGCAGGACACGGCAGCAGAGGAGAGAGGAAGGCAGAGAAGAGATCTGGACTTTCCTGGTGAGTACTCTGTGGGATTGAACCTGAAAAAGCAAAAGGAGAACACAGGAATAGCTGCAGTCAGAACCCAGCCCCCTGAACCCTCCCTGGTCCTCTCCTCATGTCTGATCGAGGGAGGAGGAAAGAAACCAAAGATGCTGACAGGCCAAAGAAAGCTGACACACGTTCCCTGCCTCAGATAATGGATATTACTCCCCCAAACCAACCAGATCTCCTCTGAGGTGTGCTGGGAAATGCAGAAGGGGTTTAGGCAGAGGTGACTTACAGCCAGAACAGCACGGGTGGGTCACTGGCTGCCTGGTAAAGGCTGGTCCAGTGTGATGCCTAGTGTCTGATAGATCTCCTTCAGAACCAGCAGAACAGTGTCCTCTGACTCCCTGCAGGGGAGGAAAGGGCATCAGAAGGGAATGCTTCCCTGCACTCTGTCAGGCCATCTGTGATAGCTGGGCAGATGCAGTGCTCTGCAATGCAGGCAGCACGAGGAGAACCCCAAGTCTCCTTCCTCTGTCCGTGCCCACCCTGTGTGTCACAGACAGGACAAGATCTTGTTCCCTTGACCAGCTGAGGCTTTCCTCACTACACTGGCTTTGAAACTGATGCCATTCTGCTTCACCACACGTAAATCTGAAGCCCTGGACATTGCACAGACACTTACCAGTAGCAGAGATGCCCCTGGAGTGCAAACAAATACTCGTTGAAGCTCTCTATTGGCTTCTCCTGCAGCACGTAGTCGATGCGGTTCCCCCCGTTCAGCCTCCCCACGTTGATGGGGGGGGTCTCCTCCTTCACTGCTGCTGGGGGCTCCTCTGGCTTTGTGTCTGCAGGAAGGAGGAGCAGCCTGGCTCAGCCCCAGGGCACCAGCAGCAATGGCAATACAACAGCAGGGCTGTGCCCTCCCCTTACCCCTCTGCAGCTCACACAGGGGAGAGGCAGCTCAAGTGCAAGGGACACCCAGAGGAGGGGGGTGGGCTTAAAACGTGGTGTGGTGTGCTGAGACCCCCCCAGAAACCCCTTTGTCAGGTGCTAACAGGAGAAGGCCACGGCATTCAGGGAGATCCCAGCCCAAAGGTGATCCCTTTGCTGGGCACAGGGGATAGGCAGCGTGGCTGTGGCACTCCAGGCACGCATCCCTGGCTCCCCCATGCCCCTCACCACTGACCTGGCTGCTTCTCAGTGCCAGCCTCAGCCTCTGCCTCAGCTTCAGAGCTCCCTGCCTCCAGGGCTGGCACGGGGGAGCGGGTGAAGGACTGCCAGGCCACCCGCAGGGAGCCCAGCAGGTTGTTCTTCAGGTCCACGCTCATGCGAGTCAGCCCTTCCTTCAGCTCTGCAAGGCAGGAGGGGGCTGGCTGTGGGGCTGGGGGCTGCAGCAGCGACCCCAGGCCGGGGGACAGGGGCTGCCTGTGCCATACCCAGGTGCATCCTCTTCCTGCCCTTGTGGTGGGGCAGCAGCATGGGCTCGAACTCCAGCTCCGGGACGATCATGGGCTCGATCCGATACGCCACGGGGTCAAACTGCACACGAGAGGGGGACAGTGACAGTGGCCAGGGCTCGTGCTCCACGTGTCTCACGCAGAACAGCTCTGGTTCTTATACCTACGGGGTGGAAGATGTTGAAGAAGCCTTTGCAGGTGGGCAGGCTGTAGTTGGGGTCGATGCGCTTCACTCCTCGCACCGTGAGGAACATCCCGATGGGAGAGCCAAAGGCAAAGAAGATGCTGGGCTTGTAGTTCAGCTGGGGGTAGTTTGCCGAGACCTGGGACAGGGGGATGTTCAGATTTGTTCATGAGACAATCCCTGTGCTGTTTCATGAGGGCTTTGGGGTGCAGCCAGAGCTCAGTTGTACCTGTCCCAGGCCAACGTCCCGGTACTGGCAGCTCCTGCCATCCTCAGAGCTGTCCCCGAGCTGGGATGGAGACCCTGGCTCAGCCCCACCTTCACCGTGCCCAGGAGCTGCTGAGCTCCGACCCTGCAGCAGCACAAAGGGGTCCTTGTGTCAGAGGGATGCAATGGGATGGGATGGGATGGCATGAGCACAAGCCATGTGGAAAACAAACCTTCATCTCTGTCTCAGAGCTGATGTAATGGAGTATTTTCATTCTGGGCCCTAAAGGAATTCCCATTTCCTTCAGGTTTTTGTCTGTGCACAAGAACTGGAAAATAAGCAAGGCTGGTGTTAGTCCAGGAGCAGAGGTATGGTGAGGTGTCTGTTCTATGGGACTCCTCAGAGATAGTTCATGTGTGACTCAGTACCAGAAGATGTGCAGAGCTGGGATGATGGGGAAGAAAAGCAAAGAAGAGCCAAAAGAGCCAGTAAAACAGGGGAACTTCTCACCAGGGCTTGCCTGTCCATTTTCTCCTTCTCAAAAACATCACAGTACTCAGACAGCTTCAGCTTCTCCAGGATTTCCTTTACTTCCTCAATACCCCCCGTGCTTGAGGTTGTCCTGGACCCCTGTGAACAGATCCAGAAGGGATCATGCTTTCTGCTCACCACACTGTGCCCTCTGCCCCATCCCCATGCAGCTGCAGGAGGGAGGGGTCAGTGGCCTCCCCTACCTGCACACAGTGCTCCTTGTCCTCGGGATCAGCCTTCTGGTTCGTCAGGAGATCAAACAAAATGAGTGACCCTAGAAACCAGGCATGGGCAGAGCATCAGCATCTGCAGGGGAAGAGCCTGAGCCGCCTGGGCTTTTTTACAGGCAGACAGTGAGAGGACAAGGGACAATGGCTTTAAACTGGCAGGGGACAGGCTAGATTAGATGGCAGGAAGAAATTATTACTCAGTGGTTAAACCCTGGCACAGGCTGCTTAGAGAAACTGTGGCTGCCACACCCCTGGAAGCTGGGACAGAGCTTGGAGCAACCTGGTCTGATGGCTGGTGTCCCTTCTGACCCAGAGCAGCTGTGGCTGTGCCCTCCCTGCTCCCTGGCAGGGCGGCTGAGCGCTCACCCAGGCTGTGGCCCGCGATGGACACGCCGCCCCTGAAGTGCGGGTTCCTCTGCAGGAAGAGCCGGTGCAGGCGGTTCATCTCCGAGGCCACCGTGTCCACGATGGTCTGGCAATAGGTGGAGCTGTTGTAGAAGAACACGTCCAGGATGGTGTCGTTGATGAAGTGACGCAGGCGGTTGATGCTGGGCAGCGTGATCCGCTCCAGGTCACTGCGGGGAAAGGACACGGGGGGCTGCAGCTGGGGAAGCCACGGAAGCCCACCTTGTTTCTACTGCAAGGTATGAGTTCTGAGGAGGATTGACACAGATTCTGTAATCCAGACCCTCAGCTTATGTCCAGGCTGAAGGCAAAGCACAGCCTGTGCTCTTACACTTCAAGAATAAAGAGCCTGCCCATTCTTCCCCAGGAGCCTGGCCTGCTTTCTGCCCTTGCTGGGGCCCTGCAGAGCAGTGCTGCAGTGCAGGAACTGGGTACTCAGCTCTCAGAGGCTTTAGCAAGGTGTGGATGTCCACAGTCCCTCCTAGATCAGCCAGGGAAGGCAGAAGCCTCTGTTCTCAGAGATCAGAGCAGGGCTTGCTGGACACTTACACATCCACGCCAGTGGAGTGCAGGGAGCTGTGCCAGTTCACAGGCAGGAACTCCACCCGCCCGACCTGCTGCTGCTCCTGGGCCTTCCTGAAGTGTGCCTGCAGCATGCTGAGGGAGACGTTCCTGAAATCATTCACTGTGAAACACAAGAGCTCTTAGGGAGATGCACCAGGCGCTGGGGCCAGCCCGTGGCACCAACCACACTTAATACCATGAAAGATCATTACAGGGAAATCCCACTGGGGTCTTTAATCTGCTGCTGCTCCCCTAAGTCCCTGAATCTTTAACTACAGATCAGGGGAGGCTCCATGTCCTGCCACGTGTGCTTACTGGATTTCACTGCCCCATCTGTACCCCCTTCACAAGGGTTATAAAAAATAACTCTGTCATGAAGCAAAACCGATGAGCAGCAGCTGCCCAAACCTTTTCAGAAGGTGGATTTGGTGGTCAGGGAGTGTTCTGCTCACACTGCCCACAGTCAGAAGGCCTGGCCAGGGTCAGGGTGGTTTGAGGCAGTGTGTGCCAGCCCCAGGGTGAGGTTCCCCTGCCAGGTTGCCCTGCTAGGTCTCCCCGCCAGGTTCCTTTCCCAGGTTGCCCTCCCAGGTCCCCCTGCCAGCTTCCTCTCCCAGGTTCCTCTGCCAGGTTGCCCTCCCAGGTTGCCCTCCCAGGTTCTCCTGCCAGGTTGCCCTCCCAGGCTCCCCTCCAGGTTCCCCTGCCAGGTTGCCCTCCCAGGTTCCTCTCCCAGGCTCCCCCCAGCCAGGCACCCACCGCACTGCACGATGCTGCGGAAGCGGATGTCGCAGGCGGGGCCGATGCCGTGCACCACGAACACCAGGTGGTCGATCTGCAGCGGCTCTCCTGAGGAGGGGAGGGCAGACAGGGCACGGCTGCTGAGCAGACAGCACGCAGCAGGGACAGCCCTGTGCAGGGCTGGAGCCTCCCACCCTCCTTAGTGCCTGCATTTACACCTCAAGGCTGCTGGGGTTGCTCACATCTCTCTTGTCCTGCTCAGGTCAGCTGCCCTGGGATGGATCTGGACCAACAGGACAGTAGAGGAAAGGGTGGTGGCTCGTCCCCACTGCCCTTCACCCCTGCCCAGCACAGGGAATTGCAGGATGAGGAGGTCTCAGTGCAGCTGCCCCGTGCCCAGCCCACTCTGAGGAGCCCCACGGAGCTGCATCTCCCCGGTAGGGCCCAGGTGGAGTCAGGGCTTGTTCTCTGCTTCCCACACACCTTAGTTTGCATACATGCCTTCCTGAGGGCAGGCACCCATGGGAAATGGAGCAACTGCCTGATGTCCTCATGGGGACAAATCCTGAGGCCCCACTGGCAGCTCAGGGCAGCTGGGAGGGGACAGAGCTGACACTCGGCTGCAGAGATGGGGACAGCATGTACCCCAGAGAGTCACCAGCAGGAAGGTAAGTGATAAAGCATTGTATCCCTAGCAGGCAAAGAAACTCCCCTCCTGTACAAATCGAGAGCTCAGGGGTCATCTCAGGCACTGCAGAGCTCCCAGCAGCTCTGTCTCTGCACAGCAGCTGGAAACTCACCACCCTCCCCTGGATCTGCAGCTCGCCAGGGCTGGGGAGGTTTCTGAAACCATTTGGATCCTTTTAGCACAAAATGTTTTGACGTGCACTTCACTTAAAGGATCATGGGAGCTTGCTCCAGTCTTTGTGAGCGATCAGGGTGGAAAGCAGCACACAGGGTTTGGGAAGGGGAGCAGCAGGCTCACCGCTGGGGATCTCCACAGCGATGTTCTCCACTCCTCTCTTCACAGTGCGGGGCCGGCCTTGTTCCGTGGGGGTGGAGACCCAGTCGTCGGAGCTGGCAACGGGATGGTAGTGAACCATCAGCTTGGGAACAAGAAGAGCCTGTCAGTGACCCGGGAGCAGGACAGCCACAGCAGCTGCCGGCTGACACGGGGTGGTACCAGACCATGCTTTGCCCACAGAGGTGTTGGAAAGAAATGTGAAGCTGTTGGCAGGCTCAGCTGCCACTGCCCCCTCCTCTGGCACAGGCAGGTGAGTGGAATGCCTCTGGGACAAAGCCATTTGAAGGGAACAGCACAAAGAGACCCAAGGGGATGTCACCACAGAGACCACCAGGCCCTGCTCACCTTTGGGTTGTGCAGGATAATGACCTCTCTGTTGGGGGACTCCAGCTTCTTCTTCCACTCACCCAGGGTCATGGCAATCATGTAAGCTTCCTACAGAAGGAAACACCCACTGTGAGTCAGCTGGAAGCATGCCCATCGATGCTCAATCTCTTGGGACATTCCCCACCCAATTTTCAGAACCTATTATCAATACTCTGCAAAAGAAGCAGAGAAATCAGCTGGAGGAGCAGCAGGGTCATCCCAGGATCACCTGCTGAGAATGTTTAAGAGCTCCTCTCTTTGACAGCAGCAGCATCAGACTTCCCCATCCCCTTAGAACTGGTTTTGGTACATCAGAATGGAGATTATTGCAAAGATGGGTATTTTTATACGTCTGCCTATTTATCTCTGGATTTGCATCATGCCAAAGGAAACCCTGGCACTTTCAGGTGTGGTGGAAGGATGCACTGAGGGCAGGGGAAGGGGAGGCCACGGCAGAGCTCGCAGTTACATCAATCAGCTGCAGGAATGCCTGCCAAAGCCTCTTTGGAGTTCATGTCCTCAGGTCCGCCAGTGGCCTCGTACGGGGTTTGGGACATCAGAGGCGGTGTGTGACGAGGAGAAGCTGGGATGGAAACCAGTGGGAAAGGTGTGCTTACCTCCAGTTTCTCACTGAAGGACTCCGAGTAGGGAATGAACTTGTTGTCCTTGTCCCCCTTGTAGAACCAGGTGCAGCGCCGCACCTCGGCCGCCTCCTCCTCCCAGTACACGGCCACGCGCTGCCGCGCCCGCAGGTGCACGTCGTACCTGCCCCCCGAGGTGGGCACCACCACACCATCCTGGTCCTTCCCTGGGGAAACAGGGCCTGCAGTCAATCCTCACAGGCCTGCAATGGCAGAGGTTGGAGGCTGGAGCAGCCCTTGGGCAGCTGAGAGCCGCCACGGCAGCAGCACCACCTCCGGACCCAGGTTCAGAGAGCGCTGTCGGGGGGAGATGTCCCGAGTCAGACTTCGCCCAGAGGCAGAAGGTAAGATGAAAACATTCCACTACACTGTCCTTCTCTCCAGTTTAGGGGCACGATTACGTGGCTTCTCCCTGCCTGGCTTGGAGGGTAAAAGTGAAACTGAGGCGCTGGAAGTGCATTGTGTAACAGTGGGGGTGCACCAGGGTGTCCTGTCTCTAAGGCGTTCCTCTCCAAAACAGAGAACTCTCTAGAGATCCCAAAACAGACTCAAACTATGAATTTCGCTGCCTTTTGGGTCTGCCTGTGGGCTGGGCTGATGGCACAGCACGCCGTGCCAGGCTGGGCCAGGCAGCAGCACCAGGGATGAGCAGCACAGCCTCTAATCTGAAACTTCCTGGGCGAGGGAGGATGGGAGCCAATCCTTGGGCAATCGGAGCTCTGCCCGTGGCAGCAGCAGGTGGCACAGATGGTGACATTTGGCACACAAGGGTCTCAGCACAGGGCTTGGAGCTGACCTCCAATCCTTGCTGCCATAGCAGGCACAGCTCCGTGCTGTGGGGAATCTCCCAGTGGAATTCCTGCCATCCTGGCACTGTTCTCCCAGCCTCACCAGGGGATGCTTTGCAGCATGATTATATATAATTCAGAGCAGTATCAGTTGAATGGGGTCAGACCATTTGATGCATCCGCTCGGTTATTGGGAGCAGGCACATGGCCAAAAAAGCCCCAATTTAAAATTCCTCGAGGGAAAATCTAGCATCCCAGGTGGAAGCCACGGATGCGCCCAGGGAAGAATTCCAAGCACACACCTGATGCTCCCCCCGTCACCCTCAGCTGGCCCATTCCTTAGGGCGCTCCAAGAGCGGGGATGCCGAACCGGAGGGCGCTGGGAGCTGGGCCCGGCGGTGCCGCGGGACCCCCGGCCGCGCCGCCCCGGCCGCTGCCGCCCTACCTGCGCCGTGCGCCGCCTCCAGCCGCTCCGAGTCCTGCGCGCTGAACGGCACCCAGCGCTCCCGCGTGTCCGTGACCTTGCAGTAGAACCAGTGCGGCACCACGGCCTCGTACCGCCCGCCGGGCTCCGGCTCCGGGGACTCGCCGGCGTTCGGCGGCGGCCGCGGCGGCTCCAGCGCGGCCATGGGGCTGCTGCGGGCGAGCCGGGAGCGCCGCTCCCGCCGCCGCCACCGGGGGCTCCGCGGGTCGCGCCCTGCGCCGCGGGAACCCGGCCCGAGCGGCCCCGAGCGGCCCCGGCCCCGCTGCCCCGGCGGCTGCTGCGACGGCGCGGCCCGGCCCGGCCCGGGCGGCAGCGCAGGCTCCGCTCCGGCCCCGGCGACCGCCCAGCCCGGGGCGGTGCTGCCCGCGGCCCGCCCCCGCCGTCACGGCCGGGGAGGAGCGGGGATTGCCCGCAATCTCTGCCCGCAGTCCCTGCCCGCAGTCCCCGCTGGAGCTCCTGCCTGCTGCCCTGCCCCGGTCCCCGCCCGCAGCCCTGCGACTGCTGCCCGCGATCCCTGCCCGCGACCTTTGCCTGTCATCCCTGCCTTTGACCCCTGCCCCTGTTCCTTCCCTTGGTCCCTGTCCCTGCTCCCTGTCCCTGTTCCCTCCCTGTGACCCCTGCCCCTGCTCCCTGTCCCTGCTCCTTGCCCCTGGTCCTTCCCTGTGAACTCTGTCCGTGTTCCCTTCCCTTGGTCCCTGTCCCTGTTCCCTGCCCCTGTTCCCTCCCTGTGACCCCTGCCCACATTCCCTGCCCTGGCAGTGGCCCGGGTGAGGGTGAGGGTGGCCCCGAGCTGGACGCAGGGCACTGGGGTGCAGGGAAACACCCAGCCCGTGCCAGCGGCGGCACGAACAAACACTCCAGCATGGGGTGATTGCAGCAGAAACCACGCGCTGCTGATTTCATGTTTGTTTTTCAGTCCCTCTGTGACACTTTAGCCTCCGTGCTGATTGAGAAACTCCAGCACTGCTGGAGAAGCAACGGGCAACCCCAGAGTAAGAGTTTGGTTTCTGTAGAGATGAGCCCAGCGATAAATAGAGACAGACTTTCTAATTTGGGGGTTGTGATGTGGGTGGATGCTGCAAGTGGATGCTGCAAGATGAACCAGTTGCCAGGAACTGCTATCCTAGTCGCACAGCAGGGACTGGTGAGGCAAACAGAAGGGTCAGGAGTGCTCAGCTCCCCAGTTCTGCAGCTGGAGACCCTGCAGAGCTTGCAGGAGTCGGTGCTGACACAGCTCCTGCCAATGTCAGACCATCCATCCCCACTCGGATCGTCCGGAGCTGTGACACACTCCAGTCCTGCATGGAGGAGGCAGAGGCAGCAGGTAGGGATGGGTTACAGCAGAGCTTCCTGCAGGCTGAGGTGTGGGACCTGTGCCTGACCCCTGATCCCAGCTCAGCTTTGGGGGAAACACACAAAACCCACCCAGGGATGCTGGAGTGTCCCAGGCAGCCATGCCATCCCATGGAGCTGTGGGATCCCCACGCCCTGTGATGATAACCTGCCATTTCAGCCCACTTCCTCATCGTGGGCTTTGCTCCAGGGATTTACATAACCCTCTGCCAAGGAGGCAGGGACAAGCAATTTTGTTCAGGAATATGCTACCTGGATATGTTCAGCTGATGGGGAAGGGTGGCACTCACAGGGGCTTCACCAGCACAGGGACAGGGCAGCACTCTCTGATACTGGGAATTATTCATCTCCCAGCACGGCCAGCAGTCCCCAGCAGGCACTTGCCAGGCTGGAAGCACGGAACAGCTCGGCCTGGCTGCTCCCTGCCTGACATGAAATGAAGCAGCAGCAGCCTTTCCTTGTCCCAGGACATCCAGCTCACTCCCAGCTCACTCTGGATGTGGCTGGCTGCGCAGGCTGACCACGTGTGGTCATGGACACATCCTGTGCCCACAGCCCTGGCTGGGAATGTGGGATCTGCCTCCAGGACCTCAGCTGGCTGGCAGCACACAGGGCATGGCCAGGGCACTCCCAGCCTCAGGCATCCTAGATTTCTTCCAGACACTCTTCCAGACTGGCCCAAGAGCCACAGCTGGAGGCTCCTGGAGCATCTGCATTGTCTGGGAGGAAATGGGGCACCCTGGCACCCCAAAACAGCATTCTCAGATGTTCTATTTGTTGGTACAGCTGGGCAGGAGCTTTGGTCTGAGTTACAAAACCTTCCTCACCACTCCTCCTTAAAGAAAAAGAGACTTTGAGACATCTCAATTACAAAAGAACATTTGAAACTTGTCAGGGTTTATTAGGTGCCACACATAGCAGTGAGTTGCTGTGCAGGTGGTCACCAGGAGGATGGAACAGGCCGAGCTGTTCCCTCCCCGTGGTGCTGCACAGCGGGACACAGAACTCCCAGGATGGAGAGGGACATAAAACAGGGGATTCTGACCCAAGTGACCTGGAAATCGCTCCCAAGCATCCTGCCCCTGCTCTTGCCTTGACTTGCACTTCTTTCAGCGGCAGAACGGGGATTTCCAGTCTGTTCCTATGCCCACAGGGACACCCCACACTGGCTCTGCACCACACAGCAGGAACAGCGTGACGTGACATGTGCCAGCACAGTCCCTCCCTCCAGCACTGCAGTGTTGCTCCCTGAGTGCATGAAACCCAAACAACCCCTCTGAGGACACACGGGTTCATGGCAAGGGAGCAGAAGCTGAAATTACAGGCAGTGAGGACAAGCCCAGAGTCTTGGTTGGTGGCTGCACATTGCAGCACATCTGAGGAGTGTTTGAAGACTGGCTGTGGCTGTAGGAGGCACCCAGAGATTGGGCCTGGTCTGGGGAACTCTGTACACAACCCCACAGGGCTCCATCCTTGGCCCAGTTCTCTTCAACATTGTCATTCAATACTTTTGCTGCTTCAAACCTCTCTCCATTTGTCCTTTGCTGAGTTGTTTGTCAGGGCTGGTCTTCTGGGCTGGCTTTTTGGTGGGTTTGATTTGATTTGTTAACTCAGGGCTTATTGCTATTCCATTGTCAATAGTGCGTAGCAGAAAGAGCTGAGATTTAAGAGAACTCTTTGGAACCTCAACAACAGGCTGTGTGTTGTGGCTCATGTGCTTTCACAATCCCTTTCTTTCCAGTTTTTCCAGTATGGCCTGAATTCTGTGGACGGACTCTTTCCTGGCCTGCCGGACATTGTCCTGGCCCCCAGTCTCAATGGAATCCAGCTCCAGCAGCAGCTTGGTCAACATCTCCTCCAGCAGCCGGTAGGATTTATCTGTCTTTTTCCCTACAAACTCATCCACCTCTTCCTCCAGCTGTTCAGCCTCCCCCATCACGTGGAGGATCCTCTGAATCTCTGGCTGCAGGGCTGCAGGATGTGTGGCAGGCTGGTCAGCAGGTTTGAAGCCCAGCTCCTGGCTCCTGGCCACGGGTTTCCGTGGGGCGAGGTCGTAGAGCTGGGGCTGGGCACTGTACTGCACCCGGGGCTGGGACGGGGCAGGCTTGGCCACCCTGTGCTCGTTCCCTGGCCCCGAGTGCCGCTGGTTGCCATCAGAATAGTAACTGTGTTGGTTGGGGCTTTGCTCAGCTCTGTCGTAGACAGAGTCCTGCAGTCAGAGGGAGAAAACATCTCTAAGTGCATTTCTCTTCAACCTTTCTGCTCTCATCCTGCACCCAACAGTGGACAGGGCTGGGGATCCTTGGGACAGGGAGCTGTGCTCTGCTCCCACGTTAGAAAGAAACAGCCCAGGAAGGGACACCTGTCCAGAGGAGGAATCTGAGGCCCTGAACGCCCCATCAGGGCTGCTACTGCCCAGGGACCAAAACCGTGGGCTCATTTAATTCCTGATCCAACCCAGAGAAAGCCTGTCAGACCCATTTCAAGAACCACCCACAATATCCTGTCCTTCACAAGAATCACAGCCACGGGTTTAAGTGGTCTGTAAGCAAACAGGAGCTCACCTGTCCCTGTGACTCCCAGGAGGGAGGGTGGGAAGGAGCCCCGCTGCCACTCCAGGGTGAGTGTGAATCCGAGACGTAGAGGCTGCCGTGCCCCGAGGCTGGCCAGGCGTAGCGAGGCTGCACCCCAAAGCCAGAGTGGGGGCCCCAGGTGTCCTCCAGGGCTCTGGGCTGCGGCACCGGGCCCTGCCCAGTCACCCCCGCGCTGCTGTCTCCGTACGGATACTGCGGCATCGGCATCCCCGGGGTCTGCAGGGACGGGAACAGGCGTTACAGGGGGGTCCTGCACCCTCACACAGCCCTGGGAGCTGGGACAGGCGTTACAGGGGGGTCCTGCACCCTCACACAGCCCTGGGACAGGCATTACAGAGGGGTCATTGCCAGCCCTGCCCCCTCACACAGCCCTGGCAGCTGGATGGAACAGCTGCAGCTCAGGTTAGCTGCCAGTTCCCACTTTCCTGACCCAAAAGCTCAGAGTCTCCAGAGAAGAGGGTGCCCACCAGTTTTGGTAAGAGTAAAACCAGGCAGCACAAGGCACTCAGAACCACCCCCAGCCCCACCAGCGCTGCTTCCCCTGGCACAGCCCCACAGCCATGCCAGGAAGCGCAGGCTCTGCCCCGGCAGTGCCCTTACCTGTGGCGGGGAGTAGCCGGGCACCTGCGGCCTGCGGAGGGCCGAGCCCTCGGGGGGACACTCCGGGGGGACGTAGCTCCAGGCGGGAGCGGGCGACGGGGGCCGGTAGAGGCCCGCGGGCTCCGGGGGGTAGGGGCTGCGCGGGGGCCCCGAGCAGTAGAAGCCCCGGGCCTGGGGCAGGCTGGCGTAGTGCGGGTACGGGGGGCTGTAGGCTCCGTTGGCATAGGGAGAATCCATTCCCTGGGGACAAGGGAAGAGCACAGGGAAGGTGATGGGACACGGGCACAGGTGCTCCAGGAATGAGGTCTGGCCCTTCCTGCAGCGTTTAGCCAGGGGGTTCCTTTGCCTCCAGCTGATCTGCCCCAGTTTTAGGCTTTCCTGGTCTAACCTGGCTGTACCAGCTGGGCTCAGGGGGAGGTGTGCAGCCCCTCAAAGTGAGCAGCTCCTGGAGGATTCAATGCAAGCTCTGCATCACCGACGGGAGGATGGAAAACTCTCCAGGGAAAGTTCATTTCCCTGCTCATTCTCAAACAGACAAGCTCTGCCAGCCAATGTTCAGCTCCTGGAGCTGCAGCTCATCTGGGTCTCTGTACGGAAGGTCTGCACACCCAGGCCTCATCTGAGAATTTACCTGGATCCATCCCATAACTCATGGGTAGAGAATGTGAGTCTCCACCTGACGGCAGAGGGGATGCTGAAGGACAGGATTTCAGGAGCTGTGGGAATGACTCCCTGTACCTTCGGGCAAAGCAGCCCAAAGCTGCTGAGCTGCTTCCCGGAGTGCAGGCTGTACAACCTGTGTGCCGGGATTGATGGAAGGGCCGGACTATCCTGACAGCCCAGAGGAGAAACCAAACCAAACCACACCAAAGCACGGCTGGAGAGCAGAGCCTGCTCCGGCACAGCAAAGCCCTTCTCGTCACACGGAATTTGCACGGCTGCCCGAAACCCAGCTGCCATCAACCCCGCGGGTAACGGACCCGGCAATGCCCAGCCGTGGCACCGGACCCGGCAATGCCCAGCCCCGGGATCGGACCCGGCAATGCCCAGCCGTGGCACCGGACCCGGCAATGCCCAGCCCCGTTACCGTGGCCCTCCCGCTCCGCAAAGTGCTCCGGTGTCCCCGCGTTCCCGGGATCTCCGCACCAGCACACGCGCCCAAGAAACGTCCCCGTGAAGCGGCTCCGCAGGCAGCGCCTCCCTCCCCGCGCTCCTTTCCGCCCCGTTACACGCCCGGAGGGGCCCGCGAGCAGAGCCACGAGAACCGGCGGGGCGTGGGAGGCTCCGGGCAGGGCCGCCCGGGGACCGCCCTGCGCGCCCGTTATCGGGGCAGGGCCGGGCTGCCCACCCGCCCCGGGGCCGTGCGCTCCCCGGGGGCCGTGCGCTCCCGGGGGGCCCTGTCCGTCCCGGGGTCTGTGCCCTCCCCGGAAGCCCTGTCCGTCCCGGGGGCCGTGCCCGTCCCGGGGGCCAAGCCCGCCCCTCGCCCCCGTTACCTGCGCGGCCGCCGCGGGCGGACCCGGCCCGGCCGTGCGGGGCTCCATGGCCGCCGCCAAGGCCACGCCCCCGCGCGCCCCGTGCCCAATTGGCGGCCGCTCCCCTCTGGCTCCGGCCAATCGGCGGCGGCCCCGCGCGCACGGCTGGCGCGGCTTAAAAGGGCAGCGCCGGCTGGGCCCCGCCCGGCGCGGGCGGTTCCGGGGCGGCGGCGGCACCGGCGCATGGCGGCGCTTCCGCTGCGGGCGCGGCGGCACCATGAACTACATGCCCGGCACGGCCAGCCTGATCCAGGATATCGACAGTGAGTGTCCCAGGGCCGCCCGCCCCGTCCCCTCCGTGCCGCCCTGCCGTGGGGTCCGGGCTCCCGCTCCCCCGGGTCCTGCCCCGCGGTTCCCCCGTGCGGCGCCCGGACCCCTCTTCCCGTAGCGAGCCGCCCCCCGTGGACCCCGGCGGGTCCCGGAGCCGCGGGGGCCGTGCCCGACGCCCCGCTCTCCTTTCCCGCAGAAAAGCACCTGGTGCTGCTGCGGGACGGCCGGACGCTCATCGGGTACCTGCGCAGCATCGACCAGTTCGGTACGGCCGGGCCGGGCCGCGGGAGCTCCGGGATGGGGAGGAGGAGGAGGAGGAGGAGGAGGAGGAGGAAGAGGGAGCCGTGCTGCTTCTCCAGTGTGGTTGTGCTGCGGGTTGAACCTCTGTGTCCTGTCCCGGGACCGGGCGCCTTGCGGGGGTTTCTCCCGCACTGGGCGCTCCCCGTGCCGCGGGTGCATCCAGCGCTGTCGCTCTGGCGTCGCTGGTTGGGCAGAAGCTGCCGAGTGATGTTCATCCTCCGGCCAGGCGCTCGGTCCTTGCCCCGAGCATCGCCGTCATCTTCTGTGCTGCGGGGTCTCGGGTGGGCTCAGCTCGGAGCTCGCTGGGTGTCGGTGGCTTCAGTGACCCGGCTCCGAGCAGCCACCGAGTGCGGGGGGACAGCCAGCACTGCTCCGGTGGGACGGGGAGCACTGCTCAGCCACAGTGCACGGTGGAATGTCGCCGGTTTTGTGTCTGTCTCGTTGCTGCAGCAAACTTGGTGTTGCACCAGACTGTGGAGCGCATCCACGTGGGCAAGAAGTATGGGGACATCCCTCGGGGCATCTTCGTGGTGAGGGGCGAGAATGTGGTGCTGCTGGGGGAAATTGTAAGTGCTCAGCTCCCGCTGCAGTCTGGCCACGAGCTGGGGGGGTTTGTGGTCTGTCTGTCTGTCTGTCTGCTGTGAAATGTGGTTGCTGTTGTGTTGGGCTGGAATTGGAGCCGCCTCCAGGGCCAGCTCAGGCTGAGCCATCACAGAAAGGCCAGCCTGCAGGGCAGGGCTGCCTCCTGCTGCCACAGCCCCTCTGGGATGACACAAGGACAAACAACAGTGCAGAGGGAGCTGTGGGGATGCTCCAGTTTGGGTGGCACTGCTGGCTGTCTGGTACCTCCCTGCTGGCTCTGCCCCAGCAGACACCATCTGGGATGGGCTCAGGAGGAGCGGAGCACTGTTTGCTCTGGGCTCCCCTTGTCTGTGCTGGGGATCCCTGCCCACATCCCCACCCCTCAGAGCACTTCCAGCACCTCTGTTTTCTGTCAGCCCCAGTGTGGAAGGTGCGTGGGCACAGGTGATCGTGGTGCACAGAGCTGAAGGGCCCTTTCTCCTGCAGGACCTGGAGAAGGAGAGTGACACACCTCTGCAGCAGGTGTCCATCGAGGAGATCCTGGAGGAGCAGCGGGTGGAGCAGCAGGCCAAGCAGGAGTCGGAGAAGCTGAAGGTGCAGGCGCTGAAGGAGCGGGGCCTCTCGGTGCCGCGGGCTGACACGCTGGATGAGTACTGAGGGGCTGCCCCTCTCCTGCAGGGAGCCACGGCTGCTCCAGGACCCCCCTGGGCAGGCACACACTGCCTGGGAAGGCGGGTTTCATTTTCAGATTGTCTTTTCCGTGGTGCTGGTAACTGTACACAAATCATGCCTTTAGTCTCCTTCTGGAGAAGGGGAAGAGGAGGGCCCAGCGCACTGGGAGTGCAAGCACATTTGTGTTTGGGAGGCAGATCACTGCTCCTTGGGTTTGTTTGCTTTTTCCTCCTCACATGACTCCGGGTGAGAGTTTCCTTGACATGTAAATAAATCCTTGATCCTGACGTCGATGGTTTTCCGGTATTCTGGTCCTGGCAGTTCCCCTCTCTCAGGACGAGCACACCTCAGGCCAGCTCCTGTCCTCTCTGTGTGCTGTGCAGGGACAGAGGGGACCCCTGGTCCAGCCATGGGCTGGGCTCACTCCAAGAGAATGCTGGAGCCTCTGACAAGATCCTGCTCTGGGAGGGGAGCAGAACCTGGGTACCGCTGTACCCCAACAGACCACCCGTACCCCCCAGCCAGGCTGTGCCACTCTCCTGCAGCTGAGCCTGCTAATTACCAGCTGAACCCACTAATTACCTGCTGCTGAAGAGCTGCTGCACCTGGGGCAGGGCAGAGCCTGGAGCTCCAGGCCCTCCTGGCTCTGTGCTGGGGGAGCTGCTGCAGCTGTGTCAGCTTGGAGAGTCCTTTGCCCTGATGTGTCCTGGCCCTTCCTCCGTGGGGAGGAGAGTCCTTGGCCTCGGGGCTGGCTTTGGGCAGCTGCCAGTCCCCAGGAGCCTCCTGGGTGTGGGCAGGGAAGGGCAAACCTCGGCAGGGACAACCCCTGGGCAACCTGGGGGTGCTCCCCTGGGAGTTCTTTGGGTGAAGAATCCATGCTGGGGAGACAGAGGACAGGCCCAGCTTTGCTTGCTGGGGCTAAGCACAACAGTCCTGGATGTCTGACAGCTGTTGTGGCCAGTGCTGCCCCACTCTCACTGGCCCAGGGACCACTCCCTTTGGGGGGGAAACATTTCTGCCCCGTTGGGTTTGAGTGGGTGTTGTGGGTTTGGGGGTAGCAGAGGTTTAAACAAGGAAATGCTATTTCTTGTTCTAACAAAATTTAATAAAAAGCATTTATGGAGCTGGAGCTTGTGGCTGGAAAGTCTCTGGCAGGCAGGGATGGCTCTTTGGGGGCGTTTGTGCTGTTGCTGTTTGTTTGGGAGTGAGGGGGGATCAGGGCAGAGATGCCTGTAGTGGCTGGGGGGAGGCAAGGGCTGCCCAGCCCTGGTGTTGGGGTCCCAGCCCTGGTGCTGGGGTCCCAGCCCTGCAGCCCAGGGCTTGGGGGGTGTAAGGAGCTGGTGGGGGTCAAGACATGGACCCATTCTTGCTGCTCTTGAGCCCGTTATCTTATCAGGGTGTTGGGTGTGACCTCTGTGGCACAGGGGGCTGTGGTTTGTCTGTGCTCTCCAAATAGCACCAGGGTAGCCTTGGGATGGGGGGACACCCCCTGGCTGTGCTGCTGCAGGAGGGACAGGGTCACCCCGACAGAGCCACCCCTGCAGTGGGAACAGGCTGGGAGAGGGGAATGTTCTAGAAGGAGGCTCAGCTGGGCATGGTGGGGGGCTCAGGGCAGCCTCAGGGTTCTTGGGTCCCTGGGCCTTCAGGCCCTGGTGAAGCCCTAGTGCCTTTGGTTGGCATAATTTTGTTTTTTGTACATTTTGTCTATTTGTGAACCTTCGTACTTCAAGCCCTGTTAAGTGAAGGCAAATGGAGCTGTGTGGTGACTTTGTGCAGGAGCTTGGGGGTGCCTCAGGGGGCTGTGGGGGCTGGGGTGTCCCAGTTAACCAGATCCCCTTGAGGGTTCTGCCTGCCTTTTTGGGGTCTGTGTCCTGCCTTTTTGGGGTCTGTGTCCTGCTCTGGGCACTGCTCACTTCCTCACGTGCTGTGGCACGGTGTGGCTGTGCCTGTGTCCCCTCCTGAGGGCACAGCTGGGGTGGTGCCCTCCAGCCTGGAGCCAGAGGGGTGGCTCTGCATGCTTTGTTTTGGTTCTTCTCACAAACAACTGCGTGTCCTTGTGCCGAGGCCTTGTGCTGGGAGCAGCGGCTCCATCTGGGATAAGAGCCCTGGGTTGCTCACAGCCAGGGGCTCCCTGGATCTGGGATAAGAGCCCTGGGTTGCTCACAGCCAGGGGCTCCCTGGATCTGGGATAACAACCCTGGGTTGCTCACAGCTCCGGGGCTGTGTGCCCTCACTCCTGGGGCAGGGGGACTGCAGGGGCTGGGGCAGAGCACGATATTGGGGTGTCTCTGGTGTTCCTGAGCACCCAGACCTGTCAGTGTGTGCTTGGCCAGAGCTCTGGGCTTGGCACTCCCAGGGGGTCCAAACCCTCCCTCCCCAGGTGTGCAGGGGGGTGGGAGCAGGTGGGTGAAGCCTAGAGGTGGGAGAGCTGTGCCATGACCCAGGAGCATGGCTGCAAAGAGGAGCTCCCAGCAAAGGTTTTGGAAAGGGATGGTGCAGCTGCTGGCTTCCTCCTATTCCCTGTAAGCCCAGGCTGCTGACCTGAGCCTGAGGTGTTTCCTGGCACACAGTGGAGAATGGCAGCCCTGCCAGGGAGAGGAACATCCCGGGGAGCAGCAGGAGCGTTCTGGAAGGCAGGTGGGACTCAAATCATCTCAGGAAAGCTGGGCACAGGCGGGGGGAGACAAAGGGCTCCCCGGGACCAGGCTGCTGGCGCAGTGAGGGGTGACCTCCCCCTGGGCCAGGCTGTTGAAATGGGGGAGCAAGGTCAGGCTCCCTGCAGAGGGTGCAGGGGCTGACGTCAAAGGAAGCAGCTGTAATTCACAGGTTCCTGGAAGTGCTGCTCTCCAGGCCGTAATTCATCCCAGAAATGTCATTTCAGCCTTGAGCATTATCGCTGCTCTGCCGTGTCCCACTGCTGGGGCAGATAACGGGGCCTGGGGAGTAGGGGGGCTGCCTGGGGCTGCCCCTCACTTCAGCCCCAGGCTCAGCAGCTCTATGGATTTCACATTCAGCTTTCTGTGAGCTGTCCTGGTTCCTTCCTGTGCACAGAGGCTCAGCCTGGCTCGTTATTCCACAATAAGAGATGGTGTTGTCCATCGTTATCCTTTATTATCCCTTATTATCCATTGTTGCCCATCAAAGCTTGGCCTCGATGACCTTGGAGAACTTTTCCAGCCTTGATGATGGGACTGTGCTGATCTGTTACCTGTGGCAGCTGCTGCTGTGTGCCGTGGGCCCCAGGGCAGGAGCCGCTCGGGGGCTCTGCCGGCAGGGCAGGAGCTGCTCGGGGGCTCTGCCGGCAGGGCAGGGCAGGGCAGGAGCTGCTCGGGGGCTCTGCCTGCAGGGCAGGAGCTGCTCGGGGGCTCTCCCTGCCGTGCCCCGGGCCCGGGCAGCTCCGCGGTGCCCTCACGCTGCCGGCCCCGTGCGCGGCCCGCGGCCCCGGCGGTGCGCGGGGAGCGGGGCCGGCCTTGGCCCGCGGGGCCCGGCCCGGAGCGAGGGCCCGGAGTGACGGCTCTTATCTCCCGGCTGACGGGGCAGAATCCTTCAGCCCGCGTACTTAAGGCCGTGCACGGCGGGGCCGGGCCAGAGCAGCGCTCGGCGCAGACGGACGGACACCGGGGCACCACTCAGGGCACCACTGCCACCACCACTGCCACTGCCCAGCCCGCGCTCCGACCCCGCAGGAGATGCTGCCAGCCACGTCCAAGCTCTGCGCCGCCATCTCCTACCGCCACCTGCGCAACATGACCGGTGAGGGCGGCTGAGGGCCAGGGCAGCTCCTGTCCGGCTGTCTGGGGCAGGATGGGGCCAGGACAGCTCCTGTCCGGCTGTCTGGGGCAGGATGGGGCCAGGACAGCTCCTGTCTGGCTGCCCAAGGCAGGATGGAGCCAGACAGCTCCTGTCCGGCTGCTTGAGGTTCGTGGATTCTCTCTCCGCTGTCACAGGCAGAGTGGGAGTTTCTGACAAAAGTTTATTAAAAGGCTCCAGAAAGGGCTCTCTGCTCAGAGTGGTGGCTGGGGCTTCAGCAATGTTCTCCCCACTCTGCAGCATGTTGGGTTCTGTGCTTTACTGTCCCTGAAACCTTGAGCCCTGTCACTGGGGCCTGAGGAGCTGGCTCATGTCCCTGTTACCAGCTCTGGGTCACACTCCCTCTGGCTGTGAGGGTTTTGTACCTCTGTGCTCCATTTCCATGCTCTTTCCTGGGCACCTGCACGATGCTCCTCAGTGCTTTTACTGCTGCATTGCTCAGAGCTGGAGCCAAGCTCAGGATTGCTTAGGACAGCCTACCCCAGGGCAGTGTGATGGCAACCAGCTGCTCCCTGTGCCTGTAGGGACACCAAGATGGTGACAAGCAGGGACTTTTCCATGTTGTGTGTTTAGATGGGGGAAAAGCCCTTGGTTAGGGCCAGGTGGTGCTGGTGGGTGACACACTCTCTCCCCAGGTCTGAGGAGACAAGCTGCTGTGGCCATCAGCCAGGAGCTGAGCAGGCTGGCCAGCCACAGCCCAGGACCCAGCACCTGGATCCACCAGGTGCGCAGGAGAAGCTCCTTGCTCAGTAAGTGACACCTGAGGGGTCTGTTCCTTCCTGCTGGGGGGAAGATCCTCACAGGCTGGGGGAAAACCTGCTTGAGGGTGGGCTGTGCTTCTGCTGAACCAAAGGCAAAGTGGGAGCTGGGTGTAATCCCCATCCCCTGGACACAGAGAAGGGTATTTGGTGTAGATAAAGCTCATCTGGCACATTACATTGCTCTTGCTCAGCCCTGCCTCTGTCTGCAGGCTCAAGGCTGGAGGAGAAACCCTTCAGCGAGATGGAAATGTCTTACATCAAGCAAGGAGAGGAGGCCCTGCAGAAATCACTCAGAATCCTGGAGGACCAGGACGACTGGAAGACAGAGACAGTGGCGGTGGGTGCTGTGCCCTGTGCTGTGCAGCCCTCCCTCCCCCTGAGAGCAGCTCTGGTGATAACTCTGCCCTCCCCTCCGCAGGGTAACGGGGACAAAGTGCTGAGCAAGGTGCTGCCAGACGTGGGCAAGGTGTTCCGGCTGGAGGTGGTGGTGGACCAGCCCCTGGACACGGTGTACGGAGAGCTGGTGGACAACATGGAGCAGATGGGAGACTGGAACCCCAACGTCAAAGAAGTCAGGGTAGGAGCTGTGTGTCAGACCTGTCACAGCCAGCCTGTGTTCTGTCCATTTCCTGCTGCAGATGTACAGGAGGTTTTGCAGTATCTGTGTTAAGTCCGGAGCAGCTTCTGTGTGATTAATTCTGCAGGAAAGGCACTTTCCTGCAAGGAGCTGCCAGTTCTGCTGGAAGTTGGGGCTGATCTGGGGAAGAAATAGGCAAAAGGAATCATAGAGGCAGTAAGGGAATAGCTTTTCACTCAGGAATTGAAAACAGTTCTCACCTGGGGGCGAGCAAGTATTTGGAATTATTGTCATGTCTTTGTCAGACCCTGTATCTGAACACCTGGTAACCAAAGGCAGCTTTTAGCTGTGCTTGCAGTAAACCCTTGAAATGAAAGTTTTAATTCTGAACTGCAGATCCTGGAGAAGATTGGGAAGGACACGGTGATCACCCACGAGAAGGCGGCCGCGACCCCTGGGAACATCGTGGGGCCGCGGGACTTCGTGAGCGTGCGGTGCTCCAGGAGACGCGGCTCCACCTGTGTGCTGGCAGGGATGTCCACCACCTACGGGGCCATGCCCGAGCAGGAGGGCTTCATCAGGTACCTCCACCTGCTCAGCCCCTTATGTGTGTGCAGGGAGGAGATTCCCACAGGCACACGGGTTTTACTGCGGGCTCAGGGTTGCTGGGTTGCTATGGGCAGCAGGAGCTACTGCAGAAAGCCCAAAGTGCATTTTTGAGGCTGAAAAGTTCAAGTTTGGGTCTGACCTGGGCATCTCTTCCCATCAAGGGCTGAGAATGGTCCCACCTGCATGGTCCTGCGCCCGCTGCCTGGCAGCCCCTCCCAGACCAGGCTCACCTGGCTGCTCAGCATCGACCTCAAGGTACCTGGGGCTGGGGGGAGCCTGAGGGAGCCAGAGGCTCCAGGGGAGGCTGGTTCTGCTCACAGGCTGTGTCTGCTTCTCTCCAGGGGTGGCTGCCCAAGACCATCATCAACCAGGTCCTGTCCCAGACACAGGTGGACTTCGCCAAACACCTGCGGCAGCGCCTGGCCCGGCCGGTGCCTGTGGCCTGCTGACCACCATGACCCACTGACCACAACCTGCTGACCACCCCATGCAGGGCTTCCTTCAGGGGCCAAGTGTGGAATCTTGTCACTTCAATTAGCCAAGGCCTTTAATAGCAGACTCCACTAATTAATACATAGTTACATTCAATAAATAGAACGGTTTATTTATTGAAGCTCATTGTGTAAGTGCAGAACTAAAAATTTAATTCCTGCAGTTGCTTAACTGAGCAAGTGCTGGCTCAGTCAGCCAACTCCACCTTCCTTAATTACTTTCAATTAATAAATAAAGCTTTAATTAGTGCTGTCTACAATTAAAGGTCTGGGCTAATTAGTTATTAGGGAGACAGCTGACTGGGAAGTAACATCCTCACTGAGGCAACACAAGCCTGACTGAACATCAACTTTTACTCTCCCAAAGCTCAAACACAGCACTTACTTAATTTTATTTCCTCTCCCCCTCAAAGCAGCTCTAATTTATTTTTCCTGTACCAACACATAAGAAGTGTCAATTTATTTATTCACCCAAAGCTCTGCAATGATGATCATTAGGCCCCATGTAACTCCTGTGCACAGGAGATCTTCAGCTCAAAAGATTTCCAAGTGTAACTACTTTGATTCAATGTCATTTGTAACAATTTACAAGACAAAAACAAGAATAAAAAGAAGAGTTAAAGCCTTTATTTTTAAACTGGTTTTCAGTCTGTGGGGAAAAAAAATACAGTTTGGACAGAAGCCCAAATTTCAGTCTTGCATGCAGCCGTGTCGTTCCAACAGAGCCGTCCTGGCTGGGAGCTGTTGGTCACCATCAGCCAAACACACCTGAGCACAGGGGTCACTGCAGCCACAGCTGAGCTGTCACAGCCCAGGAGAAGGTTCTTCAACACCCCCTTCTCCAGTGAGTGACACTAATGGTACTGGGGGCTCCCAGAGGCCCCACAGCAGCACAAAACACCCCAGAAGTGCCTCCCGGGGCAGTGGGGAGCTGTGAACACACACACAACACCCGCCAGCCAGGGCTGCATCCAGCTCAGCCTGTTGGGTCCTTGGCTGATCACTGAGAGAGAGATGGAGGCTCCTCTGCAGCAAACCCACAGTGCTGGGGTTTATGGCTCCCAGGGTGGGCTCCTCCTGCCATCCACCTCTGTCTCCACGTGGTACAGGACATCAGCCAGCGTGTGCTCCACCACGGCTCCCCAGCCCATGTCACTCATCTGCAGAGGGAAGCACAGTTAGCTCCACTCCTGCACAAAGAGGGACCACACAGCCCAGGGCTGTTTCCCTCCTCAAAACAGTACTGACAGCAGGGAGAGTCAAAGTATTTCCTTGAACAACAATTCAGCCCCCTTACTGACAAATGAGGCCAACACAAGCAACAATCTGCCAAGAGGAACAGGATAACAGCACCTATTATTTAATTAAAATTTAATTATTCATTTGGATATCTGTCCTTACATATTTTTAAACATAATCCTTTTGGCTACGCTGTCCAGGTACTGAGACTGAAGGACAGGTGCAGGTGTGGTGTGTGAATCACACCAAAACACCTTTGATTTAAATAACAAGAGTCTCAAATGGGGGGAGAAGCTTCAGTTTTACTTACAGGATGGTAAGTGATGTCTCTTGGTGGATACTTGAAATATGGCCCAAAGTTTATGGAAACCTGTGGAACATATATTTTCATTAAATCTAAAAATCAGGAAAATCTCTTTAGTCCTCCATCCTCATTCCTTCCTACTCCTGAGCCTCCCCACACCCTGTACAAGCCCACAGGAACAAACATTGCTGATGTTACTTCAGCAATTTGATAATCTTGTTACACAAGTGAACAGCAAGATTTTTCCAGAGTCACTAAAATTATTTCCATCATTCCTTTTCACTTGGTGCACTCCCAGAGTGCCCACACTTTGTGCATGAACACACTTTGTGTGTGAAACTGATGGATTTAGGAATTCCCTTTCAAAGACCCCTCACTTACCGTGCAGCCTTTGTACAGAGAGATAGCAGGAAAATAAACCCCCTCAAAGATGTCCTTGAAGGCAACTCCTTGGCTGACACCATTCTTGAAGAATATGATCTGAAAAATGAAGGGTTTACCCACTGATGGTGGCTGTCAGAACACAGCAACCCTGACAAGATTAATGCCTGCTCCCCTTCACTCAGGCCAGGCACATGCTGAAGTGACAGCAACAACTCACCTGGCTTCCAGGGGCTTGCTTTAGGCTCTTCTCTGCTTTGTCCACAAAATCCTTCTCTTCAAAGTACAAGTAGCTCTTGAATTTGATCAAAGCCTGAAACAGCAGCAAACAACGTCAGGAACAAGCCCGAAATCTGTAACCTGTCACCTGCCCTGCTCAGGGCCAGGCATGCCTGCTGTCAGAGTACCTGTGAGGAGTGATTCCCACAGCTCAGAGATTTCAGAGCCAGGAGGGGAAGGTGAAAGGAGATGTGGGCAATCCCATCCAGGAGTATTTTGCTTTCTTGAGATCAACACTTTGGGCCTCTCCCCCAGGAACCACAGAGGTACCGAGAGGCAGGATGGGAAGGATGCACGGAAAGGGGCTTGAGTGAGACCACAGCAACTCGTTTTCCAGTTTTCCACCTGCCAATGCTTAATCCAACAGTGAACTTGCACCTCACCTTGTCTTTGTAGGTGTCAGGCAGGGATTTGGCCGTCTCAGTATCCTCTGGAAGGTTGATATAAAACCCCAGGACATCGCCCTGTCCGTAGCCAGAGGAATAGTGTTTCCCTATGGACTGGTGAAACTTGGTTCCCTTCTTGCTGCGCCAGGAGTAACTGAACTTGTCGTATCCCAGAGGGGCCTGGAGGTTCCCTGTGGAAACAAACCCTTCATGGTGAACACAGGGAGTGTAGCAGGAGCACCTGCTGAGAAATGTTTTGTAAGATTATTTACCCAAGGGCTGTGACCAGCCTAATCTGGCAGCTGTGTCTGGAGGCATCTCGTCCATGGAGATTTCGAAGTACCAGGCTCCCTTCCGCACGCCGTGCGAGGCCCGCACCATGGAATAGCCCTTCTCCCCAACCACAGTCAGCCTGTCGTCAGAGATCTTCAGCTGGGGAGCTGCAGGGGAGCACACGAGCACACACTTGTCATTTTTAACGTGGTGATGTCAAAAGGCAAGTGAACAGGCAGAGGTGGATTTAAGCTCTGCACCTCTAAGCTCTGACTGGTACTGAGAGGTGACTGAGATGCCTCTGGAAGGAAACACGACCTGCACACCCTAACGAGCCCTGTACCTCGGTCATGCAGCGCCAGGAGGACTCGCTCATACAGGCAGGCTCTGTACAGGTCCCCAGGAATTGGTTTTCCTGCCCAACAGTCCAGCTCCAGCTTTTCTGGGTCAGGGGCGTGGGGGTCAGGCTCGGCCAGGATGTAGCGGTAGCCATCCTTGTTGAAGGGGTGCTCCAGAGGGTACCCATGGGGGGGCAGGCGCTGAGCTGCGAACAGCGGGTCACTGAAACACAGAAACACCATGCTGGCACCTCCAGGTGCTGTCACTTGTCACTCCAGGACACCCCCTGCAGAGCTGTCCCTGTGCTCAGGGGCTGCACACTGAGCACAGTCATCACTGCAAATCATTTACAACCTGTGACCCATCAGTCATCCATGACATCATCAGTGACATCACAGGGCTCTGGAGTGACCCCCAGACACCCACCCAGGGCAGAGACAGCTGGGAGGTAGCTTAGGGCATCACAAGTGCCACTGTCCCTGACTGGTACCCCTCCCTGCGCCCATCCCCATGTCCATCCCTGCACGCATCCCTGCGCCATCCCCATGTCCATCCCCATGCCCTCCTTTTGCCATCCCCAAGCCATTCCCGTGCCCATCCCTGTGCCATCCCCATGTCCATCGCTGTGCCATCCCCTCACCCATCCCCATGCCGATCCTTTTGCCATCCCTATGCTCATCCTTGTGCCATCCCCATGCCCATCCTTTTGCCATGCCTGTGCCCATTCCTGTGCCATCCCTGTGTCCATCCCTGTGCCATCCCCACACCCATCCCCATGCCCATCCTTTTGCCACCCCTGTGCCCATTCCTGTGTCCATCCCTGTGCCATCCCCACACCCATCCCCATGCCCATCCCTGTGCCATCCCCACACCCATCCCCACGCCCACCCCCGTGCCCATCCCTGCCCCTCCACGGCCCCTCTGCTCTCACCTCCGGGTTTTCTTGGCCGTGCCCGTGGTGCCCCCGTCCTGCTGCTTGCGCTTGGCCCCTCGGCCCTTGCCGCTGCCCCCGGCAGCCATTCCCCCTGCACAACAAACCAGCCCCGCTCAGGAGCTGCCGCTCGCCAGCGCCCGCCCGCACGGCATCCCCGGGGACAGAGGGGCAGAGCAGCCACACCAAACCAGCTCCTGGGCTCAGGTGCCTTTGGCCACAGCTACTGTGAACCAGACCTCACTGCCAACGAGCACAGCAAAGCCCACAACTTTCATGTGGCTTCTGGTCAGCTTTAGAGGTGTCTGAATTTGGAGTGGAAGCTAAAGGAGATTGAGCAGCAAAACAAGCTCAATCTGAGCTTTTCAGGTGAGAATTAAGAATCTTTTCTGCAGCAGCACTGGGATCCACTTCAGGGGCATTAATATTATTATTATTATTGGAGATTCCAGTCACAGCCCAAATCTATTTCTGCAGAAGCAGCAGAAACCCAGCCTACAGCACAGCCACCAACCCAGTGACGCTGTGCTGGAGGAACACTGACACCAACCAAAAATAAGCACTCAGTGTTTAGTTTCCATCTACAAAATAAAATACACCTGAGTTGAGGAAAAATGAAAAGCAAGAGGTGTTTCTCTTCAGTACTACTGAAATCAGTTCTGTGATTGAGCAGCAATTCAGTTTGAACTCAGCACTCAGTAATAAAACTGAGTGTAGGAAAAGCTACATGTCAATGAAACTAATATCAGCATGTTTTAATAAATTAAATCATGCATGCATTTTATCATCCTGCTATTTCCAAAGATATTGCTGCTGATTTATAAGGAAAGCTATGGAAACTTCATGTACTGTAGATAAACACCTTGACAAACCACGTTTGTGTGGTAACTAAAAATCCAATCAGCTCTTCCATTACCAGCACTCCCTTACAGTGTAAGGGATCCAAACCATCCAGGAAATGCCATATTCTGCACAAACATGACCTGATCCAGCTGCACTCCCTGATTTCAGTGCAGACAAACATTCAGGCTCTCCAGTTTGTCAGCAATTACTTGCCCAAAAAACCAATTACTTGCCCAACAAACCATTGCACTGTGAATTTCAGACCAATTGTTTAAGCATTAAAACTACAACATCAGGCCAATTGATACAGAAAAAATAAACATAAGTGTAAAATAAATAAACAAAACCTTTAAACCAGTCAAGTAGGGCAGAATATGGCAATTAAAAGCTTCTAACTACTGAGATTAATGACTGGAATTGCTGGTTTGTATTTAAGTCCAACTGCAATCACATCAGGGCACGCTTTCACTTTTGATTGACTTTGGCTTCTAAGAAAATCGAGCAAGAAAAGCTTTGCAAACAGCAATACTTAAGTTTTAGAAGCTGAAAGATAAATATTCACCTCCCAGAGAGGCTCCACCTGCAAGAACAGAAGTGGCACCACATGTTTGTCAGTCTCCCAGGAATGAAACAAAAAACAACCAGTGCATGACATGGAAATAACACACCTGAGCTATCTCTAACCTGCTTTAAAAAGACCCAAATACCTCCTGCCTGTACTACTGGGTGTTTAATAAATATTATTAATACATAAACCCATTAACAGTTCATTTACTGCAACAAGGCTGCCCTGAGTACCCTCAGCAAGATGGGAAACAGGAAATCTGAATAACTCAAGGAGGTAATTTAAAACCATTCTAGGAGCAAAGTGACAAGCTCAGCCTTCAGCGAGCATCTTGATTTTTCTGGTGACAGTAAAGAAAGGGCTGAACCTTCCCAAGACACAAAGTTAATCTTTCTATAAAAAGGCACAGTGAGACTGTTCTGAGCATAAGCATAAGCTCAGTTCACAGGACAGTTTAACTGCACAGATGCCAGAGAACTGGAAAATGCAGCTTAGTCCCAAATACCCAAACCCCCCCTGAGTAAAGAACTTGCCATTTAAGCTTCCACTCGTGGACACAGCATTGTTCTGTTTCTGGTTGTCATAGGCTGGACCAATATTGGCAAGATCCTGCAGGAGATCAAAAGCTTTGGTCAAAGGGAACACTCTGAGCCTGCTGGGGCTGCCACCCACTGAGATCTCATAGCAGAGATCTGCCCCTCTGAGCAGAAAGGTACCAGTGGGACCCCCACCTTCCTCCTGTCTCCCATCCCATACCTGGTCTAGAAGCCCAAATTTGGGGTAATCTTCCTCTGGGTCTTTACTGCCTGGGTCTGGATGCTCTTTCACCAGGAACACATCTCTTTCTTTACACTAAAACAGAGTTTTAGTTACACAGGGTAAGAGCATAACAAATTCATTAACAAGTGTTTAAACCCCAGTAGTTCCTATGAATGTGTTAAGTACATTAGCTATCTAAGAAGCATCAGCACCTTCAAGCCCAGCCCTCAGCACACACAGATGTCAGAAACCCAAATTGTGGGAATTCTTCCACAGATTTACCCTCAGTCCTTACCATGGTTTTGACAATATTATTGGGCCAAGTCATTTTCCCAGGCCTCTGTCGTGTTGTCATACACTCCCAGTATTTATCAATAAAGGGGATAATATCCTGAAGGAACAGAAAACATTTGTGTGAGCTCCTCCTCTTGCTGGCTGACACCACCAGTGCTGTGAGCTCCCAAAAAGCCAGACCTTATCCTTGGAGAACATCGTTTTGGGGTGCTCGTCCTGGGTCCTCGACTGCCACGTCAGGTTGGCCAGAGCACTAAGGCACATTTCCTTCAGATCTGAGAAACAAAACACCCCAATTACACCTGGTGGGAAGATCAGACACCCAGACACAGTGATCACCCTGAGAAACTGCAAAACCTCCCAAATTCTGTCCTGACTCAGCCCTCCTGAACCAGTTACACCACCTGCATAAATCAGTAGCAAAACATTTTTAGAAGAAGCCACACATGGTTGTAAATATGGGATTTTGGGTAATTTTCAGCAGAGCCCACCCAGTGACTTCAGACAAAGCCAGGCCTCCAGGATGATCTTGCAAGGAGCTGTTCCCAAACTCACTTGCTTGTTTCCTCAGGAAATAGGTGTTCCCACTGTGGTGGCACACGTTGCAGTGGAAGCTGTAGTTGGTCATGAAGGGCAGACACGACCTGGGAAAAAGCAGCTTTGTTAGGGCTGGGTACAGTGTAATTATTGTATCAGGTTAAAGAATCCCAGAACCTGTGAGGTTGGAAAGAGACCTCTGAGTCCAGTCTGTGCCCAGGCCCCACCTTGTCCCCAGCCCAGAGCACTCAGTGCCACCTCCAGCCCTTCCTTGGACACCTCCCCTTGTCCTGTCCCTGTTCCCTGGAGCACAGCCTGACCCCCAGAGCTGTCCCCTCCTGGCAGGAGCTGTAGAGAGCCACAAGGTCCCCCCTAAGCCTCCTTTTCTCCAGGCTGAGCCCCTTCCCAGCTCCCTCAGCCTCTCCTGGTGCTCCAGCCCCTTCCCAGCTCCGTTCCCTTCCCTGGACACACTCCAGCCCCTCAATGTTCTTCTTGGAGTGAAAGAAAATTAATTATTCTTTACTACACTGGGTTAAGAAACGAATTATTCCAGGTTAAAACCTAAGTATTCCTTCCCTCCCTAAAAGCACAGACATCTACCAGGCTCAGTGGTATTTCATGGGGGTGCCTTTATCATGGACAAAGCTTTATTTACACAACACACCAGTTGTGCTCAAGGACACGGGCAGGTCCTTGGGAACTCGGACTCCAAACACTCCACTTTAAAGCCCCGTGCTGGCCCTGCCATCACCTACGTGGTGTCGATGCCGAAGGTGTCAGCTGTGAACCACTTGGTGCAGATGCCACACTGCAGCTCGATCTCGCCCAGCTGCCGTGCGTTCTCCTCGTCCCCCGAGCCGCCCTGGGCATCCATGGCTTCAGCGCCATCCCCGGCAGCGTCCTGGAAACAAAGCAGAGCCAGGAATCCATCAGTGCCCGGGGCAGGCAGCACAGGGGCCTGGGCAGGAATCTGCCACCACGGGATTTGAGAGGGAATAAATCCTTTCCCCTAACCCACGGCAGCGCTGCGAGCAGCCTGGAGCTGGCTTTTAGCTCCACACGGCTGGAGATTTAACTTCCAAAACAATTCTTTAAGGAAGCAAGGCTGGCGCTAAGGGATGCTCCCCCCCGGCTGAACCAACCCCTCCGTGCCCAGGGCACCGGCACCGGCACCTACCAGCGGCTCCTTCCCGTTGGCCGACTCGGTCTCCAGGGCCGCGCTGGCATCGACCATGGCGGCGTCCCCCCTGCCAGGGCACAGAGGTCAGAGCGGAGCCCGCCCCGCGCTCGGGGCACGGCCGGGACCCGGGGCCTGGCGGGACTCGGGCCGAGGGAGCCCCGGAGCCCCATCCGCGTTCCCATGGTAACGGGGCCAGCTCCCGCGGGGCTCCCACGGGCCCGCCCAGGGAGAGACATACCCGGTCTCGGCGTCGGTGGCGGGCGGCTCTGGCGGGGCCGGGGGCTCCGGGGCCGGGGGCGGCTCCGGGGGGGGCTCGGCGCCCTCGGCCGCCGCTGCCGCCGCCATGTTCGCGCCGCTGCCGCGAGAATCGCGGGGATCTCGCGAGACTCGGCGGGGGCGGGGGTGCCGGGCCCCGCCCCCCGCCGGGAGCGCGCCCCCTGCCGGCGGCCGCCGGGAGCGCGGCGCGGGGAGGCGTGACGTCACCCTGCGCGGCCGTGACGTCACGGGCGCGGGGCTGACAGCGGGGGCACGAACCGGGAGCGGGTCCCGGTGCCCCGCGGGAGCACGGAGCGCCTTTCCCCCCGGGAAGGATGAGTGTGGCCTCTCTGGGCGGGGGGGACCCCCGCTGGCACCCCCAGCCCAGAGATTGGGGGCCACGGGTGCTCCCGGTCCTGCTCCCCTCGCCAAGGAGCGCAGCGGGACTGACCGGGCTGGGATGTGCCACCATCAGTCCCGGGCTCTGCGGGCTCTGGGGACAGCGGTGGCATCGCACAGCGCGGGGCTGGCTGCCCCCAACCCCCGGCCACAGAAACAGAGGGACAGAGGGTATTGGTGGGGACGAGCCCAGGAGGGACGGAGGGACAGACGGACGGGGAGAAAGAGAGCTGAAGGAATGCAGGGATGAGGCAAGGATGGATGGATGGATGGATGGATGGATGGATGGATGGATGGATGGATGGATGGATGGATGGATAAGGCTGGAGGCAGCGGGAGAAGGAGAGACGGAGAAAGAGTAGGGCGGGGGACGAGGGCAAGGGAACGGGGAGGGATGGCCGGGAGGTAGATGGGGGTGGAGGAGAGGGAGGACAGAGATAGGGACGGAGGGATGGGAAGAGGGACGGGGAGAAGAGGGGAGGGGGATGTCGGGGAGGGGGGTGTCGGGGCCGCCCGGGGCGGCGCTCGGGGCCGCTGTACAAATAGGGCGGCTGCGGGTGGCCCGGGCAGACATGCGGGTCCCGCTCCGCTCCGTGCCCGCCCTGGCGCTCTGCGCCTTAGCCCTGCTCCGCCTGGGCTGCGCTCCGACCCGGGCACTCACCTGGGCACCGACCGGAGCGTCTCCCCGGGCGCTCACCTGGGCACCGACCGGAGCGTCTCCCCGGGCGCTCACCTGGGCACCGGCCCGCGCCCCGCCGCGCTGTCCCCCGCTGATGCTGCAGCTGCTCCGCGCCCCTCCCGCCCCGCTCCGCGCCGCCGCCGCCGCCGCTCTCAGCCTCTCCCCGCACGGTGAGTGGGGCCGCGGGCATCCCTGTCCCGGGACCGGCACCGTCCCTGAGCCTCCCTGGGACCCGCACTATTCCCAGGAGCGGCACCGTTCCCGGGCCATCCCGTCCCCGGGATCAGCACAGTCCCCCCTCCCGGGATTGCCGCTGTCCCCGAGCCTCCGTGTCCTGGGACCAGCGCCATCCCCGGGACCTGCGCTGTCCCCATGCATCCCTGTCTAGGGATCCCCACCGTCCCGGGCATCCCAGCCCTGCCGGAAGCTCTGGCTGGCTCTCAGGTGGATCCAGCTGCTTTCTCCCGACCCTCAGGCTCCCAGGGCGGGGCTGGTTCCGTCCCCCCCCAGCTCTGGCACCCGTGGCACCGCTCCCCTCACCCTGCCCTTGGCTTTCAGGCTCCCTGCAGAACGGCTCCCGCTGGGCGCTCTCCTTCGACATGTCCTCCCTGTCCAGCAGCCAGGAGGTGAGTCTGGCTCAGCTCCGTGTCCGCCTGCCCGGCCTCTCCCGCGCCCACAACGTCTCCCTGGACATCTACCACAGCCAGCGGCGCAGGTGCCGCCCAGACGGGTCCTGCGCCCACCAGCTCTTCCTGGGCACCGTGGCTGGCAGCCCCTCTGCCAGCCAGACCTCCTGGAAAGTCTTTGAGGTCACCAACCTGCTGCGGGCCTGGCTCCACCAAGCCGTGATCGCCGGGCGGGGGCAGTGGGAGGTGAGCGGCTCCGTGCCCACCGCCGTCCCGGGAGACACCGGCGGCGGGGACCCGGCGCTGCCCCAGGACGTGGCAGACAGCGTCCTGCTGCTCGTCTTCTCCAAGGACAAGTCTCCAGGGGAGCACAGCCTCATCAGGACAGCGGAGACCTCCAAGTACATCATGCGGGACAGCGGCTCGCGGGGCGCGGGGCCGCGGCGGCAGCGCAGGAACAGGATGGACCGGCAGCGGATCAAAGCGAGCGGCGCCGCCGCCGCCCCGCGGGAGCAGGGCCGGGAGCAGGGCCGGCCGCTGTGCCGGAGGGTGGACATGGTGGTGGATTTCGAGCAGACGGGCTGGGGCAGCTGGATCGTGTACCCCAAGAAATACAACGCCTACCGCTGTGAGGGGCTGTGCCCCTCGCCCGTGGACGAGACCTTCAAGCCCACCAACCACGCCTACATCCAGGTAAGAGGGGTGCTGCCCCCCGAATCCCCCGCACCCCACACCCCAGCAGGGGGATGTTCTGCCCTTCCCGTGTCTCCCACAGAGTTTGCTGCAGCTCTACAAGCCCAACCAGGTGCCGTGTCCCGCCTGCTCCCCGGTGAAGATGAGCCCCCTCTCCATGCTCTACTACGAGAAGGGCGAGGTCGTCGTCCGCCACCACGAGGACATGATCATCGAGGAGTGTGGCTGCAACTGAGGCCACCCTTTACCCGCCAGGAAGGTGCACGTCTGTGCCCAGAAGTGCCCCAAGGACCCAGGAGCACTGCACAGAGCGGGATGTCTCTGAAGCCCCGTGGGCTGGCACGGCCCTGGCTGGCACAGGAGCTGGGGAGCAGCGGGTGCCCGGCAGTTCTGCTGCACTGCACGGCCACAGTGCCTGGCTGGATCCAGGCTCCCCGTGGAAAAGGCCACCAGCCACCTCCCTGTGGCTGCACCCCGTGTTTACCGAGGAGCTGGAGGCTGCCGTGTGTGGGACAGAGGCAGGAGGTGCAGGGCTGGGGCACGGCTCCCTGCCATGACACAGCTCAGGCAATGCTGCTTTTCCCAGCCATGGGAATCATCAGGAGCCACGGGTTCTCAGGACCCTGCAGCTCCAGTGTCTGGCCATGCTGAGCATACACACCCCTGGGATTCTCAATCTCCCCTGTGGTTTAGGCGTTTCTCCTAAGAATTCTGCTGTATTTCTATTAAAACTGTCACATTTCTATGACAACTCAGACAAGTGAATGTATCAGCCAATGTCCAGAGCCCCAGCTGGCAGATCCAGGTGGGCAGCTGTTAGAAACAAGCAACCACAGCTCTGCTCGAGCCTTTTCCCCCTCATTGGATGGGCTGGTAGTGAAAAGGTCACAGCTGTACAATTCATCAATAAATTATATCTATTCAAAGTGCCCGTTGGGTTCTACTGATTTTTGCTGTTGATGAGTGAGTGTCCCCTTCTCTGTCCCCTCTGTTGCAGCCACAGCCCCTCCCTGCTCTGGCTGCAGCAGGTGGGCTCTGGAACCACCAGAGCCAGGGGTCCCCCCCACCGTGCCAGAGATGCTGGAAAGCTCCAAATCTCACCTGAGATAAGGACGAAGCTGTTCCCACCCTGGGTTGCTCAAGAGCAAGGGAGGCACCTGCAGGCGTGGAAGGGGAGGCTGAAGGGATTTTCCTCCTTTATTTACCCCTCGGAGATAAGGGAAGGGCCGTGCCCTGTGAGAGCAGCGCATCCTAAGCCGTGTGGTGCAGGCACCCTCCGGAGGAGCGCTGGGGCTGGGGGTGATGTCCCGAGAACCCCGGGGTGACAGTGTCCTCCCGCATGGCACCCGGGGAGGGGGGATCAGTCCGGGTTTGGGAGCCCCGGGAGGGGGAATCAGCCCGGGTTTGGCCGGGTTTGGGAGCCCCGGGGATGAGGGGATCAGTCCGGGTTCGGCAGCCCCGGGAATGGAGAGATAATTCCGGGTTTGGCCGGGTTTGGCAGCCCCGGGGAGGGGGGATCAGCCCGGGTTTGGCAGCCCCGGGGATGGAGGGATCATTCCGGGTTTGGCAGCCCCGGCCGTGGGAGCCCCAAGCTCACAGCTGGACGGGGACACCACTCACTCGTGGGGACCCCCGGGCAGCAGAGGGGACGGGCGGGACCCCAAGCCCTGGTGGCCCTGGGCCAGCGGCCACCCCCAGCCCGCCCCTCCTGGGAGCAGCGGCCCCAATTCCACATCCCAGCCCGGGCTGATTATCCCCAATCCACATCCCGGGCGGCGGATAAACAAAGCGTGTCTGCTGCTCCCCCGCCGCAGCGGGCCCTCCCCGGGGCCGCTTCCATATTCCAACAGCTTTCACACTGCCACCATCCCGTCATTAGAGGGTCATTTGCAGGAGCTGTCAAGGGTGGGCCGGGGGCGCGGGGCTGACCCCCGGCGGGAGGCAAAGCAGGAACCCGGGTGATTACAGTAAAATGACAATATTTTGCCTCTTTCTGCGCAGTTTTGTTACTGCTGCTCACAGAGGGTTGCAAAGCAGGAGGATTCAGTCCCCCCACGCCCCCCCGGGACCCCTGCCCCGCCGGGTGCTGTATCTCTGCCATCTCTGCCCCTCCGTCACGCCTGCCTGGAATCCAGCAGCGGGTTCAAAAAGTTGTGGCGGGGCAGGGGGAGGCAGCAGCCGTTCCCTGGGAAGAGCAGGGTGGAAAAATAAAGGCTGGGATTCCAGGGCTGTAAGGAAAACATCAAAGTGCGGGCAATGACAATAAAGTCGGGTTTAGGCGAGGATCTGCCAGGCTGGGGCTGGGAGGGGGGACCTGAGCTGAGCAGGGAGAGCTCTGGCCCTGCTCCTGCCCCAATCTACATCGGCTGGGGGACACAGGAGCCCAGACACGAGGACAATAAAGTGGGGGGACCGCCCCAATAAAGTGGGGGGACAGCCCCAGTCCTGCCCACGAGCCTTCAGCATCCCGGGGCTGGGGGAACTGGCAGGTTTGTGCTCTGGGAAGGGCTGGCTCGGCCAGGGGGACAGCAGGCACAGATTGCTTTGGACACATGAAAAGGAAAGAGTGAGAACAAACAGAGTGAGGGTGGTGTTTGTACAAATGGTGCCTTAAAGCACGAGCTGGGTCAGGCAGGTGGCGTTTGTCCCGTGACTGGGACGGACACAGGGACACGGAGTGGGACACAGGGACACCGGGTGTGCTGCTCTGCCTGCTCGAGACAAAAAGGGGCTGGGATGGGAAATGCAACGACAAAGCCAACTTGTGCCTGGACCTCCCCGGAGCATCCCAGCTGTGCCTCAGCCACCCACGACTGCATCCCTCCCTCCCACTGTGCACAAGCAGCTCCTCGGCCTGGGGGAGCAAGTGCTGGGTGAGGAACAGAGCCTGGGGAAGCAGGGATGTGCCCTGGAATGCTGAGCTGCTCCTGGCAGGGCTGGGGCAAGCTTGGAGAGCTGTAAACGTGAATGCACGAGGGAGATGTGCCCAAAACAGGCTGGCTGAAGGATGCAGGAGCTGGGGGTGTGAGGGGGAAGGGAGGGAGGGAAGGACCTGAGCAGTGGGATGCTGAGACCACTTGGTCCCACACCACGGGTGGAAAGGTTTAAGGAATGGGTTTGGGACAAATTGCAGCAGAGCAGATGTGCTCTGTGCAAAATGGAACTGAATTTATGAGCTTTTTTGAGATCAGAAAGCAAAGATTTAATTAAAAAAGCTAGAAATAAGGAAAAGTGTTGCTATTGGGAAACTTTAAACAAAAAAATGTCTCTGAGGGACATGACATATTTATTTGAGTAATTTTTGGTTACCATACTCTACACTTCCATGCTTGGATAAATATGAACAGCATAAGGCAGCATTTAACATCTCTTATTATCACGTTGTGATAACATCCCCTCATCACCTCAGGGCTTTGCTCAGGCTCTCTGTGCCCCACAAGGGTCCCAGAGCAGATGTGCACATCACCTCAGCCCCTCATCACCTCGGGGCTTTGCTCGGGCTCTCTGAGCCCCACAAGGGTCCCAGAGCAGATGTGCACATCACCTCATCCCCTCATCACCTCAGGGCTTTGCTCGGGCTCTCTGAGCCCCACAAGGGTCCCGATGCACCCATGGCCCCAGGGCCTGCACCGAGAACCCAGCAGGACCCCGGTGACACCTGGCCAGGTGTTTCACAGGGTTTCCTCCCTCCCTCTGTCACAGGCACCTGGTGCTTTGATGCTCCCACATCTGCATAAGCTGCAGATACCGATGCAAAGCTGCCAAAGCTGCCGGGACACAGACAAAGCATTAACACCTCCAGCACGTGTTACCTCTCCTGCAGGTGGCAGGAATGGCATTTAAGAGCATTAACTGCAATAGCTGACACCCCCAAAAACCAGGCAGCCACTTCTGGACCAGCACCAACACCACAAGACTCCAGCTCCAACAGCCATGGCTGAAATCAGCTCATTTCTCCCCAAAACTGGCTGGACATGCAGGGATGGCACCTTGGGGATCCCAAACCTGCCTGGATGTGCAGCTTGGGGGATCCCAAACCTGCCTGGATGTGCAGCTTGGGGGATCTCAAAACTGCCTGGATGTGCAGCTTGGGGGATCCCAAAACTGTCTGGATGTGCAGCCCTCAGCTTGGGGGACCCCAAACCTGCCTGGATGTGCAGTCCTCAGCTTGGGGGACCCCAAACCTGCCTGGATGTGCAGTCCTCAGCTTGGGGGACCCCAAACCTGCCTGGATATGCAGCCCTCAGATTGGGGGATCCCAAACCTGCCTGGATGTGCAACTTGGGGGATCCCAAACCTGCCTGGATGTGCAGTCCTCAGCTTGGGGGACCCCAAACCTGCCTGGATATGCAGCCCTCAGCTTGGGATGGCACCTTAGGGGATCCCAGGGCCAGCAGCATCACGTGTCCCACCAAACCCACGGTGCTGGGTGACACAGGGACACTGCCCAGACACACAGGGTGACACCCAGTCCTGCTGGGGTCCCTGTCCAGGAGCTCACCAAGGGCTCCATCAATCCAACCCTTCCCATAAAGCCACAGCAGGGTGGTAATTCCTCATTTTGGTTGGGACAGCAGGAGAATCCCCAGCACAAGCACAGGGACTGCCCAGCCTGTCAGGGCTATTTCAGTCCTCCCTGCAGTGGGGGAACTTTGGGGAAATCACCATCAACACAGGAAGTTTTCCTAAACCTAAAACTGCAGCTGCACCACAGTCCAGCAGTGCCATTTTAAAGCAAAACCAATTTAGCATAGAAAAAAGTCAGTCCCAGCTGCAGCAGCTCCTCTCTAAACCAAGCCCAGAACCTAACTGGTGCAGCTGAGACTGATAAAGTCACACCTGAGGGCAATAAAATTTGGATTTGTTCCCATTAAGGTTTCAGAGAAACCCTTAAATCTTATCTTAGAGAAATGCAGGTTTATCTGCAGCAATTGCTTTGTTCTGTTACTCATTATTGAGGGTTTGCATATCATAATGTCACCACTGAGCATCATTAGCAGATATTTAAATGCTATCTGCCAAAGCTGGGCTGCACAGACACTCCCTGTGGTTTGGGAAGTCTGCAGTTCAGGATTCTCCTCCTGTGAGGTGCCTCCACCCCCCAGCAGTAACACAAACTGTCCAGGCCACATTTATCAAACCTCACGGAGGCTAAAAATGAAGATATTTGCTCTGAGACCCACACTGGACCCTCCCCCAGCAAAATGATGAAAATTCCCCTCTCAAACCCAGACAGATTTTGTTTGTAAGCCTCTTCCCCAAAGCTCTTCTCCAGGATAAAAAAGAGAAGCAAGGGTAAAGCAGCAGGGAAATTCCAGCATGGATCACAAACCCAGGCTAGCACATGCCAGGAAGAATTGCAGTGGCAAAGCTGGAGCCTCCTTCCCCTCCCTGGCAGGGCAGCTCAGCCAGGAGCCCTCCAAACATTCCCACCTGCAGCTCAGCCAGGAGGGCACCAGAACACAACTGGTGACAGAACCTTCTGGAAGCACTCAGGGGACAGTTTTTGTCTCTGTTCTGGGGGCAGATTTGGCAGATCCCTCCCCCAGGGATCAGGGATGCTTGGCCCAGCCCCATTTAACACCTCAGCTGAGCAGTTTCTCGCTGAAATAAGGGACAGAAGCCACATTTATTGCATTCATCTCCACACCAGGAGATTCCACGTGATTTTTTATTTCTCCCTTATATTGCATTTCCGTTACTGTTACAGTATTAAAATGATTAACAAAAGCATAAAACTGGAACCAAAACCAAGGGGAGGGGGAGAGTGTCTCCTGCAGCACCCCTGGCCTGGCCCCTGGAACAGGACACGCTCTGCTCTCCTGAGGGAATCTGCCTTTCCCAGAGCAGGAAGGCACTCAAGGCATGGCTGCTGTAAGCCTGGCTGGTGGGAATCCTCCAGACAAGTCCTGCTGCTTCACTGGCTCACTGCAGGCAGGTGTGTTAGATGTCCATGTCAAATTGCTCTTCCTCACCTGCTGGGAGGGACAAAACCACAGGTGAATTCCACATTAAATACCAAAGATTTCGGTGAAGGAGTGGCTGGGCTGGCAGCTGTGCTTCAGAAATGGGGTAGTTTGGGTTTAAAAGCTGCATTCAGGCAGCAGGGTTGGTGTGAAAATCATCTTGTGAAGCTGTGGTAAAGGTGTCACTGCTGGGAGGGATCTCCCTCAGACATACCAGAGCAGGGGCACAGAAAATGCCCTTCAAATAATCAATTCTTCCTCTGGATTTCCTTGTAACAAGGAATGGAAAGAACCAGACTGAGGACAGAACCCAGCCAGGCACATTTCACACCCTGACAGCCAGGAGCTGCTCCTGAGGACAGGGATTCTCTGGCAGAGCCACAGCCCAGCAGCCAGCCTGCATTTCAGGAGGTCCCTTGAGCCACTTCAGGTCACAGCATGAGGCAATCCTCACTCTGGAAAGGTTTTACTTGCAGCAAGCACTCAACAAGAGCCTTTGGATCTTTATTTTTAGAGAGGGAAGATAAATACTTGCACTTGGTAGGTTCAGGTTGCATCAAAAAATAACCTCAAATAACTTTAAAAACAATTCTTTGAGGCAACATTGGCTCGTGTTGCTGCAGCAGGGCCTCAGAGAAGTGTCCCTGTCACAAAACAGGGTGAGAAACAGGCAGGAGGAATTTACCACTCAGGCTGATATTAAAAACCCAAGTAAATCCTGCTCTGAATTGTAACTTGAACCTCCAGCAGCTGCAGCAGAGCCCAGCTCAGGGAGAGGCAGCAGCAGCTGCCCCTCTGCTCTCCCCACAGGGCTCCAAATCCAACAGCAGCTTCCCAAAGGCTGAATTAACGGGAATCAGATCAAATTACACAGCAGAACTGCAAAAGTCACGTTGCTGGGGACCACAGCAGCATCAAACAACTGCCAGACCCTCGCTACCCTGAGCCCACTGCGACTTTCCAAGAAGTTACTGGAGAATTGTTTCCTGGAAACCTCCTGGCTCCAGTCCAGCTCTGGAACTTTCTAGGAAGCAGCAGAGCCCCTCAGAGGCTCGTTGGGCTTCTGCTGCCTGCGCTCACCTGCGCTCACTTTCTCCTCACAGTTCTGGACGTGGTGGTTTTCAAGCTTCAGCTCCTCCACGCTGGGGCTGGTGACGCCTGGAATGTCGGGAAGGTCGGAGGGAGGAGTTTTGGCACCCGGGGAATTGCGGCATTCCATCAAGAACTTTCTGTCATAAATAATCCTGGTACCTGGGGGGACAGCACAAGCTCAGCACTCCATCATCTTTAAGGTCCCTTACAGCCCAAAACGCTCAGGGGTTGGATATTTAAGGGATAACTGTGGTGCAGTTTCCAGAGTTCTGGGTGCACTGACACTGCAGCTGCCACTAAAGGTGACACATCAGGTACAGCACAGGGCTCCAAACCCCAGGCAGGGGCTGGAAGCAGCAGATCTGAGCCCTTCCACCTCGCTCAGCCCGCAGAGCAAAGAGAAAACTGAATTTAATTCCCACTCATGGCCAGAAGCGGGGCTGAAAGCTGCAGGAGGACACACAGCAGGGCAGGGCCGTGTCCCTCTGAGCTCTGCCCAGCAGGAATTCCTGCAGGGACAATCCCCTTGGCACAGCAGCACTTGCACACACCTTGCTCAGGGCTTACAGATGGTTAATGCTCCATCCAGCTCCAGCCAACCACGCTGAGCCTCCAGGCATGGATTTCTAGGAACACCACTGAACACCCTGTTCCTTGTAAAGGAATTTCATGGAAACTGCTCAAAAACCACAGGCAGAAAAGGGATCCCTCCAAACAGCCCACAGCCTTAAGCCAGCAAGGGCTGGAAAAGAGTGCTGGCTTCCCAAGAGGAGGCTGCACACCCCTCTGGATCAGGTGTGTCCTGCTCTGCTCCTGTTCCAGCCACAGGGAAAGGGACTTGTCCTTGTGCTTTCCCCAAAAGTGTTAACTAAAGTACACACGTGTGGGCAAACAGCTCCTGCCACCATCTGTCCTGGAACAACCAACTCCCTTTGGTTTGAACACTGTAAATATACAATAAATCCATAAACCAACACGTCCAGCAGCTGTGTTCCTATGGAGTTCTGCCAGGGAGTTCTCAAAACACTGAAAAACTTCTCACTGATGATTCTGAGCTCCAGCCCTTTCAGGAGGAGGATCCATCAGCTGGCTGAGAGAGGAGTGGTAAATTCCTGGGAAGCTCCAGGAGGAGGAGGACAGGGATTCCTGGAACTGCAGCTCTGTACCAGCACTGGGAGCACGGAGCTTCCACTTTCCTCAACAGCCTCGTGCCCAGAGCTCCTGAAAGCCAGGGAGCTTTCAGGTGGCCAGGAGGAGCAGGACAGGACACCAAGAGGCTCCTGCACCCACCCAGAGCCACATTCCCCCCCTCTGGGTGCTGCCAGGGTGTGTTTAGCAGGAAAAGCCACACACCACGGGATGCTCTGCTCCCTGCAAGCCTCACAGGACAGACACACAGCCCCGTGTGTCTGTCCTCCAGCAGCTCTGAGTCCTCTCTCCCTTCAGCATCCAGCAGGGCTGGGCAGCACACGGTGTCCCCAGCACAATGTCCCCAACTTGGTGTCCCCAGGCAGGCTGGGACTGCCAGGTGGGCACACCCCGGCCACAAACGCAGCTCAGCTTCTCCTCCTGCTCCAAACACCCAGGAACTCCCCGGGGACAAAGAGCTGCCAGCCCCGGAGGGCTCATTACTGCGTGCTGCTAATTGCTCATTTCATTTCTGCTGTGCTAATTGCTCATTTCATTTATTTCTGCCGCGCTGATTGCTCATTTCATTTCTGCCGTGCTAATTGCTCATTTAATTTCATTTCAATTCATTTCATTTCAATTCTGCCGCGTTACTCAGGGCTGGGGAAGGCTCCCACCCCTCGCCAGGGCTCCTGCAGGTGCTGCTGGAGCCTTCAGCGATTTGCTGCTTCCAGAGGAGGGAAGGCACGGCCAAAACCGTCCCAAAGCCCGGCTGTTGTGCACACACCGGCCCGGTGAGTCAGCAGTGTCACTTCCCCTTCTCCCCGCGATTTAACCCCTGCAATCCTGCGGGACAACATCCTCTCCATGCCCTCCCACGGTTTGTTTTTCTGGCTTCACTATCCCTGCTGCTCACACCCAGCCGGACAGGGATGCAGGGGGGAGATTCTACAAGGCGTGGGGAAGAAAATCATCCCAAAATCACCCCAAGGCCCGGCTCGGGGGCAGCAGAGGCCGCTGGAACTCCCCCCACTGACACTGTGCCACCACCTGGAGCTGTGGCCGCTTCTCTCGGGGCCAAAGTGCCAAAAACGGAGGGATGGGGACACAAAACCTCTCAGATAGAGGCATAACCCTTGGCATAACCAGTTTATTACTCTTACTTGAGGACAAGTCCCTACAGGAGGTTCCTCCTTTGGGATTGGAAATAAAGAAAAGGGCCCCAGGGTTTGCTGGCTGCCAGGGAAAACAGCAAATATTAGAGATTAGAATTAATCAGTAACCACGGGGAGGCCGAGGCTGCTCCCTGCGAGGCTCCCGAGGCGCTCCCCAGCACGGAGCCCCGGGCAGGCGCTGTCCGCCCGCCCCGGTGCCCCGAAGCTGCACCGAGCCCCGGCACCGGGCGGAGGCTCCCGGGAAAGAACGGGAGCGCTCCCCGCCCCTGCCAGCCCTCGCTCAAACCGAGCCCTCCCTCCCCCGCCGTCCCCAGCACGGCCCGGCGCTCACCGCCCGGCGTGGTCCCGAACACGGTGCCCCCCGGCGTGGTGCTGTAGTCGCCGGGCGGCAGCGGGGCCCCGTCGGGCAGGGCGAGGCACTTGCCGGGGCCCGGGATGTCGCGACTGGGCGTCTGCCCGTGGCAGCAGCGGCCCGACATGACGGGACCGGGACCGCGATCGGGAGCGGCACCAGCGCTGCCGCCGCCGCCGCCGCCCGGCCGCCGCTTCCGGCCCGGGCCGCGCCCCTTCCGCCGCGGGAGCGGCACCGGGCGGGGCCGGCACCGGGCGGGGCGCGAGCGGCGGGCGGGGCTCACAATAAGTGGGCGTGGTTTAACAGAAGGGGGCGTGGTTATGATAATAGAATCGGGTCCATGCGGGGGCGGGGTTTAGGCCGGAGAGGGGTGGGGCTTAGCGCTAAATGGGCGGGGTCTGGGCGGGACCCCCAACCATTCTCCTTTTCCTCTCTTTTTTTCCCATTTTCTCCTTTTTTCTCCCCTTTTTCTTCCCTTTTTCCCCCGAGGCATCCCCAACCTGTGCCCCCCGCTTCCCCCCGCAGGGCCCCGGGGGTGCTGGCGGCGCTGCCCCTCCGTGCCCGCCCGTGGCCGCGCCGGGAGGTCCGGGGGTGCCGTGGGAACGCGGCGGGGACAGATGTGTGCCCGGCTGTCCCCGTCCCAGATGGCTCTGCCTCCCCCGAGGGGCCCGCAACAAACGCGGGAGGAGCCGGGGGGCCACACACGGCTCCGGCGGCCCCGGGGATGCTCCGGTGGGAAATTGGGTTTGCCTCAATATTTTATTAAAGATCTAAAGAGCAGCTCGAGTGCGGTGCGAGGGGCGCGGGATCGGCGGGGCGGGACCCCGGGCTGGAGAAGCCAGGGATGAAACCTGGCGTGAATCCCCTCCGGGCATCCTTGGCACCGCCCTGCTCACGGGTACCTTCTAGAAAAAACCCTTCATGGTTCCCTGCTCCTTCAGCCGTGGCCACGGGGCTCTGCTGGCCCTCACCGGCCACCGGTCCGGTGCTGACATCTGCTGACGGCCGGGATGCCGGCGGCCGGGCTGCGTTCCAGCGCCGATACCGGCACAGCGGGGTCACCGGGGCTGCGGCAGGGACTGACCCCGGGCCGGGGACTGCTGGAGGCTGCTCCGGGCCGTAGTTGGACACTGTGGGATTTTCAGGGTCCCCAGGATGACGGAGGAATTGAGAATGTGACTCCATGTTCTTAGAAGGCTGATTTATTATTTTATGATATTTATAATATATTAAATAATGCTGTACTAAAACTATACTAAAGAAGAGAGAAAGGGTACAGACAGAAGGCTACAAAGAATGATAATGAAAACTTGTGGCTGCTTCTAGAGTCCCGACACAGTTGGAAGGTGATGGGTCACTAAATCAAAACACGAAACCAATCAAATAACCAACAATCTCCAACCACATTCCAAAGCAGCAAAACACGGGAGAAGCAATGAGATAATTATTATTTTCCTTTTTCTCTGAGGTTTCTCAGCTTGCCAGGAGAGAAATCCTGGCGAAGGGATTTTTCAGAAAACACGACAGTGACAGGACACAGCAGCCCCGGCCCAAACCATCGCCCCGGCTCCAACAGATGGAGCTCGGCAGCCGCGCACGGCTCCGGACCCAGCCCGGGGCCACCCTCGCCCTGCGGGTCCCCGGCAGGGCTGAGCCTTTCCCGGGGGCAGCGTTTTGGTGTTCAGGGCCGCGGTGGGGATGGACTGGGCTCTTTCTGCCCCCCAAGGTCCTGCGGGACCCCAGGCAGGCTGCCGTGCCCCCAAGAAGCCCCCAGGGGCACAGGCAGGCTGTGGTGCCAGGCAGGCAGCCCTGTGCCAGCTGCTGAATCGATTAGTGGGCACTGGGGCAGGAAAACAACATTTCCTGCGTGGAATGACATCAGCAGTGACCCCCAACCCAGAGAGGCGGCCGCTGCCATTTCCTCCTCCTCCTCCTCCTGCTGCAGAGCGGATCGTGGTGGGGTCAGGGACTGGGGAAGGGCACAGAGCCCTGCCACGGTGTCACCCTCGCGGCGCTGCCGGCAGCACACAGGGGACAGGGACAAGGAGAGGGACAGGGACAGGGATCCTCCTGGCCCTGACAAGAGCTCCAGCTGCCCGGAGCTGCCCGCGGGCAGGGAAGAGGCGTTGGATGCTCTCCCACCCACACCACCAGCACCCTCGGGTTACAGAGTGTTCCTCTCCAGGGCATTTTATCTGCCCATTCCACGGGCAGCTCCCGGGCTGGAAAGCCCTTTGTCATCCTCATGTGACACGGAGTTATCGCATTGTTGCCTTCTAAATCGGGAGCAGAAGTGCTCTCCGAGGTGTCGGCTCTCCACCAGCACTGCCTTTGCTCCTGACCTGCTTTGGATCCCTGCGAGCTGAGCAGGGCTGGCTTTGGGGAAGGGCTCACCTCCCTGGCAGGTCCTGGGGGAAAAAATGTGTTTTATAAGTCATGAAATGCCCCTGCCCCTGGTGTGAGAGCGGTCCTGGGGGAGAAAATGTCTTTTATAAGCAATGAAATGCCCCTGTCCCTGGTGTGAGAGCGGTCCTGGGGGAGAAAATGTGTTTTATAAGCCATGAAATGTCCCTGGTGTGAGAGCAGCACCGGGGAGGGCAGCAGGGGCAGGCGGCCATCACTGGCCCTGCCATCTCCTGCCCCACCTGCACCGTGCTGTGATTACCGGAAGGTTCGCTGAGACAGGAAGGGAATAACCCGAGGGAAGGATAAACTCCTGCCTGGTGCGCTGGCAGCTTTCATCTCGCCGCATCCATCACCTCCTGTCTGGGTGGCTCCCGCGTGGGAAGGCTCATCCCCAGCCCCCTCCGCACCCCACCCGTGCCCTGGAGGCCTGGGGAGCGCGCTGCGGCCCCGTGAAGGACGGGAGGAGGATGCACCCCACGGCAGGGAGGATGTCCCGGTGCCGCGGCATTTCCAGCCCGTCCCTCGGTGTTTACATTCCCCTCCGATCGCGGCTGGCGATAAGCGCAGACCCGGACGAAGGCGCATCGCTGCTGCCCGCCCGAGGGCTGCTCGTGCAGATAAAGGCTGCCCCATAAACAAGCCCATCCTGCCTCTGAGAAGGGCATCTCCGCTGGACCCAGCCCTGGGCAGGAAACCCTGCCTGGGATGCCCCCGGCACTGCTGGGGGTGCTCAGCCCCCCAAAACTCTTTGGGTCCTGCAAACAGACTCTGGGGCACGGGATTCACCCTGGTACCCACGGCCACAGCCGGGGGGGAGTGTTTGACTCTTCCTCCTCCTCTTCCTCCTTCTCCTCCTCGTTGTTGCTGCTTTTCCTCCCTGCAGACATCGAACTGGAAGCAAGCACAGCCTGGAGGGGGCACGGGGGCTTGGGTGGGCGCTGCCTGGCATGCAGGGGGCAGAGGAGGGGCAGGGGGAGATGCGGGTGGCACGTGGCAGCTTGGCCGGTGTCCCGTGGTGTGGCTGGGCTGGCAGGCGGCTCCGTTCACTCCCTCATCCCTGCCAGCTTCCCCCCACGCGGGGCTGGACCCTCTCCCACCCGCCCTGCTTTGGGACAGAGCTGGGAATGCCGCATGGATGCTCCTGTCTCCCTCGGAGAGCCCTGCCTGACGACTCAGCTCTCTCGGAGGTCATTTCTGTTGTTGTTTTTTTCTCGATATTTCCCACACTTTTTGTGAAATCTGGACCCGTGTTATTGCAAACTTGTCCCTCCTTCCCCCCCCCCGCCCCCTTCCCCCAGCCCAGTTTGCTTTAGCAACAGCTGGAGGGAAACCAGAAACAACGGGAAAGGAGCTGTGAAAACATCTGTAAGGCCTTTGTGGTCCTGATGGCAGCACGAGGACTCTCCCTTCTCTGGCTGCTGAAGGGAGATGGGATCTGTCAGAAATAGAACCTGCAAGGTTTGATAAAAATGTCAGAAATCAGGAATAACTGCTGCAGGCACTGCCCTGCTGCTGTTGCAAGTTTTCCTCTCAGCAATGCAGGGAAAAAAAGCTTTATTATGATATATTTTTAAATTTGAAACCATAATTGTGCAGGGATCAGGAGCAGGACCTGGGGTTGCCTTAGTGCAGCCTTTGTCTCTGGCTGGGTTTCAGGAGCTCGGTGCCCCTTTCCCTCATTCTCCTGAAGCTTCCATGGCCCTGCTGGGCTGTGCCTGCTCTCAGGCTGTGCTCAGGGCAGGATGGCCCCGGGGCAGACCCCAGCCTCCCTCTGAAGTGATGTCCTGAGCTGCATTCTCCATCGAAGGTTTCCCACTGTCACAGCTGGATAATGAGATGATTGGCTCTCACAATTAAAAGATAACCATTGTGTGAATATCAAGAAAAGCTTTAGTGATGCACAGTTATGTTATTGTGGTTTAGATGCCCTCTGCTCTCCCCACAGTTCCCTTTCCCCCTCTATTGTGCCCATCAGACAGCCTGGGCTGTCCAGGACAGGTACAAAGGAGCTGCACAGGTGTCCCTTACCTGGGGCAGGTGGGAATGGAAAAGCTTGGGGGTGCTCAGGGGGTGGGCATGGCAACACCTGACCTGCAATCCAGTGCCAAAGCAGTCTGCACTGATAAATGGCACAGCAGAGCTGCCTGACAGACTCTGGAAGGGCCAGGGCTGGCTGGTGCAGCCCCCAGGGGTACAAAAGCCTGAGCATCCACCTTGAAGATGAACCAGCCCCGTGGTGTGCACGAGGGGCAGCTCCCAGCCCTGCAGCTTTTCCCTCATGCAGCCCTGTGCTGTATTTTTGTCAAGGTTTGATAAATCTCTTTAAATGTTCAAAGTGAGCAGTTGTTTCCCACACCACCCCTCAGCCCTGTCCACCCCGGGCTGCCCCAGGTGAGGAGGGCAATCCCAGCAGCCCTGCCCGGCTCTGAAGGGCAGCACGGCTCCTTCCCCGAGCTGTGTGGGGCAAACCCGGCTGGGAACGGGCTGACAAACAGCGAACAGAGTGACCTCAGCCCCGGCTGGGCCGGCTCCGACCTCCGGGTGCCTCTTTCATCACCACCAGGAGCTCCCAGGAGCTTCGCCTGGAAAACAGGATGTGCGTGCTGGAGACGCGGGAGCTCGCAGCCCCTGGGATGCCAGGCTCGGCCCGGCCTGGGGTGGCACAGGGATCGCGTTGGAGGGGTTTCATAATTAATTTGCATAGTTGAGTTACTAGAAGAAATAATAATTAATGATTTTTGAGTGTATTTGCAGCAAAGAAGAAAATAAAGTCGTTAGCATAGGAACAGATTAGAAAAGATTCATGAAAATTTTTGTAAGCTAAATGACGTGCATAAGTAAGTGTGTGTACATGCTTTATTAAATTTTTGTAAAACTTTTATTAATTATATGAATGCTAATTACTTTGAACTAATAAATATAATAAGTTATTATGATATAATTAATAAATTAAGATTATGCTTTGTTAGGAATACACACAAAATAAAACACTTTTTTCTTCTTAAACCCTAATCACGTGTGTATGTCCAACCTAACAATAACCTGATCATCCCACTGGGTGATGGGGCAGCAGCCCCAGGGAAGATTCTAGATGTGCAACAGGGTGTGAAGCACCCCAGAAACACAGCACAGCCCCTGTCTGAGCCCTGTAAATGTGGGATACACACTGTCTGTGGGACACACACTTGCACTAAACTTACACACACTGGCTGTGGGGTATTTGCCTCAGGATATTGAGCACGCCTGTGAAACAGCACATTTTTATCATTTTTTATTATTCTGACACAGGGATTTTTCCCTTCCTGCACGAGGCAGTGCTGCAGCTGCCAGAGCTGTGCCTGCCTTTACCAGGGGAGGGTTTATATGGGGACCTGAGTTTATGTGGAGCTTCCTGCAGGCTTCCTGGGACAGGCAGTACCCAGGGGTTAAAGCTTCATCACAGCCTGTTTATGTGCTGACAAGGAAATGTGGTGACAGAGAATCCCAAACAACTTCAAAGCAAGATTTGTGGATCTGATATGGAAAGTATTCTGAAAATCCAGGGCAGTCTGTCACTGCTGTGGGGACACAGCTGGGGCAGACCCATTCCCAGAGCCCAGCCTGGCCCTGTGCCCACCCCAGCGAGCCCAGAGCTCCCTTCCTGGGGAGGGAATTTGGGTGAAGTGGTTCTCCTTGGCATCTCCTTGGGAAGAGCATCCCGTGGCCCTCATCCATGTCCTGTGCTGTCCCCAGGTGTCCTCCCTTGGGATGGGCAGGTGAAACCCCTTGAGGTGCCATCACCTGCTGCACTGGGGCTGGTTGTAGAGCCTGTGCTGTGATGGGAGGCTGAGGAAGCTGAGGCAGGGGGGACAGGGGGACTCTGGTGTCCCCACAGTTGGTGTGGCCACGAGCACAGTGTGGCAGCACCGTGACTCCACCGTGTGATGGGTTTATCTCGTGTCCTGTACCAGCCAGTATGCAGCCACATGCCAGGGAGGGAGCGAGTTCTCAGCTATAAAAAGCTTTTGTTTTATCCATAGCTGCTACTTGAGCTCTCACCCCCCATTCTCTGTGACCAAGCAGAGCCCGTGTGCCCTCAGATGTGTCTGGGATCAGCTCAGGCATCTGTTTCCTCTCTCCAAACACATCCATGGGCACCAGGAACTCCATGTGCTGCCCAGCAAGGAGATGTTTGCTCTCTTCTCTCTGCATCCCCAAGCAGGGATCTCCCCTAATTGATTCGGATTCTGTGTGTGTAAAATGTATTTTTAAATACCCATTGTTTATTCTGCAGCAACAGCCAAAGGAGCTGCTCTGATCCATGGCATAAACATATTTTCCCAGAGTTTTCTAAACAACCCTTGACCCGTTGGCTTCCTGTGGCCTTTTGCCAGGCTGGCTCTGCCTCCCCACTGCCAGGAGCTGTGCAGGTAGAGCCAGGCCAGAGGTCCTGGCAGGGATGGGAAAGGGAAGATGATGCTTCCCCTGGTAACAGTCTCCATCCCTCTGGGGGCTTGGACCAAAGCTCTGGAGCAGCAGGGATGGGGGTGAAGGCTGGGTGAGACCCAGCACCTCCGTGTTTCAGCTTTTCCAGCTGTAAAACTGGGACAAAGATACGGAGGCACGTTACTTCCCCGGCGCTGGGACCGTCCCTTCCCCTCCCCAGCCCCGCCGCATCCCCGGAGCGGGGCCGGGCATCGAGCCCTCCTGGCGGGGGCTGGCCCTGCTCGGAGGTGCACCGAGAAGCATCAGGATGAGGGGCTGGATGCCTGCTCGGCCCCTTGGGAGCTCCTGGCTGTCTGTCCTGCTGCGGGCAGTGTGTCTGTCCGCGGCTGGGAAGGCAGGGGGAGCTCCCTGCTGGGCACGGTGGGGTGAAGAAGGCCAGAAATGCCATGGGGTCTGCAGGAAAACAGGCTGTAAAATCCCTAGGGATGAGCCTGGCAGCTCCTTGGGTGTTTGGGGGCCAGCACAGAGCCCAGCTCAGCTGGGGCTGCCAGGGAGGTGGAGGCAGGGATGGAAAAGGAGAGGTGAGGATGGAAAGGGAAGGATGGGAAGCCAGCAGGCTCTGGTCACTCCAGGGGGGTGGCAGAGCTGGGCATCCTGCCCCGTGGCTGCCCTTTGGTGACCCCTCAGAGCCCCCATCACCCAGGGCCATGCCACGGGTGCTCCTGCTTTGCTCTCAGCCCCAAAGATGTGAGTGTGCCCTGGAGCTGGCTGTGCAGCCAGGACAGACACAGGACAGCCTCCCTGCCCCTGTGTGTGTGTGTCAGGGCACTCTGGGCCAGCACAAACTGCCTCCCTGCCCCTCTGTGTGCCCTGGAGCTGCTCTGGGGCCAGCACAAACTGCCCTGTGAACAGCAATTCCCAGCTCACTCCCAGGCAGCAGGGAGCTGGGAGCTGAGTGAAATCAGATCAAGCCTTTGGCTGAGGGCTCTGAAAATCCACAAACAGCCTTGTAAAGATGAAGCTTGTAAAAGCAGGACTCTGCTTTCGTAGCTCATGAATGGGAAGAAATGCCAGCCAGATCGTTTTTACACATATTTTTTCTGTCTTTGTCAACATCCCCCCATTTGGCTGAAACTTCAAACTGCTGCATTTGGAGACCGTCTGTCTTAGAAGTGGCAGTATTTGTATAAATAACTGATAGGGAAAGATGATCCACTCTGGAGTCTGCCCAGGGGCCCTGGGAACTGGGATGGGGCTGTGGAGCCTCCCTGAAGGTTTGGTGGTTCTCCAGTGCCAATGGAGAAGGACAGGAAGTGTGGGTGGGGGTCTCCAAACACCAGCAGCCACCCAAATTCAGGAAGGGGAGCAAGAAAGGTCTCTTCCATCCACTGGGAAGGAGGCTCGGGCAATAACCATGGAAGTGAAGTGGTGACTGTGGCCGTGGGTGTCACCTGGGTGGAAGCTGGCTGTCACCTGGCCAACCCTGTGCTGATGTCGAGGTGGGGGACTACAGGGGTGTCACTGTCCCCACCAGGGACAGTCTGTCCTGCCCAGGGAGAGTCTGAGCACGGCGAGGGGTGCACGGAGAGGGGCAGGCGGGGCTGGGCACGGGGAGGGCAGCACAGAGGGCTGAGGGCTCAGGGAGGGGATGGTGTGCACGGCAGGGTGCAGAACAGGACAGACGTGTGGGACTGAGGACTCAGAGAAGGGCTGGAGGGCACAGGGAGTGGATGGAGAGCACGGGGAAGGGCGGGAGAGCACGGCGAGGGGCTGAGGCGTCCGGCGGGGATGCCGGGGGGAGCGGGGCGGGCCGGGGCAGCGCGTCCGGAGGGGAGGAGGTGCCGCCGCCCGCTCCCCTTCCCTCGCCGTCCGGAGCGAGCAGCCCGGGGCCGCCCCGCGCCTTTAAAGGCTCCTCCTCCGGCGCGGAGGGGACCCGGCCCCGCCGGTCCGGCCCGAGGGCTGCGCCGGGAGCGCGGCGGGGAGCGCACGGCGGGGCGCGGGGCCGGTCCCCCAGCCCGGCCGAGATGAGCCCCCTCCCCGCCGGCAACGGCAGCGCCTGGGGGGGCTCCGGCAACTGCAGCGGGGCGGGCAGCCTGGGCCGGCAGTGGGTGCTGGGCACCGCCATCAGCCTCACCGTCCTGGTCACCGTGGCCGGTAACTTGCTGGTGATCGTGGCCATCGCCAAAACGCCGCGGCTGCAGACCATGACCAACGTCTTCATCACCTCGCTGGCGTGCGCCGACCTCATCATGGGCTTGCTGGTGGTGCCGCCGGGCGCCACCATCCTGCTGAGCGGCCACTGGCCCTACGGCACCACGGTGTGCGAGCTGTGGACCTCGCTGGACGTGCTGTGTGTCACGGCCAGCATCGAGACGCTGTGCGCCATCGCCGTGGATCGCTACCTGGCCATCACCTCCCCGCTGCAGTACGAGGCGCTGGTGACCAAGGGCCGGGCCCGGGCCGTGGTGTGCCTGGTGTGGGCCATCTCTGCCTTCATCTCCTTCCTGCCCATCATGAACCACTGGTGGCGGGACGGGGCGGACGAGCGGGCGGCGCGCTGCTACGACGACCCGCGCTGCTGCGACTTCGTCACCAACGTGACCTACGCCATCGTCTCCTCCACCATCTCCTTCTACGTGCCCCTGCTCGTCATGATCTTCGTCTACGTGCGGGTCTTTGCCGTGGCCACGCGGCACGTCCGGCTCATCGGCAAGGACAAGGTGAGGTTCCTGCAGGAGCCGCCCAGCCCCACGGGCAGGAGCAGCCGGCGCAGGCGGCCCTCCCGCCTGCTCGCCATCAAGGAGCACAAGGCGCTCAAAACCCTGGGCATCATCATGGGCGTCTTCACGCTCTGCTGGCTGCCCTTCTTTGTGGCCAACATCATCAAGGTCTTCTGCCGCTCGCTGGTGCCGGACCAGCTCTTTCTCTTCCTCAACTGGCTGGGCTACATCAACTCGGCCTTCAACCCCATCATCTACTGCCGCAGCCCCGACTTCAGGAGCGCTTTTCGCAAGCTGCTGTGCTGCCCGCGCCGCGCCGACCGCCGGCTCCACGCCGTCTCACAGGACCTGCAGCGCTGCCCCTGTGCCTTCAGCCCTCGGGGGGGGCCCGCAGGGGACAGCAAGGCGGCCCCCGGGCGCCCCGGAGAGGATGGCGAGGTTCGAGGCAGCGGCAGCAGAACAGAGGAGACTCCTCTGCCCCAGGGCAGTGCAAGCGGCCACCGGCAGCGGCCCCCGGGCGAGTCCCGGCTGCAGGGGGCACAGACCTCGCTGTGTTCGCAGCTGCATGAGTAGGTACCGGCAGACATTTGCTCGGGAGGGGCTTTGGGGGGTGACTGGGGGGAGCTGTCGGTGCTGGGATTGTGCTCTGACAGTGCAGTGCAGAGTTGGGGGAGCAGGCAGACCCCGGGGTACATGGGAGAGTCTCGCTCTGGGATGTGGGACTGAGCACCGTTGCCCTGCTCCCTGATGTTCCCCTAAAACTCTGGCCCCTCCACTGGGCTGCAAAATTGGGGTCCCAACCAGTCCCACTCCAGCCCGCCAGGACGTGTTCTGCTGTTCCTGGCTAAAGGAAACACGGGGGGTGAACAGGGAAGCAAACCAGCTGAGCAGGAGAGCGTCCCCAAGCCTGGCATTTCCCCCTTCTCCCGATCCCACTTTGGGCAGCTAAAGAAGGAAAACACGGGGACCCCCTCCGCAGCGAGGCACTGCGGCTGCCGTCGCCACTCTGGGCTCTGCAGGTTGCTTTGCCCTCCAGCGGTGTAAATCTGGGAAGGGAATTAATTTCATCCCGCTCCGTCCCATGACGGGAAATGCGCTCCCGGAGCCGGCAGCCCGCACAGAACAGGGGCTGGCTGGGCTGGTCCGGGCTGGCAGGGCTGGTGGGGGGCTGTCAGGGGCTGGCAGGGCTCCTGGGGGGCTGTCAGGGGCTGTCAGGGGCTGTCAGGGCAGCTGGGGACCCCCACGCTGTGGTACTGCCCTGCCGGCACCCCGACACGGATTTGCACCTCCAATTTCAGGGTGGGGTTTTTCCACGCTGAGTTTTTTTATTAGTATGACAAAATTGGAGTTGTTCTGGTTATTGTGGATTGTAACCGCGTTTCTCTCCTGATGCCTGAGGGCAGGAGAGGTTTCCTGCCAGAAATGTGCAGGTGGAGGTGCCGGAGGTGTTCCCTGGGCAGGATTCCCCCATGCTGGGGACACGGGGCGCTGGATGGTGGGGGGGTCTGGGCTCTCACCCCTGCGCTGCCCCATTTCAGGTTTGCTGGCGGAGAGACGCCCGCGGGTCCGTCCGACTGACTGGGAGCAGCCGAGAGCTGGGAGGAGAGCGCTTCCCCCGGCCGGGTCATCATCGCTCCGGCCTCTCCTCTGCCCGCCTTGGCCGCCGCCCTCCCCGGGGACCAGAGCCCGTGGCCAGCCCCGGGCTGCTGCCCGGCTTCGGGCACGTGAGTCCGGATCAGCCCGGCCACAGCCGCTTTAACCCTCCTTGTGCTGGCGCCTGGCTCGCTGGAGCTGCGCACCTTGTGCACGGCGCTCCCGGATCCCTTCTGTGCCCGCTGGGGTGGTGGCTGCGGGTCCCTGTCCCCAGCCGAGCCTGGTGGGTGGCACTGTGTCACCTCCACCCTCTCCTTGCAGGGCCGGGGTTGCAGAAGCAGCGCCAGGGGTGACGGTGCTGGCAGGAGCCCGCGGTGCCTGCAGCGACCCGGAGAGGAGGAGGAGGAGGAGGAGGATCTTCCTTGGTGGCTTTGGGACAGCACCAGCTCCTTCGTGCCGTCGGTGCTGGAGAGCTGGAGCTGGGGAAAAGCTCTGGAGCTGCTCACCAAGGGGCAGCACAGCCTCAGGGATGTGTGGACAGGGACAAACTCCCATCTGGGGTGTTCTGGCCCGGCTGGCGGTGGGATGTGGAGACTGCCAGCTCTGCTTTCTTGAAGGACAAAGGACCCTGTTGTCCCAGGCTTGGCCAGTTTCGGACAGTCTGCTGAGAAGGAGAGAAGAGCCTCCTGCAGGCTCAAGCCCTTCCCAGGATTTCCATCCCTGCCCCAGCTGCTGCATTCCAGGGCTGAGGGCAATCCTGGAGCTGCAGCGATGCCTTCAGCAAACGAAAAGCTCAGGGGAACGAGGGCAGCTCCGAGCACGGAGCACTTCCAAGCGCAGGGAACTGGGATCGTGTCGGGTCTCTCGGCAGTTTCCCCTCTCGTTTGGGACAGATGTCCCTGGGGGACGGGAGGTGGATTCTCATCTCACATCAGTGCAGACGTGCCCACACTGCACTGCCCCGCAGCACCTCTGGGCACAAACTGGTGTCAGGATGTTCAGTGGCTGCACAGTTTTCGTCCTGGTTTGTGTCCCCCCTGCCGTGTGAAATAAACCTCTGGATGATGGCGGTGCCTCCACATCTGTCCTGAACAGCGGGTGCTGCTCCATGTGTTGTTCCCTGCTCCATGTGCTGTTCCATGTGCTGTTCCATGTGCTGTTCCATGTGCTGTTCCATGTTCCATGTGCTGTTCCATGTGCTGCTCCATGTGCTGTTCCTGGAGGTTCGGGGGTCTGTCCCGCTCCTGGGGCCGTGGCTGGCCCCGAGCCCTGCCCGTGCTCCCACAGCCCGAGGGCAGGCGGAGCTGCCGGAGCTGCCCAGTGCCAGGGAAATGCCAGCTCACCTCCTGGCGCCAGGGAGATGCCAGCTCCTGCACAGGAACCCGACCTGGGATGCTGCAGGGTGTCCCTGCAGGGACTTGTACATACCTGTACTGACTCACCTGTACCCACCCATACCCATACATAGACACCTGTACACACCTGTACACACTCACGTGTACACACTCACCTGTACACACCTGTACACACCTGTACACACTCACCTGTACACACCTGTACATACCTGTACACACCTGTACACACTCAGCTGTACACACCTGTACTCACCTGTACACACCTGTACTCACCTGTACACACCTGTACATACCTGTACACACCTGTACACACTCAGCTGTACACACCTGTACTCACCTGTACACACATGTACTCACCTGTACACACCTGTACACACTCAGCTGTACACACCTGTACTCACCTGTACTCACCTGTACACACCTGTACACAGCTGTACACACCTGTATTCACCTGTACACACTCACCTGTACTCACCTGTACACACCTGCACACACCTGTACATACCTGTACACACCTGTACACACTCACCTGTACACACCTGTACACACCTGTACACCCAGGCCCCGCCCCCTCAGGCCCCGCCCTCCCCGCGCTCTCGCGAGAGGGGCGGGGCGCACCGGCCGCCGCCGCCGCTCCCCTCCCGTCCCGCCGCATTCGCGGCCCGTCCCCGGCGCCGCCGCTCGCTCGCTCGCTCGCAGCCATGGCGGGCGCGGCCCCGGGCTGGGCGCCCACCCACGTGCGGGTGACGGTGCTGCGGGCGCGGGGGCTGCGCGCCAAGGCGGCGGCGGGCGGCAGCGACGCGTACGCGGTGATGGCGCTGGGCCGCGACAAGTTCCGCACGTCGGTGGCCGAGCGGTGCCGGGGCGAGCCGCTGTGGCGGGAGGAGGCCACGTTCGAGCTGCCGGCGCGGCCCGCCGCGCTGCGCCTCACCGTGCTGCACCGCGCCCTGGCCGGCGCCGACAAGTTCCTGGGCCGCGCCGAGGTGGAGCTGGCCGCGCTGAGGGAGGACGGCGGGCGGCGGCACACCAGGTGCGACCGGGGGGCTCCGGGGCCGGGATGGAGACCCTCAGCCGCCGGCCTGCGAGGGCTGCTTGTCCCGGGATGGAGAGGCTCCTCCGGGTCCTGTGGAGGATGAGGAGGAGGTTTTGGGAGGGGTCTCGCAGGCCCACGGGGGTAACGAAGAGGTTTGGAGGGGACCTGTGCGTCCCACGAGGGCCGTGGAGAGGTTTGGGGGGGACCTGTGTGTCCCACGGGGGTCTGGGAGAGCGATGAGGGGATTTCTGTACCTCACGGAGGTCTGGGAGAGCAATGAGGGGATTTTTGTGCCCCATGGGGGCTGGGGAGAAGGATGGAGAGGGCCCTCTGGGTCATGCAGAGGATGGAGAGGAGGTTTTTGGGGGGACCTGTGTTCCCCACGGAGGTGTGGGAGAACGATGAGGGGATTTCTGTGTACCATAGGAGCTGGGGAGAAGGATGGAGAGGCCCCTCCGGGTCTTGTGGAGGATGGGGAGGAGGTTTTGGGGGGATCTCTGAGGCCCACGGGGGTAATGGAGAGGTTTTGGGGGGATCTGGGAGAACGATGAGGGGATTTCTGTGTACCATAGGAGCTGGGGAGAAAGATGGAGAGGCCCCTCCGGGTCCTGTGGAGGATGGGGAGGAGGTTTTGGGGGGATCTCTCAGGCCCACGGGGGTAACGGAGAGGTTTTGGGGGGACCTGTGTGCCCCACGGGGGTCTGGGAGAGGGATGAGGGGATTTCTGTGCCCCACGGGAGCTGGGGAGAAGGATGGAGAGGCCCCTCCGGGTCGTGCAGATGATGGAGAGGTTTTAGGGGGGTCATGGAGAGGTTTGGAGAGGACCTGTGCGCCCCACGGGGGTCTGGGAGAGCGATGAGAGGATTTCTGTGTCCCACAGAGGCTGGGGAGGATGAGGGAGTGCAGTGCTGTGAGGAGCCCCAGCTCCCCGTGGGATGGATGTCCCTGTTCCTCATGGAAACCTCTGTGCTCCTCAGGCACGGGGGAGACCCCTGTGCCCCCACGGCAGTCCGTGTGTCCCGCAGCCTGGGGGTCACCCTGTGCCCCAGGGCAGTGGGGGGTTCTGGTGGGTGACTCTTGTTCCCCACAGGGACCCCTGAAGCCCCAAAAGTGCACACAAGGTGACCCCTATGAGCCCCCACAGCTGGGGGTCCGGAGACAACTTTTCCAGCCAGTCCTGCCTGGTCCTTGGGTTTGATTTTCAACCATTTCCGTGTGAGTGCTGACAATACAGAGAAAACAACCGGCCTGACCCCCGAAACCTGATGTCCTCAGCGTGCTGTCTCCTTCCAGCAGGGACTGAGCTCTAATTTATTTCTGCTAACAAACACTTGAAGCGTGTCAGGGTGGATAATTCCACCTTCCACGGGCTGACTCTGAGCTGGGGCCGCTCCTGCCCAGCTCCAGCTCTGTGTCACACACTCGCTGCTTTGAACACAAACACGGGGCACGGTGAAACCCAGGGGTGGTGCCCGGGAGGGTTTTACTGGGAGTCAGCAGCCTTGTAATGTGCTGGTGAGTCACCTTCCTCCCCTGCCTCACCTGAGCACCGGGAGCCGTCCTGCTTGTCAAGGCTTAATTAGGCCGCGGGTTCATTAAGGCTGTGTCAGCCTGGGCTCTGTTTACACTGTGGAGCCCCTTGGTCAGCAGAGCTCAGGGCCGGTGCCTCGGGCTCCCAGGCATTCCTTTGTGTCTGGGCAAAGGAAAATTGAGGGGGAATAAAAATGAAAACACAGCTTTGGTACTCCTGGGGAAATTTCTCGTGTTTTCAGTTGTTTGCGGCCCTCGGTTTCCTGTTTGAAGCCTGTTTTGTTCTTGCTGCCATGGTGATGTGTAGCCATAAAGGAGTAGTTTTATTTGGAAAATAGGTAGATGTTGATTGACAGGTGCTCGCTCACACCATAAATGCCACTAATGAGATTTTTTTGTGGTTTGGGGGTTGTCAGTCTGTGATTTCCTTCCAGCCACCCCCAGGGGTGCTGCTTTCAGGCAGAGCTGAGCTGCCTTTGCTGAGCACGGTGTTTGCCTGTGGCTCCCAGGACACACGGGATCAATTGTGGCACCGAAGCCCTGTGAGCACAGGATGCTCCTAGAAATCACAGCTTTGGAACAAAAGTGCCCAGTGCTGGCTCGTGTTAAAGGCAAAGGGGTTGTGATTCCCAGGCTGCTGCAGCTCCAGGGACTGGGCAAAGCCTCGGTCTCCTGATAAAAACCCTTCCCTGATGTCTTCTAAGCCCAGGCCAGAGCGCCTGACTGTCAGTCAAGTGTTCCTTTAAAGTCACAGAATCCCAGAATGGACCTTTAAGCCCATCTTGTTCCACCCCTTGCCCTGGGTAGGGACAGCTTCTACTAGACCATTGCTCCAAACCTAGCCTTGAATGTTTTGAGGGACAGGACAGACACAGTTTCTCCAGGACCAGGGCCTCACCACCCTCAGAGGGAAGAATTTCTTCCACATTTCCCTCTGAAGTGTCTGTAGCAGATTCCTGAATCCATCCCCTTCAGTTATCCCCATTAGTTTTGAATTTTCTCTAGAGCAAATGACCTTTTCCTGTTCTGTTTTGTTGCTTCCAGTATACCTTTGGAGGTTGAAGTGCAAATTTGATGGCAGGGCACATTTGCATGCTCTTTTTTGCTGCCTTTATTTTCCCATTCCAGCTGGTGAGGAGGAAGAAACCAAGCAGTTTCCAGGCAGCCTTCCCTATGGGTTCTGTGGGGTCGGGAATGCTGCGGTTCCATCAACAAACAAAACCATACTGGTGTGCAGTGCTGATCATTCTCTGTGCTGGCTCAGATGTGGTTTGAGTGTCACCGAGGGGTGGTTGAGGGCATGTGGGTGGTGGGATTGTGGTTTGGGATGCCCTGGGCACTGCCCACGCAGAGCTCGATGTTGGGGAGCTGTGTCTGGGGAGGGAGAAGGCTCTGGCTGAGCAATGCCCTTCCTGGTGCGTGCCAGTCATGAGCCTGCAGAGGGGAGTGGAAATCCCCGAGGTCTGCGAGGCTGGGGTTGGCTCTCTGCTGTTGATTAGGGGTTCCTTGGCTTAGGAGGCATTAAGGAGCTGGAATGAAAGGTATGAGGGCGTGGGACGCGTGTGCAGCTCTGAGCTGCTGCTCTGCTCCACTTCAAAGCTGTGGCCCCTGCCAGTGTCAGGAGGAGAGATGAAAGGGCAGAGGAGAGTGGCTTAGCTGAAATACAGGAATTCCATGTTGTGCCTCTGTTTTTTCTCCTTTTTTTTAACCCTTCCTGATCTGGTTTTAAACCAAATCTTATTAATAACTTTCTGTTTATGATAAGGAGTGTTTTCTTTGGCACCTGGGGCTGTGAGGGTGACGTCACCATAAGATTAAAGGCTTTCTTTTCCTACACTGTGGGCTGATTTGATTTTTCAGCCATAAGCACCTTCTGTGTTCTCAATTACTGGTGGTTAAAGAAGCCTCCTTGTTGTTGCAGGTGGTACAAGCTTCGCTCCAAACCAGGGAAGAAGGAAAAGGAGAGAGGGGAGATCGAGGTAGATATCCAGTTCATGAGAAGCAACATGACAGCCAGCATGTTTGATCTGTCCATGAAGGACAAGCCCCGCTCTCCCTTTGGGAAGCTCAAAGACAAGCTCAAGGGCAAGAGGAGCAGTGGCCTCTCGGACACGGCGTCGGCGATCGTCCCCAGCACCTCCCACTCCCCTGCTGACAGCGAGGATGAGGCAGTGGAGAAGGAGAAGAAGAAATCCAAGTTCAAAGCGCTGTTCTCCAAGCCTGGCCTGCAGAAGACATCCTTGTCCCAGTCCATGTCAGTGCTGCCCACTCAGCAGCCCCTCACCCAGAGGGTTCGGCTGCGGCCCAGCGACTTCCAGGCACAGTGGGATGAGGAAGAGTCCGAGACCTCTCCTGCCTCAGAACGTGAGTTGGCACAAAACCTTCCCCCAAAGGGTTCTTTGCACTTTTCACAGCACTGGTTAAATTCTCCTTTCTGAACAAATTCACAGAAAGTCCCTGCTGGAACTGAGGCTGGCAGTAGTGTCAGAGAAAAGGTTATTCTTGCATCTTCAATTTCTCCCTGTTTTTTTTTTTCCAGGATCCTTTGAAAGTGTGCCGGAACAGAAGCCAGCTCCTTCTCCTCTGTTTAAATCTCGTAAACCAGCCTTTTTGGACAGTAGGCAGCTAACCCAGGGAACCACTAACCACACCAAAAAGGATGGGCTCTCTTTGTTCAGTGGCCTTAAATCCAAAAACGATCCCATGTCCAAGTCCAGTCTGTGCATCAATGGGAGTCACGTTTATATGGAAGAGACCACGACGAAGGACAAGACTCCAGCTTCCTCCCCCTCTCCTCACAACCTCAGGAGGAAGCAACTCTTTGCTTCAGAGGAGAACCTGTCCTCCAGGTCCACTAAACCACCTGAAGAGATGGGGAGAACCTCTCCTGGGCAGGCATTCTCTGGCTCCACATCCTTGGAGACCTTCAAATCCATGACTTTGCCGTCATACAAACTGCTCAGCAGTGAGGAGCACCTGGACACCGGCGTTCCACCAAGCATTGAGCCTGTTAGAGAGACCAAAAAACCAGACCACAAAAAGTCTGCCTTGCTCTCCCTGGTCACTGGGAAGAAGGAAATGGTGAAGCCCAGCGATGCTGAGATTATTCCCGACAGGACCCTGCAGAGTGAGGAAAATACAATTCCAGAAGAGAAGAGTGAAGAGGAGACCAAATGCCCTGAAGCCCCAGCAGATCTGGGCAGAGGGAGCCCATCAGGAGATGTTCACCACGTGGAGGAGGCCGTCACAACCAAGCAGCTGCTCAGCCCTTGTGAGGAGGAACGGAAACCCGAGAAAGCTGCACCAGCCAAGACCAAAGCTGTGAAACCCAGGTGAGTCCCAGCTGCTGGCAGGAGTGGGGGTGGGCAGTGCTGGTGGCAGGTGGCAGTGGGCTGTGTCTGCCACACCTGAGCTCAGGTGCTGCTCTGCGGGTGCCTGCGGGTTTTACGCCGGCGTTGGGAGCTTTGATAGCAAAGAACAACTCCCAAGTTCTTCCTCAGTGTGAGTAAAAGATGGATGTAGGGGTGCTCCTTGTAAGTGATGCTGAAATAGTGGTGCTCTAGCACAGGAGGCACCTGTGCAGGTGCTGAAGGGGTGAATTTTCTTGCTGGATCTCTTGCACAAACTAACTCTGTCTGAGCTGTGTGGCTGCAGCCTCCCCAGGGTCTGAAATGCCCGTTCTAACGTCTCTGCTTTCCTCTTCCCTACTTGGCTGTGGTCTTCCAAAGGGTGGCCTTGGAGCCCTTCTGCTTTTGGCATCGTTCACAGCAACACAGAGGGATTTTGTGTGGATTTTTACACAAGGCTTTTTCGGAAATTCTGCTCCTTTATCCTTCATACAAATATATAAATTGTATATGGGGTTTATAATATATATATTTGTAGGTATTCCCTACTAATAAGGCTGTGTTCTGTGTGTGTCCCTAACTCCTCATTTTCAGTGCTTCTCAAGTTTGAGTTTCTTGCCTGTGCAGTGTTTTATGTACTAATAAACCTGCTTGGGGTGCAAAGAGACGGTGCTTAAAGCAGCAAAACCAAGCTCTGCAGCAGGAGAGTTCTGACATAAGCCCAGTGCAGTTAAAGATGTAAAGTCTCACAGACAAGGGGACCTCTCTCTGAGGTCTCTGTGAGGTATAGCTCATCTCCAGTGGCAGAGCTGATGGAGGCTGGTGCTAAAGCTTGTCTGTTCCTGCCTCGTGTTGCATCTGCAAGTGACATGCGAGTTTTTTGTCCCTTTTTGCAGACTGGGCCTGTCTCCAGAGGAGGAACCCAAAGCCACGCTTCCTACTCTTGCACCTGACCCCCTCCCTGCTTTTCTCTCTGTGCACCGTATCAGCAGTGCCAATAATCCTTTTATTTCTGAAGTGGGGCAGACAGTCCAAGTGCCAGACTCTGAAAACATCACTAGTTCTCCTGCCTCTCTCACTTCTCCTGCTTTTGCTGCAGAGCTCTGGAATGACAAGAACCCTTTTACTCCTGAGTGGGACAGGGCATGCAGAGCCCTGGATCCCGACAGCATTGCCCGTTTCCCTTCATCCCATCATCCTGCAGCCTCTGTTCCCAAAGTGCCTCTTCCTGGGCAGGTCTCTGCCAGGGGCAATAATCCTTTTGCTGCTGACTGGGGGCAGGGTCCTGAGGGCTCTGAGGCTTCCCAAGGTCTGTGTGGCCCAGGCACACCTTCTGTCCCCTCTGACTGTCCTTTCAATGACAACAATCCCTTCGTGTCCAAGCGTGGGGCACAGGCAGTGTCAGGTTCCCAGGCTGGTTCTTCCTCTTCCTGCCTTCCTGATGGGGAAGACTGTTCCTCTGCAGGACAACCTGCTTGTGGTGCTTCAGGGGGCTCTGCAGATGTGGCTTTAAGCAGTGATGTCACAGCTGTGCCAGACCCTCTGGGCACCTTGTCTGACCCCCCTGGGCAAGCTCCAGAGCCACACTGGGATTCTGCCCGACTTCAGCCTGAGGGTTCTTTGGAAAGCAGCAAGGCAGGCCGTGGGAAATGTGTCTCCTTTGCCCTTGGGGAATGGCAGAGTGTTCCATCAGGTGATGTGGGTTTGGGTGGGCAGGAAGGTGGAGAGCAGCCCCTGGATTCCAGTGGGAGGTTGCAGATGAGTTCAGGGGCAGCAGGAGAGCGAGCAGGGGGTGACACATTGACAGAGCTCTCTGGGGACAGCATACATCCCACCTGGAGCAGTGATGGAACAGCTGTGGAGGTCAGTGGTGGGAGCACTGAGCCCTGCACGAGGCGTGACAAAGGTTTTGTGTCACTCTCCAAGTGCAGTGACAGCCTCCTGCCAGAGGCTGACCAGGCACAATGCCCCAAGAGCGAGCTCAGGGAGGAGCAGGAGGTCTGTGGTGGAAAGCAGTGGGCAGAATGTGTGCCCATGTCAGAGCCCCAGGGACCTCCACCTGCTGGAAATGAGCCACTTTCTCAAGTCCAGCCGACACCGAGAGCCTGCAGGGTGTCCCCTGGGGAAGGGGATCCAGGGAGGGCTGGCAGTGAGGTCCTTGTGCCCCCAAAGCCAGCCCCACGACTGGCTGTGCTGCTGAGGAAATCCCCAGCAGCTCCCCAGGCTGAGCTAAGGGCTGATGTTCCTGCTTCAGGGGATGCTGCAAAATCCACCCCAGTGCTCCCGTTCCCTGAGGCTGCTCGTGCTCCCCCTCAAGGGGGCTCCTTGGGGACTGTCACCCCTGCAGTGACCCCCAGAGGTAAGAGCAGTGGCAGGCCTTTAGAAAAGGAAGGTGGTGATGATTTGTCTGTCAGTCTGAGCAGTGCCAGGTCTGCCGCTCCTGTTCCCGGGGACCGCGGCTCAGCGCTTCCCGTGATCCCGGAGGGAGGCTCCGATGACGAGCTGCTGGGGGACTGCCAGGACAGCTGTGGGGCCCCTGCAGGTGACAGAGGTGTTCTAGGGAATGGAGAGCAGCCCCGAGCTTTGACACCTTTGCATGGAGAGCAGAGAGAGGTCTCTGATAGCTCTGCTGCAGCCCCGGTGGTCCCGGCTGCTCTGGGAGGAGGAGCAGGAGCCATTCCTGGTGCTTGTGAGCCAGGGACTTTGGCTGTGCTGCCTGCTGCAGTGGGTGCTCCCAGGGTCTGTGTCCAGGGAGCTGACTCAGGCTTAGGTGAGATACCTCATTCCAGGGAGTGTGACAGTCGTTTTGAGAAAGAAGAGCTGGAAAGGAGTGCAGGTGCTGAGGAGCGTGCAGAGTGTGACTTCTCTGAACCTTCTGCTTTCTCTTCCTCCCTGTCAAGTCCTTGCCAGCCCCACTCTTCCTCTCATTCCCTTCTCTCTGGTACCCCGAGTCATAGAGCAGAGTCTCCGAAAAAGCCAAGAGCCGAGGGCTTCGCAGATAAAGCGGGAAATTCGGGCAAGAAGAAACTTCTCCAGGCACGGGTTTCACCCTCTGAAACGTTCCCTAACCACACCCCACGGGGTGCTGAAACCGTGTCTCCCCAGCACAGGTGAGACATGTGGGGATCACAGCAGGTACCTCCGTGCAGGTGTGAGCTTTGCTTTGCCCTCTGCGTGCAGATCTGTCCCTGAGGCTGCTGCATCGGGCCAGGCCAGCCCTGGCTTCCTCTGGGGGCTGGGTTTGTCAGGGCTTGGCTGCTGGCACCCCGTGTGGGGTTGCTGCTGGCTCCAGGAGGGTCTGTGCAGCTCCTCAGGGTGCCCAGGGGAGCAGCTGCTCCTCACAGAGGGGAGCTTAGGGAAAGTGCACGGGGAGTGGAGTCATTCCATCCCACTGGCAAAAGGGCCTGGGGCTGAGCTGTTTGTCAGACACCTGATAAATGTGGTGCTCCATTCCTGCCTGAGTGGGCTCCTCAGGGATCACCACCACTGCTGCAGCTCCTGCTCTGTGGGAGTGGTGCCACTCACCTGTCAGCCCTTGAGGCTTCACCTGCACAGCTCTGCCTGGGGTCTAGGACACCTCTGGGCCAGTGTTTGCTGGAATAGAAGGAAAATTTTGTTCCTGTGTTAAAATTGGTGCTGTAAGTCCTGTGCAGGCAAATAATGACAGCACTTCCTCACAGCTGGTGGTGTCAGTTCAGCTTGGACAAGGCCTAATGCTTGTCTCAGGACAGCAGAAGTATTTGGTATGTTGTAAGATCACAAATATGTTCTGATTAGGAAAGTCAGCCTGAAATACCAGTTTCTGAGGGATCAGAGTAGCTGCCCTGTGTTCTGTCTCCTCGTGTAGCCTGACCTGGCTTTTCTTCCATGACACACACAGGATGTATTTCCCTTCCTGCTGCCGCTTTATCTCCAATACCTTAAGTCAGTAAAGATAGTAGAGAAGTGGAAAATACTTACAAAACCCCTGTGGCTTAGAAATACCTTGTCTTCCTGAAGCTGAATCTCTTTTCTTCCAGGAGATAGAGCAGAGAGGGAATCGTTCCTAATTTCTTGCTGTATTTGTTCTCAGTCTAAAGATCTGTGTCATGCTGCTGTTACCTCCTGCCTGAACAACAAGACCCTTTTTTTTCCTGTTGCAGACTCCATCCTGTGAAGCCAATGAATGCCATGGCAAACAAGCCTCAGAGCAAGAACCTGAATGTCATCAGCACCATGAATGAAAAGCTGCTGGAAATGAGTGTGAAGGTATGGAGGGAAGTGGCCAAGCTTTGATTTATTTGAAGAGTTTGTGTACTCCACATATTTGGGACATGAACGTCCTTTTGGTCAGCCCCCAAGAGGGGGAGCAGTCCTTAAATGCTTATTTTCTTGCAGACTGACCTATAAATAGAGCTGGGGCTTGTGTTTTGTGGGGGAGATTCCCAGCACAGCCACTTCCTTGGAGCACAGTTGTGCAGTTGGGTCAGCAGTGGGATTGAGAGGAGCTTTCAGCATAATCCTGGTCTCAAAAGAGATCTCCAGGCTTCCCTGGCAGGCTGATCTGAAAGGCTGGGAGCATCCCTGGCTCAGCAGGGAAAATCATGGCTCCCCTTATGGTCTGCCAGGGTGTTTTGGGGAAATAGGGAAGTTAGAACTGAAATAACAGCAGTGCCTCCTCCTGGTGAGAGGGGAGAGGATGGGAGTTGAGTGATTGAGACTGACACGCTGCTGTTTCAAGGGGTTCAAAACTTGCAGTGAGTGTTGTGGTGTTCTGGTTGCACCTAAATGGTGTGTGATGCCCCACAGGAGCCTGTTGTGGTGTTCTGATTGCACCTAAATGGTGTGTAGTGCCCCACAGGACCCTGTTGGGCTCACACTCCCTGCCTGGGCAGTGTTCTGGGAGCTAGAGCAGTCAGTAGAAGCTGCCCAGTACCTCTCATGCTGCTTGAGGGTTAAAACCAGATTTTTCAAAGGAATAGGAAGAAACAGCAAAGGCCTGGGTGGGTGTTCCTTGCTGTCTAACCTGAATTTGGCTTTCCCAGTGTGCATTGAAGCAGCTGCTTTAAGCTGTACCGGGTTTATTTGGCAGCAGCTGTCACCGTGCCGGTCTGTGTGTTGTGTGTCTGGTTTGGAATGTGCTGTGCCTGCTCTGACCCTGCCTTCCCTCCCTCCTTCCCAAGAAATATGATCCCTCAGACCCTGCCTATGCCTATGCTCAGCTGACACACGATGAGCTGATCCAGCTGGTGCTGAAACAGAAGGATACCATTACCAGGAAGGACCTCCAGGTGCGGGAGCTGGAGGATTACATCGACAACCTGCTGGTCAGAGTCATGGAAGAAACCCCAAACATCCTCAGAGTCTCCATGTCTGGCAACAAAAAAGCTGGGAAGATGTGAAGGGTCTGGTGGGCAAGGACTGAATGCCCCCAGGGGAGGGTGAGGAGCTGGTGGTGCTGCTTGTGCTGCTCACAGAAAATGAGAGAATGAGAAACCTTTTCCTGTTTCTGCCTTGAGCAACCCTCGGATTGATTAATAGTTCCATCAGGTGTTGTAATGAAGTCACCTTAACTGTATTTATTTTTTGGTTTCTTCCCATTATTTGGGAAGGTCAGGCATTAATCCCAAGGCTGTGATGGGAAGGAGGAGGGTTTTTGATGTGTTTTGCTTCTTAGCAAGGCACTGATGATCCTTTAGGAAGATTTTTTTAAAATGGTTTTGTTTTGTAGCAGCTTTTAGAGATCAGTTACTTTTCTTCCCACATCTGAAGTTGTAGTGCAATATAAATCCTTGTACAGTAGAGCTTGAGGATTTGATTGTTTTTAAAATAATAATTAACTACACTGAGAAAGTCCAAAGATGGCCCAGCTTCAGACCTGGGCTGTAATTTAAAAGGAATTAATGCCCTGAAAGTTGACTGTAGCTGAGCAAATCTCAGTTCATCTCATCAAGTGGACATTCCCAAGAGTCCTTCAGGGGAAGCTTTTCAGGTTTTTTGGAGTAGGAGACATTCAGGTTCACGGTACGTTTCTGCCATAGGAATGGCATCAATGAATTTAGGCCAAAGGTACATTTTAAATCAGAAATTGTCCTCTTAGTGTCTTAAATTTCTGCTCTGGAGGTTGTTCAGAGCAGGCAGGGGCTGCCCTGGCTCTGTCCCTTGTGCCCTGTGGGATCTCTGTGACCTTTTCCCTTTTGAGGGACACAGAAATCCTTCAGGGTTTGGAGCTGGGGCTCACCTTGAAGCCCTTCCAAAGGTACTTTAAAATCAGAAATTGTTCTCTTAGTGTCTTAAATTTCTGCTCTGGAGGTTGTTCAGAGCTCCCCTTGAAGGCCCTTCCAAGATGATCAGCCTTGCAGTGCTTTTTGCTCTCATTCCAGACAGGGGCTGGGCTCCTTGCTGCTCCCAGTGGGAGGAAAACCTTGTGTGGCTGAGGGAGCTGGGTGAGCTGGACAGCCCAGAGCCCCTGGGGCTCTCAGGGGTGTTCTCCCCATCCCCTCAGGCTGCAGGAACAGCTCCTGGCTGGGGAGCAGCCACCACAGCTCCCCCCACTGCAAACTGAGCACAGATCAAACCCATCAGATGCCTTTTGGGACCCCTGGGATTTACCAGGGTAGGGAGAGTCCATGAAAGGCTTAGAGGGAAGCTGGAGAACCAACAGAGCCCTGCAAAGGACCAAAGCTTCACGAGGACCAAAGCTTAAAGCTTTCCAGCCTTAATTCTATGGAAAGAAACACTCCTACCTTTGGAAATTGTTGGGTTATTGGGTCACTCCTGGCCCAGGGGTGAGTTTCTAACTCCATTTTTCTACAGGAAAGCACTTTATTGGGGGACTGGAGCAGCTCTCACCCTGTGAGCAGTCTGCTTTCCATGTCACAAACCACTGGAGATCTCAAATGCTGTATTTTGTAGCAAGGAGCAGTTGGATAGAATTGCACAGAGATGTAAACATTTATTAGGAAAATCAAAGAAATGCTCAAAATGACATTTTTATTCCTGCTACCAAAGTCTGGAGCTTTACTGGCAGAGCTGTCCCTTGTGGGCAGCCTGACCTCAAACAAGCCTTAGGAGCTGAGAGTCTTGCAAGACTTCAGGTCCTTTTATCTCATTTTAGTGTTACTTGAGCAGTGAGGGTGTTGTCTCCTTTCTGCTGTCCCCTCTGCCCTGAGGTGGTGGTTTCATTCTGAGTGCTGCTGCCTCCTGTGCCTTCTCGAGTGAGGAAGATGAAGGATTGATTTGTTTCCTCCTCGTGCCTCCCTGGATCTCTGGACAGAGGATCCTGTACCTCACTGCTAAACTTGGATTTTGGACTTTCTCTCCGCTGGGAAGAGTGACCTGCACAGAACCAAAGCAATAAATGATGTTATTATTCATAAAATTAATAATATTGTGCTCTTAGCAGAGATGAAGCCTTAACACTTGGCAGAGCCTTCCCTGGCAGCCTTTTTGTGCCAGTTCCAGCCCTGGGTGTTGGCTGGAGCCTGAGCTGAGCCCGGGGCTCTGCTGTCCTTGGGGGGCACAGGGGGGTCCCAATCCTCCACCCCAAAAGCCCCACCCAGCCCTCAGACCTCATTTTTATTGGCAACACTCGTTAAAACCTTCCTTTGGTGTGGGGGGACTGGCATTTTATATCCTCAAGGGCCTTAAGAATCAAATCTGTTGTTTGTTATTGAAGGATCTAATGCATATTCCCTGTTTGTACTCTCTGCTTCTAGCCCAGGTACTGTTTGTTTTTAAACACCTTTTGGTTTTATGGAACACTAAAATAAAGACACTTTAAACCCAGTGTTCTGAGCGCCGTGGCTTTGTTCTGAAGGAGCAGTTTCAGAAGGGCCTCGTCCCCTCCTTGTGCCTCTCTGCTCACCCTCATCCTCCTCCGGCCATTCTGGGCCGGTTCCAGCCCTGCTGCCAGCTTCCTGCTGAACACCCCGCGGGCTGGGGAAACCTGACGGACTGGCTCGTCCGCACCGGCAGCCCCGGCGGTTTCTGTAGAGCATCCCCAGAGACCGCGGAGGGACTCGGGGCCCTCATGGCAGCGCTGGCCTCACGCTGCGGCAGGGATGGGAGGAGGAGGAGGAGGAGGAGGCCGTCCGGCCGGGGTGCTTTGCGTTCCCCGCCGAGGAGGCCGCGTTGTCCCCTCGGTCCCGCTCCCCCCGCGCTCCCGGGGCCGCCGCCGCCTCCCCGGGCATCCCCGGCGGAACTGTTGGGGCCGGAACGCAGCGTGCGGGGCCGGTGGCGGGGCCGGGCGGGAGTTGGGACGGACCTCGGGCGCTGCCGCTATTGGTTGGCTCGGGGCGGGCGGCGCCACTATTGGCTGCTGGCGGTGCACCCGCCCCGGCGCTCCCCCTGCGCGGCGGCGGTGATGGCGGCGCGGGGCCGGTGCCCCGAGTGCGGCTCTGGGTCGCTGGTGGAGGACGCGCACTACGCGCAGCAGCAGCTGGTCTGTGCCGCCTGCGGCTGCGTCGTGTCCGAGGGGCTCCTCACCACCACCTACACCGACGAGGAGCATCTGCGGGGTGCGTACCGGAACCGGGAGCGTCCGCGCTCGGGGGCCTGCAGGACCGACGGGCCGCAGCTCGTCTGGGCCTCTCCGAGCCGGCCCGAGGAGCGAAGCGCTCCGAGCTGTGTCTCTGTGCCGGGCACTGTGGGTCAGACCGGCCGCTCCCCCTCCCTCCAGACCCCAGCGGGGTTTTCCAGCCCCGGGCACACCCGCAGCGCTTCCCGGCCAGGTTTGGCTTGGAGCCGGCGATGAGCTTTAAATTTAAACTGGGGGATCTCTTATTGTTAAAAAGAGATTATTAAAATCTCATGGAAATCTCGTAGAAAAGCTTGAGGTGCAGCGGAGCAGCCCCGAGGCCGTTGCCTGGCTCTGTCTGGAGCTCAGAGGAGATCCAAGAGCTCACTTTTACCGATGCTGCTCCAACTCAGCGCCCTCAAACAGTTCTGATTGCTGCAGGCGGGTTCCCTGGGCACCTGCTGGCCCCAGATCCAGATGTCTGTGTGCCTGCATTCCCTGCAGGACTGACTGACCCCCCCCTGTTTTCCAGAGGTCGCCTATTCCCAGAGCACTGGCCAGAAGGAGCAGCTGAGCCGCTGCCTGCAGCGAGGTAAGAGCAGCTCCTGCTCACCCCATCCTCCAGTTTGTTTCACCCGGTTCTAACGGTGAAAAAGTGCCCCAAACCCCTGGAGCTGAGCCAGGGGAGGGCCCTTGGTGTCTACCTGGACTGGGAGGGGCTTGAGTGCTGTGCAGGGCTGGGTGAGTGCTGCCTGCTTTTGTCATTTTGTGTTGGTTCAGTTGATCCTTCAGAGAAGCTTTGTTAATAATACAAAAACCAGGCAATTGTGGAGACCCTGGGAGGGCATTCCCTGATCTAGGGAGATACAAGAAGCTTCCCTCAAAATGCTGTTAGACCCCACTGGCTCCTTCCCCTGTTCCTATGTCCCTGAGCCACTCCTTCCCTATTTCCTGATTAGCCCTCACCTTTGTACTGCCCCAGACCAGGATGAGCCCCTGTGGAGGGAAAGCTGCAGGGTGCTTCCCCTGTGTGTGGGTGCTGGGCCCTGACCATCTCACCACGCAGCTGAATAAAACATCATGCAAAGATCCTTTTTGCTTCCTTACCCTGGGCAATGCCAGCAGCAATTCAGACTGCTCCAAACGGTTCTGAGCAGAAATTCCTGGCTCCCCACAGGGATCCGGCGGGTCCAGGACCTCTGCAAGGTGCTGCAGCTGCCAGCAGCGTTTGAGGAAACGGCTGTGTCCTACTTCCAGAGGGCTCTGCAGCTGCCTGCCTTCCACCTGGTCAGCCTGGAGAAGAAGGAGCTGCTGGGGGGCTGCTGTGTGCTGGTGACGTGCCGGCAGCACCGCTGGCCGCTGACCATGGGCACCGTGTGCTCCCTGCTCTACGCCAAGCAGGAGCTCTTTGCCAGCGTCTTCCTGAGCCTGCAGAGGGAGCTGGGGCTCTCTGTGCCCGCCCTGAGCCTGGCAGACCTGGTGACAACGCACCTGAGCAGGTGATGGGGCCCTGGCAGCCCTTGTTTGTCCTGGCTGCGTGGAGGGGGTGGGCTGTGACATAGATGTGTGTGCTCGGGCTGGGCTGGCTTTTGTCCCTCCCTTGTCACACCTGGGCTGTGATTCTCATCCTGCTCCATTCTCCTCAGAGAGGTGCTCAGGGAGGCACCGTGGGTCAGGGGATCCCAGATCTCTGAGCTTGGAAAAGATTTCCCAACCCATGCCCGATGCCCACCTTGTCAGCCAGCCCAGAGTGCTGAGTGCCACCTCCAGGGATGGGGATGCCACCCCTTCCCTGGCAGCAATTCCAGTGCCTGGGAACCCTTTCCATAAAGAAACTCCTCCTGGTGTCCTCGAGCAGCAGCCATGGCAGGAGCAGGGTGTGTCTTGGATTTGTGGGGTTCCCAGACAAAGTGAGGAATGATGAATCTGACTCCATGTTCTCAGAAGGGTAATTTATTATTTTATGATCTATATTATAGAATGCTATACTAAGCTATACTAAAGAATACAGAAAGGATACAGACAGAAGGCTGAAAGATAATAATGAAAACTCGTGACTCTCTCCTCAGAGTCTGAGACAGTTTGGCCGTCACTGGGCAATGAATCAAAATAATTCACATGAAACAATCACCTACCACATTCCAAAGCAGCAAAACACAGGAGAAGCAGATGGGATAATATTGTTTTCCTTTTTCTCTGAGGCTTCTCAGCTTCCCAGGAGAGAAATCCTGGCAAAGTGATTTTTCCAGAAGATGTGACAGTGACAGATGTGTTTGTCCCCGCGGCTCCCTCCCGCTGACTGTGGCTCTTTCCCCTGCAGCTTCCGGCTGGTCCAGCCCACTGCCAGCATCCCTGCGCCCTTCCTGGAGGACAAGGAGAAGCTGCTGGCCCGGACCATGGCCATTGTGGAGCTGGCCAGTGACACGTGGCTGGTGACCGGGCGGCACCCCGTGCCCGTGGTCACGGCCGCGGCGTTCCTGGCCTGGCAGTCGCTGCGGCCCGGCCCGCGCCTCTCATGCCCCTTGGCGCGGTTCTGCCGCCTGGCAGGGGTGGAGCTGCCCCCCCCGGCCCAGCTGAGGCTGAGGGAGCTGCTGGAGATCCTGCTGGCAATGGCCTCCAAGCTCTCCTGGCTGCGCGGCTTCCGCCTGGACAAGAAGACGGTGGTGAAGCACATCGGGGACCTGCTGCAGCACCGGCTGTTCCTGCTGAAACGCGCCTTCAGCCAGCAGGACGGGCAGGAGCAGCAGGACATGGGCTCTGAGAGCCAGGGCTGCCAGGGCTCTGAGAGCCAGGACTGCCAGGGCTCTGTGGACCCAGGCTCCCTGGATGAGGACTCTGTGAATAAGGACTCCCCAAGCCCAGGCAATGTGAGCCCGGGATGCCCGGGCCAGGATTCTGTGAGCCAGGGCTCCCTGGATAAGGACTCTGTGAATAAGGACGCCCCAGGCCAGGGCAATGTGAGCCAGGGGGGCCAGGGCTCTGGGAGCCAGGGCTCCCTGGATAAGGACTCTGTGAATAAGGACTCCCCAAGCCAGGGCAATGTGAGCCAGGGCTCTCTGGGTGAGGACTCTGTGAATAAGGACTCCCCAGGACAGGATTCCCCAAGCCAGGGCTCCCTGAGCCACGTCTGCCAAGGCCAGGGCTCTGTGGACTCAGGCTCCATGGATAAAGACTCCCCAGGCCAGGGTCCCCCCAGCCCTCCTGCGGTGCCACAGCAGCAGGGCTGTCCCTCGGCAGGGCAGCAGCAGCAGGGGGGCACCCTGAGGCCCCTGCTCCCCCCCTGCCTCCTCCACCCCAGGAAGAGGCTGCGGGCGGCGGCTCCGAGCTCCCCGGGTGTGGCTGTGACCGGTGACGAGCCCATCTCGGACAGCGAGATCGAGCAGTACCTGCGGAGCCCCGAGGAGATCCGCGCCTTCAGGAAGGCCAAGGCCTGGTCCTGAAGGTGGCCGTGGCCCAGAGGGACAATTTGGGGACCAGAAGGGTGAAGCCCACCAGGGACAGAGTGATTGTGCTGCAGGGACAGTCGCCCTGAGGGAATGAGGTTGTGGGGAGGGAGCAGGCTGCGTCCTCCTCAATGTGCTGGACCAAAATGGGGCTTTCTATGGAGTGACTGCTCCAGGTCGTGTTACATTTCTGTTGTAAGTAAATAAAAGTGCAGGTGCCAGGTTTTCCAGGGCAGCCTCACCTTGGACTTCTCGTTCTTCAGCAGAATGACTTTGTGAGGGTCAAAACACTGCATTTGAACATGAAGTCTGAGAGAACTCACAGTAGATCTTGGCAGATTGGCATATCTTTAATATATTAAACAAAACATATCTGCTAGAAACATTCTATTCATATAAAAATGCAAAAAGACCCCTTTAAAGACATTTCTTTGGCATATTTCCCTCCCCTCCCCCCGGATATTGCAGGAAGCTCTGTTGATATGTCATTCGCTTGTAAACAGACAAAGTGTAATTAAGAATACAAAGCTTTTTCTCTAATACTGTCACAATGCAGCAAGCAATAGAACCACGGGGCATCAGCCAGGCTGGGGAGGCTGCAGGAGCTGCAGTAAGGGTTTAAACTGTGTTAAATACCAGGGACAATGAAATATTTAAACATTTAACTGGGCAGAGAAGCCGAGGCAGGCAGGGAGTGGCAGGTTAAGCCCAGGGGTGCCCCAGCCCCGTGGGGTGAGTGGTTCCTAGGTGACACCAATCCCCACTAAGTGCTTTTTCCTCCCCTGGCTCGTGGCCCTGCCAGCCCCACGACCCCTCGGAGGTAGCTACGTCATTAAACTTATTTGCAGGTGAGGGAAACTGAGGCAGGGGAGGCTGGAAAGGGCAGGGGAGGCACCAGGCTCCCACCTTCCTCCTCCGGTTTGCTGCAGCCTCTCTGCAGCCTGGCTGTTTTACCTGTGTGCTGGGAAAAAGGGGAAGTTTGTTTTCCAATGGGAACAATAAGTGCTTATCCAGGTTCCAGCCCTTTGACCATCCGAGGAAGGTCCCAAATTCCTTGGCATCGTTCTCTTGCATTCCCAGGAATGGTCCCTGCTCCCCAGAACGGTCTCTGCCTTCTTAAGAACAAACCTAGGTATTTTCTGAGCTTGAAGCCTGGATTAAGGACACAGAGCTGCTCTGGGCCTCTCCCACATCTCGGTTCTTTGGTGCTTTGGCACAGAGGGTCAGTCCTGGCAGCAGCACAGGTCTGCCAGCTCACCCCACTGCATGGCTTGAGCCTCTGAGGGTCTGGGAGCATTTTCTGGCTGTGAATTTAGTGCCTGGAGCCTTTTCTGGCCCTTATTTTAGTGTCTGGCATTAAAGCAGTGCAGACAATCACCTCACCTTGGAGCTGAGGCTCCTCTTACCTTGTGCTTGGCTTTGCAATATGGCTTTGGCACGGCACAGCCCCCAGGGCCGGCACAGCTAGGATGGTTCCAGAGGCAGCAGCTGCTCTCCAGAAGCAGTGTGCTCATCCTGGGGCTGTGCTGCCTGCATGTGAAGGGCACTTGGAGTGGTCCCTCGGCGGGAATATTGCAGTCGTGGCACGGCGGGCCCTGCCCCGGGGCCGGGACCGGGGCCCTGGCGTCACCTACGGCTCTGTCTATACATATATACATTCAATAATATAGCTTTGAAAAATAGACATTTCCTCTGTAGAATATAAAATAGCATTTAGGATCAATCTCAAGTGACATGCAGGAGTGATTAAAGCACGGCTGCAATTCCGGCACGGCTGCAATTCCGGCACCGCTGCGGGAAAGCTCGGAGCCTCCTCGGGGAGATGGGTGGGCCCGGGATCGTGCTGTGCCCGGGGGGACCGGAGCCCCCGGCTGTGCCGCCCATCCCTGCTAGTGCACGAGGTGATTGCCCCGAGCGGCTCCGGCCCCGAGCGGCTCCCGCAGGAAAACGCTGCGGCCGTCGGTCCTTCCCCACCTTCACACGGTGGTTTCGCTCTTCCAGAGGCCGGTCTTCATGCCGGCCACGCTGTCGGCGCTGGCCAGGTTGATGTCGTACTTGCTGCCCTTGAGGCCGCCGTTGTGGCTGCCCACGTTGAGGGGGTAGGAGCGGCGCTTCGCCTCCCTCTCGGCGCCGCCCGGCCGCAGGTTGTCCCGGCTGCCGCTCCTCCGGCGAGCCTCGGCGAAGTCGGGCATCCTCCTCCCGCCGTCGCTGCCCTCCGAGGGGCTGGGGAGCGCGTCCCCGTCCTGCGGCACCCGCGACCTGCCGCCGCTGGCCGGGCTGGTCCTGCCGCTGGGGTAGCTCTCGGAGTGGCTGTTGTGGAGGCTGCCGCTCTCGCTGGACGGGTGCTCCGAGGGGCCCCGCAGCATTTTCAAGCGGTGATGCTTCCCGTCCCGGCACGGCTTAGTTCTGCCCCGGTGGCTCCTGCGGCCGTGCAGGTTGCTGGTGTGCCTGACGGGCTTCCCGTCGGCAGCGTCCGGCTCCGGGCAGGGCGGCGGCCGGGATTCCGCCTGGCTCTGGGCTACCTGCAGGTTGGTGAGCTTGCAGCGGCCCCCGGCAGAGCCGGCGCTGCTGGGCGAGGAGGAGGAGGAGGCGCCGGAGCGAGCGGCCTCTGGCTCGCAGCCGATGAAGACTTGCGAGCCGTCCTCCGGCCCCAGCCCGGGATGCACGTAGGCCTGCATGGGCAGCGCGTTCCGGTACGACGGGCAGCAGGAGAACCAGGAGCTGAGCACGTCCCGGCGCCGCAGGCAGTGGTGGACGAAGATGAAGAGCCCCAGCGCCACGGCGGTGACGCCGTAGAGGCAGCTGAAGACGATGCTCAGGTACCAGCGCTGGGACACGGCCATGGCGCCGAACGTCCACAGGGCCACGTACAGGGCGTGGGTGGCCACCAGAGCCCAGAACTGCACCCGCAGAGAGTAGACACCGTCCCCCTCGGGGCAGGGTGGCCCCGAGTTCAGCGTCACCGAGATGGAGCCAGAGTCTGTCAGGAGGTCACTGGTGGCCCCCAGCCGCGGCGGGGGCTCCAGCGGCTCAGGGATGTCTTTCTGGTGTGAGGGTCGGCACTGGAGGCTGAGCCCGGCACAGAGGAAATAAATCCAGGTGACGAGCAGGATGAAAGCCACGGGGACGTAGAAAGCGCCCAGGCTGGGCCGCCACACCAGCCAGCAGCTGTGCGGGACGAGAGGAGCTCTGAGGGGCCGTGGCCTGGAGCTGCTCGGCACCCCTGCCCTCATGGCAGGGCTCTGTGGAGCTGTGCCGGCTGCCTGGACGATTTTTTTTCCCAGTATATAGATAACTCTCAGGAAAACTGTCATTGACCTTTTCCCAAACCTCTCCAGATTCCCAGTGCCACCAGTTCCCTGCCCCGGCAGAGGGAGGCCACCCACGTGGGAGGGAGGAAGGGTCGAGCAGGGACACTTACTAGGGGTTGTTGTCGTGGTAGTTTTGGATGTTGACAGCAGCTGTGATCCCACAGATGATGAGGGGGATCCCGCCGGCGATCAGGTAGAACCTGCGGGGAGGGGAAGCGTCACCGCTCACCTGGAGCCCGCGGGACAGCGCGGGATGGGCTCGTCCAGAGGAGCAAATCCCGTCCCAGCCCCTGGAGGTGCCCCCGCGGGGCCGGGGCAGGGGGTCCGTACCGCAGCATGGGTCTGGGGGCTGCCTGGGACGTGTCCCTGTCCGGCTGCTGTGGCGCTTTCCAGGTCAGCTCCTTGTAGAGCACTCGGGCTTTCACCGCCATCCAGAGCAGCGTGGAGAGGGACGAGTAGTGCAAGATGATGCCGACCTGCGGGAGGAGGCGGCGGTTGGGGCGGGGATGCCGCAGCCCCCCGGTGCCCGTCCCGCAGGACCCCGCGGGGCTGGGCACTGCCCGGTACCTACGGCCTGGCACACGGCCCGGTAGCCGGTGAGGGTGATGCCTCCCGCGAAGACGGCGGCCGTCATGGCGATGTGGAAGCACAGGTTAAGCAGCATGTGCCAGCCCTTCCGCGGGATGAGGATGGTGCTGCAAGAGCAAGAGCACAGGGGGCACCTGTGAGTTCCTGCACGGCCCCGAGAGAGAGAGCCACAAATCCTGCACCTGGGGGAGGCACCAACAGCCCGTCCCTGGCCACGGAGCGTGGCTGGAGGGGATGCAAATGTACGTGCCTGCACACAGGGAAAGGACCAGGAGCCAGGGCCACTCGCTGGGCAGCACATTCATTCCCTGAGAATGTGCTTCCTCACTCTCCTGAGAACCCCTATCCTAAAGGGCCATGTCACTGCATGGTCATGCCTGTACAGCTTCTCCTGGCTGTTGGCACCTGGGGAGCTGCTCCCGCTGCCCACAGAGACACCCAGCACATCCCAGCCCCCAGAGCAGCAGCGCTGGACACTCCCTCACCCGTGGTGGACGATGTAGGTGATGATGGTGGTGAAGATGCAGAGCAGCAGCACGGCCGTGCAGGTGTACATGGCTGGGTGCAGAACCTCCACAGCTCCTTGTGCCTCGCTGGGGAACCCACTGAGCTCCTGCACAGCACAGCACAGCCCGTCAGACCCCACAGCAGCAGCCCTGTGCCCCTGACCCCCTCACCACCCTCCTGCCGCCCCCATGCTCCCTGCCCCGGCACCACTGCCTCCCTGCTGCTCGTCCCACACCTACCATGAGCACGGCCACGTTGCTGAGGTGCCGGCAGTGCAGGGAGGTGACGTTGGGCTCACGGGCAGCCAGCTGGCACCCCTCGGCGCTCCAGCCCCCCATGCCCCCCAGCACCTCGAAGTTCCAGTAGGCAGCCACGGGGTCCGTGCCCTCCCCGGGGTGTCGCAGGGACACAGCCACCGGCTCTGACAGGTTCCCCACTCCACAGCCATCTGCAGCCACAGAAAACCAGGTCAGCAGGACGAGTGACACCCCTCCACCTGCACCCCCAGAGGGGCTGGGTACAGGGGACGTCCCACAGGCACATTGCCACCTCCCCATGAGTACCCCAGGGATGGCTCTGTGCTGCAGGAGCACCAGCACAATGCCCCAGGGAGCCCCACGGGGCACCCCAAGCACCCCCCCATGCTGCCCTTACAGGTCCCGGCGTAAATGACCGGGGTGGCCACGCTGCGGCGTTTGCCATCGTCGGCCAGGCGGGAGGAGTTCCCGGTGCTGCAGAAGAGTTTCCCGTTACGGAAGACCAGCAGCTGGAGCTTGCAGTCGGCCCCCGGCGTGGCTGGGGCGGGGCCGGCAAACAGGCTGGGCGGCAGCTGGATGGAGGCCAGGGCGATGCTGTTCTGCGGGGGCAGGTCGGGGGTGAGCGGGGGCCGAGCCCAGCCCCCCCCGAGCCCCGGCGTTCCCGTACCTTGATGTGGAAGCTGCTCAGGGAGATGTTGGGGCGCCCCGTGGTGCAGCGCAGCCTGAGCTGCTGGTCGGGCGTGGGCTCGGCGCCCCGCTCGGCCGGGGGGGGCCGTCCTGGGGGGGTCGGGCTCCCATCCCACCGCTGGAACGCCACGCAGCTCAGCCCCACGTAGCTCTCGGGCTTCACCATGTACGCCTCGAAGGCGATGTTGCGAGAGTTCTGCCAGCACCACGGAGTGATCATCAGCCTTGGCATGGACACAGAGCCCCTGGCATGGCCAGAGACCCCAGCCAGCCCTCCTCCTCGAATCCAGCCCCAGCCCGTGCTCCCCCTCACCACCGCCATGTGCTGGGAGTTGCTGCCCAGCGTGTGGGCCGCGATCCTCTCCAGGGAGCGCACGATGCTGGTGCAGGCCTTCTCCTCCTTCTGGGACATCCACAGGATGTGGTCGTCCACCAGCATGATGTTGCTGGCCATCTCCACGATCACGTCTGTCAGCTGGGGACAGCAAGCAGCTCTGCAAAGAGCTACCGCCGTCCCCCGAGGAAACACCCCAATTCATGCTTTTCTGCCCCAAAAACACCAGGCTGCACTGGGGCAGGCAGGGGACACCCGCAGTGCTCGTTACCTGCTTGATCTGGTCCACGTAGCCAATAAACTTCTCTATCATCTGGGCCACGTAGAGGACATCAACCATGTCTGAGAAGTTGGCTGCCTCGGCCGTGTAGACGCGGAGCTGGTGAGCCAGGGTCAGGGCGTTGGAGGCATTGATGGGCATCTGCAGGGTGGCACGGCCACGGTCACCAGCTGAGCCCCCTCCAACCCAGCCGAGCCCCCGGGCCCCGCACTCACCAGCACGAAGGTGTAGAGCACGCGGGTGATGTCGTTGGTGTAGAGGCAGTGGGAGTAGTCGCCGTCCTCCCAGCGCCCGGTGCGGTCACAGCGCCGCCACGCCTGCTTCTCGCCCGCCGAGCCCGCGCCCGCCGGCCCCGCGGCGAACGGGTGCTGCAGGCAGGGCTGGTAGGCCGTGATCCCCGCCAGGGTGCGGGGCCACCTGCAGCGGCCACCACACAGTGACCCCGGGGCAGCCCAGCCCCGAGCCTGCTCCCCCCGTGCGGCCCCTGTGCAGCTCCACCCCAGGCACCGCAGCCCCCTCTGCCAGCAGCTGCTGCCCCTGGGTGCTGGGGAGGCCGGCGTGGTGCTCCCCCCAAAGCCCCCACCCTCTCCAGCCCCGTGTCCCGCTCGGCTCCGGCGGCGCGGGGGGAAGCAGCGGGCAGTGGGGGGCACCGCTAATTTAAGCCACATTGACTGTGCCAGTAATTTATATTCCGTAAGGGCCCCGCCGGGGTTACGGCGGGCGCCCGGAGCCTTTCGTCTCGTGCCAGAGAAATTCCAACACCTCTGCTGCTGGAGCCAGGCTGCGCCGCCGGCACGGGAAGCCCTTCAAAAGCCGTGCCGTTAATCGCTACCAGACGCGCGGTCACCTGCGGCCAGCGGAGGCCCCCGCACGCCCCGCTCGCTCTCCGTGTGGCACCGGCCACGTGCGTCCCCCCTGCCGCGGCACCTGCGCCGCCGAGGTCCCCACCTGAAGTCCCCGCGGTTGTTGGTGACCCGCTCGGCAGGGCAGTAGGATGCAGAGGTCTCCAGCACCACGATCTCCACCTTCTTGCTGACGTTCCCCTGGGAGGTGGAGACGGCGCATTCCCACTCGCCGTTGGCGGAGACGTGGATGTTGGAGAGGATGAGCTCGCTGCGGGCACAGGAGAGGGGCTGGCACGGCGGGGCTCCCTCACAGCGATCCCCCAAGCGTGGGGACAGGGGGACACAGGCCCTGTGCCCACACTCGGCAGCCCACCCACGGCACTCGGTACCCACACACCTGTGACTCCTGTGGCCACGAGTGGTCGTCTCCATTCCCGTCCCATCCCTATCTGTCCCCATCTCAATCCCAATTCCATCTCCATCCCAATCCCATCCCGGCCCCATCCCTGACCTGGTGATGAAGGTGCAGTCATGGATGAGACTCTCCTCCACGATGACACCCGTCTGCTCATCCTCCCGCACGGGCTCTCGGTTGTGGAACCAGCGGATCTGCGTGCTGTTGTCCAGGTACGTGGCCGTGCACTGGAAGGGCAGCCGGTCGCCCTGGAAAACCACCTGGCGCAGCGACGGGATCAGGTGGTGGGTGTGCAGCTCCGGGGCTCCCGCTGCGGGGGACACAGGTGAGCCCGCGCCGCCGCCGCCGCCGCCGCCCCCGCCCCGGCCCCGGCTCACCGCAGCGGAGCTGCCCGTCCCGCGCCCCTCGCAGGGCCACGCCGCGCAGCTGCCGGGGGAAGGCGCACGCCGTGCGCTCCGAGATCTGCGCCGGCCGCTCGCGGGCCCAGCGCAGCACCCAGCGCAGGTTGCAGTCGCACGTCAGGTACTCGGTGGCAAAGTCCCTGCAAGGGATGGTGTCACTGCAGGGCTGCGGCACCCGCCGGCCCTGAGACCCTCGGCAGGGACCGCCCCCCGCCCCCGGGCGCTGAAATCCCAGGGCACCAACTCACACGACTTTCAGGGAGGGGAGCTCGTCAAAAACACCGGGCGGGAGGCTGGAGAAGATGTTTCCGGACATGTTCCTGTGGCACAGGACAGAAAGATGGCGTGGAGGTGGCCAGGGAGCTGCTGGGAGAGGGGACACCTCCCAGGCCCCTCGCTGTCCCCACACACCCCCTCGCTCTCAGGAGACAGGGCTGGGGATGTCCCCAGGGAGCCACTTACAGTCGGAGGAGGTTGGGGAGGCCCTGGAATACGCTGGCACTCAGGCAGCCGATGCGGTTGTTGGAGAGGTCCCTGCGAGGTGTGTGGAGGGGCCATCAGGGCTGGGGATGCCCCACTGTCCCCGCTGTTGTCCCCAGGGCCAGCCCCAGGGGGTCCGAGGGGCTGCACTGGCACTTACAGCCGCTTCAGCTCGGGGAGGCCGAGGAAGGCGCCTGGCTGGACCGTGCTGATCAGGTTGTTCTTCAGGTCCCTGCGGGGAGACAGGCACAGCTCTGGGGTGTGCTGCAGGGAGCCCCATCTCCGAGGGCTGAGCACACCCGTGCCTCCCCTGCCCCCATCCCCTCCATGCCCCCCCAAGTGCTGCCCACCCCCTGCCAGGGCCTCACGAGCAGTTTTCCACCCCATTTCTCTCTTGTTATCTCTCCGAGGCACGCAGGGAAGGGGCATCCGCCGCTCCCGGGGGGATGCCAGCCCCTGGGTGCCCTGTGGAGCATCGGGCATCCCGGCACGCTGGCGCTGGCGGCTGGCACCGGCCCCGCGTTGCTTCCGGAGCAGCCGCGTCCCGGCGGCTTATCTCCCGTGTGCGGGATAAGAGCGCGGCCCCGGGCAGCTCGTTTGAGCAATTAGCTCAATTGCAGGCGCACATCTAATCAGGGGCTCGCCTGGCACACGCTCTGCCGGCAGAGTGGGGAGCACTGCTGGCATCGGCCGCTCTGGGCAGCCCCTGGGACCTGCGGCAACGCCCGCTGAGCACCGGCGCTGTCCAGGAGAAGAAATGGGATCCATATGGACCCGTGTTTATTTATTATCCCGCTGCTCTGCCTGCAGCCCTGGGGACACCCCGTGAGCCACAGCCCCGCCCGAGGGCCGCAAACCATCGGCCGAGATGGAGAGCGGTGCCGGGGTGCGAGGGGGGAGTCCCGCCCGAGACACGAGAGGGGCCCCTCGGCCAGAGGAGACGCAGCCGGGTCATCCCGGCCCTCTCGGCTGATGCAAGAGCTCTGCCCGCCACGCCTGCCGCTCCCGGCGCTGCTGACGGACAGACGGCCGGCCTGGCAGCTGCCAGGGCAGACAGGTGCGCGGGCAGGTGTGCACAGGTGAGCGCTGGTGCTGAAGGAACAGCTCCTCTCACCTGCACCGCCACCGGCACCAAGAGGAGTCCCCTTGCCGCAAACCCCGATCCTACAAACCCCCTGGCTCCTGCGAGGGCTGCCAGCCCCCCCATCTAGCTGGGCTGCCCAGGGACTCCCACCCCCAGAGCACCCCCAGCACACCAAAACACATCTCCAGGGACAAACCTGCAGCCCCCGGCTCAGGTCTGGGCGGTCTGGGTGCTGCAGGACCACCAGCCGGGGATGGGACCCGCTGGGCCCCAGGGGTTTGCAGCCGGGCTGGCGCTCGGCCAGCGCTGGCCTTCCTCACTCAGGCACTTCCTCCCGCGGGCCGGGGCTGCTGCTGATTTCCGATAAGGCTCCTCTTTTCCCTGCTCTGCGTGTTTGCCTTTGCATTTCCAGCGGTCCCGAGCCCCCTCCTCCCCCAGCAGCGGCTCAGTGCCCCGTGTGCACGGGGACACCCCAGCGCCACACGTGCAGGGGGACCCCAATCACCACGAGGGCACAGAGACCCCCACTGCAGCAAAGCCTGGCCCCGAGGACCTGAGCCATCCTCATTCACAGCCTGGAGTGAGCCCACAACCCCCTGTGCACCCACTGCAGCCCAGCACAGACGGACGGATGGACGGACAGAGCCCGTCCTTGTCCCTGCTGTCACCCACCGAGCCCCCTCGCATCCCCCCAGGGCCGTTCCCAAGCAGGGCTCTGCTAATGAGCCGCCGCCGCATACCGTCCCCGCTCAGACTCATTAATCTCATTAAGCCGCTACAAATCACTGCAGATGCCAAGGCGGGGGGAGGCAGTCCGTGGGGGCACCCCTGACATCCAGGGAAGGGGTTCTCCCCGCTCTGCTGGGACCCCAAATCACCCACGGTGGGTGCCAGGGTGGGCAGGGGCCTTGCCAGCCCCAGGCTGGGGGGCGAGGGGCCCCACAGCCCCCACGGTGTCCCCGCCGTGCCAGCACGGGCTGGCCATGGGGCACACGGCCCCGGAGCGACCCGATGAGAGCAATTATGGCTCCTGTCGAGGGCAATCAGGCGCGGCGGGGCTGGGGGAGCGCTGCCCGCCCACCCCAGGCCCCCTCTGACCCCGTGTGAGCAGGAGGTGACCTGGGGCCGCTGCTCTCCCAGGCCATGGAGACCTTTAGGGGGAACCCCGGGCTCAAGGGGGGCTGCTCCTCCCCAGGTGTCCCCCTGGCTGCTCCTTCCTGCGTCCCACGAGGGTGCAGTGCCCAGAGCAGGAGGTGACCCCACACCCTGACCCCTGCTGGGGAGGGCTCTGCTCTGTGGGATGGTGTCCCCAAGGTGGGTGCTCTTCACTCAGCCCAAAACCAGTCCCGGGGGGGTTTCCACGGGAGCCCCCAGAGCACAGGAATGCACGAGACCCTCGCAGGGCACGGCGGGGAACAAAACCCCCTCAGTGCCGGTCCCCGCGCCTGCATACCTACAGATCAAACCCATATGGGGGCCATAAATCTCCCCTTCTCGCAGCTCCCTCCATAGAGATGCCTTTCATGGAGAGATAAGAAAGTTGACTTTGTTCGGGGGGACAATGTCTCTTTTCATACCGGCCCTCACGGAGGGGCCCCCCCGGCATCTCCCGGGGTCCCCACGATGCCCGGGGGGTGCCAGGGGCAAATTCTGCGCTGCAGTGCTGCTCCTGCTGCAGCAATCAGGGGCAAAACGTGAGGGATGGTGCTCCCACCCACCATGGAAGCCCAGCCTCCGTTCCAGCGCCCCCACCCTCCTACCCGAGCCCCACTCACAGCTTCTCCAGAGCCCGCAGCCCGAAGAAGGAGCCGTTCTCCAGCACCGTGATCTTGTTGTTGCTCAGCAGCCTGTGGGAAGAGCAGAGGGAGAGGGGCAGCGCTGTCACCTCACCTGCAGTGCCCTGGTGACCCAGGGGCCGGGGTCACAGCCGACAGACTGACCCTCACAACCCCGGCTGTGCCACTGTGGTGGTGGCCACAGAAGTGTCCCCTGCATGGCCAGGTGGGGCCAGGGGATGCCATGGCCACGTGGGGATGCAGGAGCTGTGCTGGGATGCTCTGCGTGCTCCTCGTGCCATGGACCACACGGACTGACCGCCATGGGATCCCCGTGCTGCCTCTCGGGGCGTCAGCTTGGTGAGAGGAGTTACTCGGCCAGAAGGTGACCCCCACCCCAGCACCGAGGGGGCACCCACGGACCTGCAGCTGCAAGGGGGCCCCCAGCTCCTGATGGTCATTGTGGCTATCCCAGGAACCTCCCAGCAGTGAGATTTTACCCCAAAATAAACAGCTTTGCTGACCAAAGGGCCCCTTGCGGGGTGACGGGAGCGGACGGAGGGCACCAGCACCGGCGATTCAGCCAGGAGCTCATTAAAGCTCGTTAGCCCAATTAGCAGAGCCAGATCCGGCCCTCGGGGACCAGCGGAACTCCGTGCGGGCATCGGCGACGCCAGCGCCGGCAAAGCGACCCAGAGACGGAGCGGGGGCAGGCGGCAGCCGGGCCGGGAGGGCATCCTGGAGGCCTGGCCGGGGGAGCCGCCGCAGAAAGGGCTCATTGAGGGCCGGGCCGGGGCTGTTTACACACGGGCGGGCCCGGCTGAATGGCCGCTGTGTGCTGCCGCCCGGCCCCTCGGGACGCGCTGCCCGCGGAGCCGCCGCCGCGCTCGGCTCGGGGCAGCACCGGGACCGACCGGGACCCGCAGCCCCCCGCAGGCTGGGTGCGAGGGGAGGGGAGGGGAGGGGAGGGGAAGGGAGGGGAGGGGAGGGGAGGGGAGGGGAGGGGAGGGGAGGGGAGGGGAGGGCCGGGGCCTGGCAGCGCTGCCCCCGCTAATCATCCTGTGCTAATGAGGAGCCGCCACCGGGCACCGGCGCGTCCGCGGGGCCCTGGACCCGGCCGGCGGGGAGCGGAAACGTCCGGCGGCCCCGGCGGCTGCAAATTGCTTCCACACGCCGGCGGCCGGAGCTGCCACGGCCAGGGCCGTGCCTGGCCCTCTCCTCCTCGCCGGGAGCACTCTTTGCCGGGGCTCGGCTCGTCCCAGCTCAGCCCAGGACCCTTCCCAGAGCGGGGGACAGCTTCCAGGGATGTTTCCATGGCTGCTGGCACAGCCCCGGCAGCCCGTGGCGCGCCCCAATTCCCCGCCACGGCATCGGCTGGGGCTGTTGCTCAAGGCCGAGCTGTCCCTGAGGGCTCCAAGAGGTTTTCATTCCAGAGGCAGGAGGTTTCACAAGCGAGGGCACGGGCTCATCGCAGCCGCGGCCGTGGTGGCAGAACCGGAGCCCCGGACCCGAGCCCGGGGAGGCTCGCTCAGACTCCCGGGACCATCTGAGCCTCTGCCACAACACCACAACTCCGCCTTTAAAGATTTCCAGCAGGATCGGCTGCCCCTGGCATCTGCAGCCCTACCTGGGGCCACCCTGGCCGGGGGCAAAGCCACCCCCGGAGCCCCTCCAGGAAAAGGCCGGGACCCCCGCACGGCTTAGGGCACCCTGAGCTGCAGGTGCTGCCCAGGAGCAGAGATCCTTGACTAAAAGGAGGGCTTGGCCCAAAAAGGCTGTGCTGACAGCGACACTTCGCCCAAAACTTTTCCCCCCAGTAAAACTTTTCCTGGGCAGAGATCCTGGCTCTTTTCTTCCCTGTCCCACAGCAGCCATCTGGGTCACACTCCCCAGTTACAACCCACATCCTCCGACACGGGTTTGTTTTGTTTTCTCTAGTTTCATGGAGATTATGTTCCAAATTGTTTTCTGTTTGGGTTTTTCAGGGATTTTTTGGTTTTTCCCCAGGAAGTTCTCATCAGGCTCCACAGCACTTTCCATTCCCACATGTCCACAGGCAGCAGAGCTGTGTGTGGGTCCTTGGCACTGTCCCCTTACAGGACATTAACTGAGAACCCCCAAAACACAATGGGGTCACTGTGCCCACGAGGCCACCCCGACCCAGCCCACGGGGGTCAGCAGCCCCTGAGCCACGCTGGGGGCACAGCTGTGGGGACAGACCCAGAGCCCCCCAGTGCGTTTCAAACCCTCCTGGGAGGAGGGACCCGCTGGGGGGAAGTGGCTGCAGGGCTCAAAGCCAGCCGGGCTCACCGAGGCCGAGCTGCTGTGAGATCCAGGCAGGGCTTGCAGTGGTTTCCCACACGCCCACCGAGGTCTGGGGGTGCAGAGGGGACCCGGTGCCCTCCCATCCCACCCACCTAGAGGCTCGGCAGGCCATGGAAACAGAGCCGCGGTCTTTGGAGCTGCTGTCATCTCCCAGCTCGGGCTGGGACCCCTCAGCTCGGCAGGAGCAACCCCCAGCCAGTCCTGGAGGGAGGGCTGGGGATCCCTCTCACCCCCAGGCGCAGTGCCCGAGCGTTTCCGTGCACTCCAGAACCCTCCCTTCTCCTTCGGGAACGGCTCCTTCACCGTGCCCGGTGCCCGGGGAGCCTCCGGCCCCGCCGGCGGGGGCGGGCGGGGGCTCCTGCCGGGGACAGCCCCGCCACGGGGACAATAATCGGCTAATTGAGCGGCGGCTGGAAAAGTCCCTCTGGACAATGCGGGGATTAAGGACTGGAGCACGGAGTCAAACGGAAACGATGGGGGATGCGTGGTGGGGATGGCGGGGGGAGCCCCGAGGAGCATCCTCCCATCCCGGGGATGCAGGCCTGGAAGGGGCTCAGCATCCGTGCTCCAACCCGGCCCCCGCGCCAGGGCTGGGGGGACTTGGAGCCCTCGAGGCTGCCGGCAGAGAGATACAGATCCCTTCTTCTTCTTCTCCTCCTCCTCTTTTTTCATCTCAAAAAGAGGAGCCAAAAGTGAAAAAAACAAGATTGTTTTTTCAAGCGTGCTGGAATCCACTTGGATAAATAACAGCTCCAGAAACTGGGCTGCTGAAACAATAAACTTCCTCTGGACCCAACCAAAAAAGGACGCGGGGAGACGGTGGCTCCCCAGGCCGGGCAGGGAAGGCAGCGGCGTTCCTGGGGGGCCGCGCTGGGGGCGGGGACCCGGCCCGGCTCCGCTCTCCGAGCGCACTAATTCAAAGCATATGCCGGGAGCAGATACGGCGCGGGCTGCGCCCCGAGCACGGCTCGCTGCTCTGCACGGGGATTTCGGGAAGGGAAAAGAGGGGCCCCGGGGCCGCGGAGAGCTGCTGAAGGTGCTGGCAATGAGAAAGGCTCTGGGGGAGGCAGAATCACCGGGGGGGGGGGGGGCATGCAGCAACCCCCATGGAATCCCAGGGGGGCTCTGCAGCATCCCAGAGGAGCCCTCAACATCCCGGGGGGAACCCACATTCCAGCAAGGACCCCCCAGCCCCCAGAGGGAACCCCACATCTTCCAACCCGGTGGGGCTGGAGAAGCCCAGCCCTGGGGGATCCCCCCTCCCTGCTTTGTTTGGGTGCTCGGGGGCTCTTCCCCTCCCTGTGCCGTGCCCGGGCGTTTCCTCCAGCCTCACGTCACGCCGGGCTATTTTGGATGGTGAAAATTATTGTTCCAAGCCTCGGCTTTTGTTAGCACAGGAAAAAGAAGCCCCGGAGAGAGGGCGAAGCCTCCCGAGCCAGCCTGGGCCGGGATGCTCTGGGCAGCACCGCGACCTGCAGCCCCTGCAAAACCCAAACCTGATGGAGCTGCAGCCCAATAAACAACAAATAAAAAGCTGAAGAAGGCTTGAGAAAGAAACCATCTGCAGGGCCCAGGATAGAGCAGCCTTGGAGCAGGGAGTTCAAGTAGAACTGGAAATTGGTCATAAGTCAAAGCCCTCTATTCCCTGCAGACAATCTGTAATTTCAGTGCAATCAAGCTGTGCACATAAATGAGGCCTGTGCTGGGATTCCACATCTGGAAGAGGTTTGGGCTCCCGCCCGTGTGACAGCGGGGCTGGCCCAGCCTCTCCAGCCCTCGTTAGGGATGTGGCGCTTTTTCCATGGGGCGATTAGCACGGGGTCAGCTGGGGGGGATTAAAGCCTCGTTAATCCCTGTCTGCAGCACCCCAGCACCTCACAGCCACGCTGGAGGCACGGCCCAGAGGTGCCAAATCCCCCATGCTAGCTGGGGCCAGCCCTGCCAACACAGCCAGGTGCCCCCTCTGGGGCCACGAGTCAGAGCGGGGTGACAGCCCAAAGCGCCGAGGCTGGCACCCCTCCTTCCTCCCTGCAGGGAGCTGGGACTGGAATAACCTGGGTATAAAGCGGGGTGGGTGTTGGAGAGCACACACCAAGAAAGCTCTGCTGGGGCTGTAGGGGATGTGTGAGCATCACCCCCTCCCCAGACCCACAGCCTTCCCTGGAGATCCCTGAGAGGGGACGAGGGGAGAGGAGCCACAGCTCTGCTCAGCAGGCACTCCCCACCGGACACTGGGGCCATGCTGAGCCCAGCAGCGGCTGCAGGGCAGGTCCCTGGGGCCACAGGCATCCCCCACCCCCTCTCCTTGGTGCCCCATCCCTGCCCTGCCCATCCAGGACAATGCCAGGGCGTGTTTTGCAGGCCTGGGGGGCAAACACGCAGCAGCTGCAGCGCAGGCTGATAATTGAAGATAAATAAAGAGAGAGTGTGGGAAAAGCCAAATGGGAGGCAGGACCAGGGACCCACAGGGTGACAGACCTCCTGCAGCCACCCAAGCCTCTCTGGCCGCCCGTCTGTCCCCAGCCCGGACAGCTGGACCTGGGCAGGGCCAGCGTCCCTCCCGCCCGGCGGCTGCGGGGAAGAGCCTCCCCCGAGCTGAGCACTCCTGGTTCCAGGCTGGGCCGGATGAGCGCTGGAACACGGCTCAGCTTTGAAGTGTCACTGCCCCAAACACATTTCCTGCAGCAGGGGCAGCAGCAGCGCTGAGAACCCTGGGGACAGAGGGGATCTGAGCACCCTGGGGACAGAGGGGACCTGGCACCCTGGGGACAGAGGGGACCTGGCACCCTGGTAGGAGCCCTGCTCACACCCAGCTCATCCTCAGAATTCAAGATTTGGCTGTCCCCAGCAGGATGTCCCCAAGGCACGTGCAGCCCTTGCCACATGTCTGGGCCCCTCCACTCCCTGCCCGCACCCCAGTGGCTCCAGGAGACGCTCCCAAAGTCGGAGCCTCTGGTTTTGATTGTTCCATCTGGAAAGGGTTTGGAATAAATCATGTTTACTGCACGAGAGCAGAGCCAGGGTCACCGCATATTTGTAGGTTTCTGCCTACGCCTGTAGGTTTCATGTCACGTTTTAGTGGGATCGTGTAATGCCCTAATGCTTCTGCACAGTCATCCCAGCCCCTCCAAGGGAGCCAGCACAGCTCAGCACAGGCAGCACAACCCCCTGCCCTGCTGGGAACAGCTGGGCAGGCACTGGAGCAGGCCTGGGGTGTGGGATGGGATGCTTTCCCCAAATACAAACTGACAAAGGACTGAACGTCCCCATGAATGTTTGTGAGGGGCTGACACACAAGGAAGGGCCCTGAGAGGAAAGACACGAAGAGCAAAGCTCACAAGTGGGATGGAGAGCCCAGCTGTCACCTGCCTGAGGACCCCCAGTGTCCCCCAGCAAGGGAAGCCCAAAACACCCATCAGTGCTGCTGTTCTGGGACAATTTGTGCTTTTTGTGCAGCTGGTGCATTCAAGCCCTGCTCATGGCACCATCTGGAGCACCGGTGCCTTCACAGCCACACTCCAGTGGGGACAGTGGTGCCACTGGGGTCACTTTCACTGCCACCAGCACCCCAAAGCAGCGAGCAGCACCCGAGAAACCAGAGCAATGGCAACACTGCCCGTGGGTTTGGGCATGTGAGAGCAGACAGGACGGGGCAGCCCCCAGACCCAACTCTGCAGCTTCCCACCCACCCCAGCCGGAGCCAGGAGGGCAAGGTGGGAGCCTGGGCAGGCAGCACAGCCATCCTGACGGGACAACGCTCTGGGGAAAAGCCACGCTCCCCCCAGCTGCAGAGCTGCCAGCCCAGCCTCCAATCCAGATTTTAATTCAAACATCTCCTCTGGAGTTATAAATAAACCCTGCAGCGAGCAGCACACGGCTGCCAGCTCCAGCCGAACCCCAACCCCCGGCACGGGGGCCGCGAGAGAGAGGAGCCTTTAGGGATCGAGCAGCAGCGTCAGAACCTCTGCACAAACCCCAAAGCCATTAACCGCTCCTGATGGCCTCTCAGGAAATATTTCCAGGGACAGCAGTCACTTTCAAACAAAAACATGTTCCCCAGCACGCAGGAACGCGGCGGAGGGCAGCAGGACAAGGAGCCCGTTTCCTGCGTTTCCAGCTCACGTCCACACCAGCCCCGCTCTGCCCCGCGCCCTGGGGACTGCGGGGTCCCCCCGACATCCGCGACACCCCTTTATCGCGATTTAAACCACGCTACGCAGCTCCGAGCGACCCTTCCGCGGCTGCAGAGTCGCTCACTGAGAGGAAAAAGGAACTTCACCGCGCTGCGGACCCCGCGGGGCTTCACGCCCAGCCCCGCGTCCCCGGTTCCCGAATCCCCGCAGCATCTGCCGGGCACGGGGCGATGCGGGGGCTCCCGCACGGAGAGGGCTCAGCGGCACCCACGCGTAGGCTCTCGTCCCGCTCACGGTGCCCCGGGGCAGCGGGCACGGGGGCAATGCCGGCCCGGTGGGAGATGCCCGGGGGAGATGCCGGGGGCAGGGGGGGATGCCCGGACGCTGCCGCTCGCGGTACTCACAGCGTGACGGTGCCCTCGGGCAGCAGGCGCGGCTCGGGCGGCGCGGGGAGCCCCCCGCCGCTGCAGACCACCCTCCGCCGGGGCGCGCCGGGGCCGCCGCCCGCCTTGGCCCGCTCGGCCGCGCACTTGCAGCCCAGGCTGAGCGCGGGGCAGCTCCGCGCATCGGCCCCGGGGCCGCTCAGCGCCGCCGCCAGCAGCACCAACGCCGCCGCCCGCCGCATGGCCCCGGCCCCGGGCCACGGCTACGGGCTCCGGCTCCGCGCCCGCCGCCGCCCCGCTCCCCGGGGCGGCTCCGGCGGCGCCGCCTCCCCCGCTCGCCGCGCTCCGCCGCCGGCCCTGGCGCCTCCCCCGGCCCGCCCCGGCCCGCCCCGGCCCCGCCGAGGGCAGCGGCTCGGCCCCCCCGACGGCACCGGCGTGGAGGAGCGGGGGAGACCCGCGCGGAGCGGAGCGGGACCCCCGCGGGCGGGAGCCCGAGCCCCGTGGGGTCCCGCAGGACCGAGAGCGGCGGTGCCCGGGTCCCACGGCAGCCCCGGAGCGCTCCGGCTGCTCCCAGCCCCGCGTGGGTCAGAGCCCGCGGGGTCCCTGTGGCCACCCTGCGGTGCCTCGCTGCGACATCCCGGCTGTGACAAGCACAGGGCGCCGTGTCGAGGGTGCTGACACACACGTGGGCCCGGCAGATCTTTTTGTGAGTTTTTTGGGAGTTCTGCGGTGTCCCGCTGCCTGTGGGACCCCGCGCCTGGAGGAGATCCCCCAGCTCTCACAGTTCACTCCGTGGTCACGCTGCCCTGTCCCCTCCCAGCCTCCGCTCTGAAGTTAACACCCGTCCCCCTCGGCTTCCCTGTTTGCTTCACTGCTTTTCTCACTAAGTTCAATATTTTTCTTCCCGCTCCCCCCTCCCTCGTCCCCGCAGCCTGACTCCAGCCCTCTCGGCCGCCCGGGGCTCGGCTTCTCCGAGGCCACGGCTCGCTGCAGCGCCGAATCAAAAGGGATCAAAAGCCGGCAATGAAGTCTGCAGGACCCCGTGCCAGGGAGCGGAGGAAAAGGGTCATGGAAGGACGACGAGACGACGCTGGGAATGCGGTTTCTCTCCAGGACCAACAGTTCCTGGAGGGGAAAAGAAATTTACTCTTCTCTCCAAATAAATAGGACCCGGCGTGGCAGTGGGAGCAGGGAGCTGCTCACTCCCAGCCCAGGCTGCTCCCACGTGTGCTCTCGGTCGGGAGCACAAGAGCCCGGTGCCCGCAGAGCTCCAGTCCCAGGCAGGGACAAGGACTGTGGCCCCAAGGGCTCTTCTGTGGCCAGTCCCACCCCCCACAGACCTCCCACCTTGGCACCGGGGATCAGCTGTGGGACCCCAGAGCCCTGGGCACCAGCATCATCCTGCTGGAGAAAGAGACAATGAGGTGTCCCACGTATTTCCGTTTTTGGTTTTTGTTTTTTTTTTCCACTGAGCAGAATTTTCCCTGCCTGGGGAATGACGCTGCCCCAGGAGCGAGCCCTGGCACAGGACACCCCTGGCTCAGGGAGAAGGGTCTCAGGGACAGGGTGGGATTGTCCTGGGGTTGTCCTGTGCAGCACCAACGATCCTTGTGGGTCCCTTCCAACTCAAAACCTTCTTTGATTCTGTGCTGCTCCCAGGTCCTGCAGCTGAAGCTGGAAGAGCAACAGGAAGCTGCTTGTGTCCAGCATCCGCTCTGAGACCCTGCAGCACTGCACAGGGCAGGAGTGGCCTTCCCTCCCTCTCATGGGGGGCAAGAGCCTCCAGGCTGGAGCCTGCTGCTCCCCCTGGGGAGAGGAAACTCCTTGTCTCAGGCACTCACAACGCACCCAGCACAGCACTGCACAAGGACACCCCAAAACGCCTCAGGGGACCGGGCTCAGCCCCCTCCTTTCACTGCATGAACCTGAAATGAAGAAATCTGTGTCTCCAGGAGCTCCAGCACTGGAATGGCATCCCTGAACTCTGAAGCAATCAAACTGCTGTGCCTGCTCTTCAGGATTTCAGCCTCTAAACTCCCTCCAAGAACAGTGAGAACCTTGTCCAAACTGCGACGTGTGGAATACCCTGCCCCAGCCCCGCTGGAGGAGAGGAGCTCAAGCAACACTTTCCACATGCTTTGAGCCTGAGAGTTCAGGTTCTTTCAACTGCTTCCAAGCCCCTCTCCCTGCTTTTCCAGCCCTGACCCCTCCTGATGCTTCTGGCCCAGGAGACAAGGCAACCCGTTTGAAACTCCATCTCCACAGTGCTGGATGCCAAATCCCTGTGTCCCTCCCTCCCACTCGAAGGTAAAAAACCCCCCTTAACTGCAGGCACAGGGAAAGACAACAAGCACGAGACTCTCTCAGTTCCTTTCACTGGGATCCAATAAAAACCTTGGCAGTGGCTGTCCTTCCTGCCGGAAAGGCGATATCCCAGAAATAAACACGCTTCCCGCTTTGAAGGGCTGCAGGGGGATCCGAGCTGCTCTGGGTGTCCCAGCTCCCACCTGGGCAGCACCCAGGAGCAGCAGGGAGCTGACCCTCCCTGCTCTTTGGGCCCTGCTGCTTCCCCGAGGGTGAGGATGACTCATTTCCCAGGAGCCGAAGAAGGAGCAGCAGCGAATCACCCTGTCTAGCGCCATCAACGGGTTTATTCTTCCTGGAATCAGCCAAGTCTGCCCATGGGTGCGCTCCAAGCCCCCGGGAAGTTTTTCACCACAGAGCATGTGAAGTGCTGAGGCTCTGGGTGGGTCAGCCTGGTCTACCCCCATCCAAGGGCCATGTGGGAACAAGGGTGACCTCAGGGGCCATGCCTTCGCTCCAGAGGGGACAACGCCAGCACCGAAGTCACGGGGGCGGCGGAGTCCTGCAAGGCGAGCCCTGCCGGGGCTCGGCTGGACGCAAACCCAGCCGGGGGCGGGGGCCGGGGCTCCGCGCGGTTCATTCCGCGGCCGAGGACTCTTTCATCCGCTGGCTGCACTCCAGTGAGCAGCAGCTCCCATCTGCCGGGTGAGCTCTGCCGAGGGAGTGGGTGGTCTGCGCCCCGCGCCCCCCGACAGGTGCCCGGTGCCACCGACGGCGCATCCTCGCTCCCGCCCGCCGCCTCGGGGCAGCGCCCTCTGCTCCGGTCCCGGGAGGCTCAGCCCCGTGGGGAGCGGGGCAAACCTTCCTTGCACAACGAGAAAAGTCAGCTGGAAGTTGCACGGGTGGGAGAAGCAGCTGCGGGGGAAGGAGCAGAAGCTCTCGCAGATCCCCGCTCCTCTCCAGAGCCTTGCCACAGCCCAGCTCGGGCTGTCCCCAGGCTGTCCCCAGGCACGGCACCCCGATGGCCATGTGGAGCAGCGCAGAGGGATGAGCACAGAGAGGTGTCCTGGGCAAAGCGCATCCCCAGGGCCGCCCAGACGCGCTGCTCTGCCCCGGCCCCGCGCAGGGAGCCCCCCAAGCGCCCTGACGGCCTCAGCCGGGGCTCTGCACCTGAGCAAGGTGACACACGGCGACTTTGGGGCCCGGGCCCCGTGCCCGGGCCGGCAGCGCCACCCAGGGGCTCCTGCGGGGACAGCTCGCGACACACGACAGCTCGCGACACACGACAGAGTTCTGGACCATCCTGATCAAAACCCGCCTCACTTTCTCTGCCAGCCCCGGCTCAGCTGCCTTTCAACCCCCGTCCTCTCCCCGCCCCAGCTCCAGGAGCGGCCCCAGGCTGGGGAAACAGCTCCAAGGGCAGCTCAGGGCATTTATTCACCACGCTGGGACATAAAAATAACATCTTTAATAGCTTTTGAGCTGGCACAGATGGCATTGAACCGAGCACTGTTTATTACTAGACTATGAACCACACACGGTGCAGCACGAGGGGGGCAGCCCCGAGCCCTGGTGCTTCTAAACCACGGAGCTACGACAGGTTGGTGGTGGAGTTCTCTTTTCATTTACATTCAGCTTTTGGAGAGTGAAACCAACAGCGAGGTTTAACCACACGGAGCACACAGAGCAAAGCCTGGGGAGGATGTTCCTGCTGGCAGCTGAGCTCTCCTCCTCTCAGCAGACACACAAGCCCAAAAATCAGCTGGGACACGGGTTGTGAGACTGGCTGAACAACACAGGACACGGCAGGAGCTTCTGCTCACACCTGAAGGAAAGTTACTGCAGTGACAGTCCCATTTCCCTCTTCCAAAAGCAGGAGAGGATGTCAAGACACAGCCTAGAAGCTCTCTCAGTGGCCAAATGATGTTTTTTTCAGGAAGCCAGAATGCAGTGGGACAATAAAAGTTCATTTTCTGAAGTATTTTCCCAAGGAAAGCTCCCTGCTGCACGGTTATCCTCACACAGCTGTAAAGGGGATGGCACAGGCACCAAACCATGAGGGACTCACCTTGGAAAGCAGCAGCAAGCTGGTGGCAGAGCAGAGGCCTGGCAGAAAACCCCCATTCTGACCAAAAAACAGCAGCAAAACTTCTAGGCAGGATGAAAATAATTCCCAACAACAGAGGAGGGGAAAAGAAGGGAAGGGGGAAAAGCATTCCACATTTGGGCAGCCATGGGAAAAGTTAGTGTCAGCCTGAAAAGGATCAAATTGAGCTAAAAGACACTCCCACACTTGTGATGTGCAGCCAAAGCCTCACAGCACGGACTCACAGTGGCAGCTGAGCTCCTCACAGTCCCCTGTGCCTGTCACTCACCCCATCCCCGTGGCCATGGCCTCTCCTGTGCCACAGCACGGCCCCATCCCAGCTCCTGTGTCACCATCCCAAGGGCAAAACTTCTATTTGGGGAAACATTTACAGGTTTCTGGCAAGATCATCACGTGTTGAATGAAGCATTTAGTCCTCAGCAAAAACAACCACCAGCCACCTTGCTCAGCAGCAACTCCAGCCTGACAAACACCTGTTTGTCCAGCCCAGTTACCCCAAAGTCTCTGTCCTTGATGACCCTGAGGAACCAAGACACCACAGCCACTTCCAACCCTCAATTTCCTTGTTGGTTATGCAGATCTCCAGTTTCTAGGGGTACTCTATAATCACAATGATCATCAGGCATTCTGGCCTCTGCTCTGAGGAATTCCCTCTCACCATCAGGATGGGTGCCGACACGGAGGGAGGTAAAATGCATAGTGAGGTCTCTCCTCTGCTGAGGCCACTTGTCTTCCCTTTAGTGGCCCTGCACTGTCACAGCCTCTGGTTGGCCTCCACCCCCAGCAGGGGCCTTGCCCCCAGCGGTTTTGTTGGAATAATCCCGCTCTCCAAAAATCGTGCTCCCGATCCTGACGTTCGTGGATCCAACCTCTATCTGGAAGAGACAGAGAGGAGCAGCTCAGGCCAGGGCTGCCACCACCCCACAGCCCAGCCTTGGCTCTCACAGCATGGTTCCCCACAGACTCAGCACCCACAGCTACACCCAGGGGCTGATTTGATCCCAGGAATCAGGACCAGGAGAGCTGCACTGGGATCTTCACCCAAGGGAAGCCTTAGAGGCCTGTTTGGGTGGCACCTGGGCTGGAATTTGGGGTGCAGGCACGTTTGTTCCCCCAGGGAAGGGGCAGGAACACACTTACTGCGTGCTGGAAGTCTGTGGACATGCCCATGCTCAGCTCCACCTTGTCCAGGGGCAGGTTCAGCTTCTCACACACCTCCTGCCTCAGGGACAGCAGCACCTGAAGGGCACCAGGGGACAGCAGAGGTCACACACCTGGACTGATCCTGGTTCCTGCCTGTCCCTGATGTCTCCTCCACACAGGCCCTGCAACTCCCACACTTCCCATGGAAACACCATAACAATGTCTGGAGGTTCCCCAGAGTTACTGACAACACACAGGAGGCTCAGACCTCACCTGGAGCTCCAGCACAGCAACTGCTGCCCTGCCAAAATCCTGGCTGCAGCTTCAGAGGATGGCTGGGAGCAACACCCTGCAGAAAGAAGCCTCACACCTGCACTGACACTGGTGCTGAGGGCTCTGCACAAGGTGTTTCTACCTCCTGACAGCCTTACTCGCACTGGTTTGACCGGGACAGACAAACTGTGCCAGGAAACCAGCCCACAGTGACATTTTCTCAGAGAAAACCTTACCTGGAAGTCAGGATTTGGCCCCTTGCTGAGGTCATGGCCGATGCTGCCAATGGTCATCAGCCCCACGAATTCCAGGCTGGGGCACTTGTTGATGACGTGCTCCACAGCGGCCGTGGTGTCCCCGGGGGCCAGCCCGTGCTTGCCTGCAGAAGCACAGGGAGATCAGAGCCCAGCTCTGCTTTCAGAGCCTGTCCCAGCTCCCTGCCAAGCCATGCACTTGTCACAAAGAGCCACTCACTGTCCTCCCCGCTGGTGTTAACTTGCACCATGACCTTCAGCCTCTGGGGTGATCCTTTCTTCTGCCATGAGCTGTTGACTCTGTCTGCCAGTTTCACAGAATCCACTGTTTCCAGCATGAACAGGTTTGGGACAGCTGGGGAGAGAAGACAGGCTGAGGGAACTCTGTTTGGGAGCTCATGGGGATTGTTTCAGGGAACCATGAAACATCCTGAGCTGGAAGGGATCCCCAGGGATGGCTGAGTGCAACTCCTGCTCCTGCCCAGACCCCCAACAACCCCACCCTGGGCATCCCTGGGGGCATTGGCCAAACCCCCCTGGAGCTCTGGCAGCCTCGGGGCTGTGCCCATTCCCTGGGGAGCCTGGGCAGTGCCAGCACCCTCTGAGGGAGGGAAGAACCTTCCTCTGAAATCCTGACCCTCCCTGACACATCTGAGCACTGCCCACACCAAAGCAAGCAGGACTCACCGATCAGCTTGTTGACATTGTTCTTCTGCAGGTGGCCAATGAAATGCCACTTGATGTCTGGACAGGAGGAGAGAATCTGAAAGCAGAGGGAATGCTCAGGTTGGAACAACAATTCCCTCTTCCCCCACGCAGCACTTCAGTCTTAGTTTGCCCACAAGCAAATACCAGACACCCAATTTCTTTGTTTGTTGACCCTGAAGACTCAGCCTGTGGTTGTGCTGAGGTTGAACCTGGGGAGGGATGGGTTTGTGGCTGCAGGGAATGCTGTCCATGGGAACAGCAAAGGCAGAGCTCTTGTGCAACAGTCAGAAAATGATATTTTCCCCAAACTGAGAGCTAACATGTTTTTTTTTTTCAATGAGGAAAAAACTCTCTCTCTCTCCTAGAGAGAGCACAGAAGGCAGAGCCCTGTGCAGACAAATCATGACTAAGGCAGATGTATTCCCAGACTTCCCTGGAGCCAGCAAGGCAGGAGGGGGAACAGGGCAGAGGCAGTGAGCCAAGAATAACCCACCATTTATCTGCACAGATAAGGATCCAACCAAATCCCTAACAAACCCCAGGACTTTGTCTGAGCAGCTCCCAGGACACAGCTATACATGGTAAGGAAGCATGAAGGGATCTCTGTGCTTACCCTGGAGTCTGATGCCTTTTCCAGCAGCTCCTGAACCTGGGAATGAAGGAGAATTAAATTCTGTTAAACCCACAGCAGGCATGGGATTGGTGTCCTTGGGATGTGTGTTCTTGGGGCCAAGCTGAGCCTCAAAACCACGAGGGCAGGGAATGATGTGTCACCCACAGAGCCACCCAAACTGAGCTGGGCCAAGCCCTCAGGAGGAATTTCTTCACAGAAAGGGCTGTTGAACTTTGGAAAGGGCTGTCCAGGGAGGTGTTGGAGTCCCCATCCCTGGAGGTGTCCAAGGAACGACTCAGGAGGTGGCACTCAGCGCTCTGGGCTGGGTGACAAGGTGGGAATTGGGCACAGCTTGGACTCGATGCCTTTGGAGTGCTTGGAATGATTTTGGGATTCTGTGCCTTCTGCAGGGGCCCTGTCCTAGCCCTGGTGACCCTGTCCTAGCCCTGGTGACCCTGTCCCAGCCCTGCTGACCCTGTCCCAGCCCTGCTGACCCTGTCCCAGCTCTGCTGACCCTGTCCCAGCCCTGCTGACCCTGTCCCAGCCCTGCTGACCCTGTCCCAGCCCTGCTGACCCTTCCCAGCCCCCAGACTCACGTAGTTCTCCCCGAAGCTGCGCTGCCCGTGGCTGTAGGCCTCCATCACCATCTCTGCTGGCTTGGTCTTGCTGACGGCCACGAGGCGCGGCTGCACGGCCGGGAGCCCCTGCGGGAGCCCGGAGGGTGAGCACGGGGAGCCCAGCCCAGCCCAGCCCCGGGCTGCCGGGGGAACCGAGGGGAGCCCGGCCCTGTCGAGGAGCGCCAGCTCGACAGGAGGGAGCGCTGTCGCGATAGCGGGCTCGACTCCTCTGCTGGGGGGTGTGCTGGCCCTGGGGAACTGCGGCTCTGTGCCCATGGTGACCAGCTGTCCCCACGGTGGGAGCCATCCCGGTGGCACTACAGGCACTACGGGTCTATCCCCACGGTGACCAGCCGCCTGTCCCCACGGTGGGACCCGTCCCGGGGGCACTGCGGGTCTGTCCCCACGGTGGGACCCATCCTGGTGGCACTACAGGCACTACGGGTCTGTCCCCACGGTGGGATCCATCCTGGTGGCACTACAGGCACTACGGGTCTATCCCCACGGTGACCAGCGGTCTGTCCCCACGGTGGGACCCGTCCCGGCGGCACTGCGGGTCTGTCCCCACGGTGGGAGCCATCCCGGTCGCACTGCGGGCCTGCCCCCACTGTCACCGGTGACCTGCGCCCACGGCGTGGGCCCGTCCCTGCGGTGACGGAGGTCTATCGCAGCCGTGGCAGCATTCCCGCCCCGCGGGTCCCGCCGGGTTGCCCCCCGTGCCCCCGGGGCTCACCTGCGGCCGCCGCGCCGCCGCTTGCTGCACCAGCTCGGTGACGGCGCGGAGCGCCGGGCCCAGCCCGTCCCCGGCGGCCATGCCCGCTCTCCACATCCCCGCCCGCCGCCACTTCCGCCACACACCTGCCCCGCCCCCGCTCTCCGCCAATCGGATCGCTCCCACCAGCGCCGCCAGCCAATGGGAGCGGGGGGCGGGGCGAGGGCCGCCATGTTGGGAAGGTCGCGGGCGCCATGGCGGCCCTCAGCCGGGGCTCCCCGCTCGTCCCCTTCCCGGGGTTGTGGTGACAAATCCGAACCATTCCGTGCCCTCGGTCACAGCCGAGCGCTGCCGCCAGCCCACCCGGCAGGTCCGGCCCCGGCCGCCCTCCACGCCCCGCCAAGGATGATGTTGTTATCCCCGCGTGAGGAGCCGCCTCCGCGGGTGCCAGTTGCGGTTTGTGCGGCGAAAGGCGCCGCGGGGCCGGGCAGGGAGCGGGGCCGGTCCGGCGGGCCCTGCCCGAGGTGCGGGCAGCGCTGGCAGCGCCGCCACAGCCCCGCAGCAGCCGGAGGGAACGGGACAAGGCCCGGCTTCACGGAGGAGCTCCCGAAGCGCCGGCTGGAACACATTAACTCAAATATTTGTCTTAATGTGCAGAACTTCACTGGCCCTCTGCAGATTCAGTGTTGACACAGCTGGCTAAAAACACCCAGAAGGTTCCTGCCCTTTTGTCTGGTAAAACACGACGAGGATTTTCTGCAAACTTCACCAAATCTGAGGTGTTTGCTGCTCCAGTCTGGTTCCTCTGTTTTTTGCAGAAATGGGATTCCTTGGACACCTCCACCCTTCTTCCACCTTCCTCCTCCTCGCTGGAAAGGGAGAACCGACCCCCAGCACCCCAGAGCCCCCCACTCCCACCCAGCACCTCGACCTTCCCTCTGCAAAATCCTCCCCTGCAAACATCAACTCAACTCCATCCACAAACCCTGACGGTAACATTGGAAGACTCTAAAATTGAAGGCCATTTTATTGTCATAGCAAATACCAAAATAAAAGAGGCTTTCAATTCAGTACATAAGATCAAGGACTGCTCTGGCAGAGCATTTCCATGCTCCCAGGTATCAGCAGTGCCACAAACCTCTGCACTTTGCTATAGAGAGGGTTTAAAGTTCAGATCTTCATCTCAAGATTAGAGAAACAGGACAACTTGCCTGTTAGAGACAGAGGAATAAAGGTTTACATGGAGAGACTGATCCACTCTGGAACATTCAGGACATTTTAGAGTGAAGAAACCTGAATGAAGACACAACAAAGGATTTTGGCTTATGAAGACTGACACACTCTCAACTTCGCTTTTGTTATTTTTTACTCTTAGTACAACTTAACTAAATTACACTAATACTTTAGCAGTCAGGGTTTTAATTAAAAAAAAATCATTAAGAGCTCTTTATCCCAAGCTATTGTCTTGCTGTGAAATCACACATTAAAAAAAAGCCTTTATAATACCACTTTGGCTTAGTAGGGTCCTTTCATTAGTGAAAAATACTTGTGTAAAAGGAGGTGTTAGCTGCTGATGGAAACCTCGAGCACAAACGTAGAACAATCTCAAGTGAGCTCATCCTCATGGTTAAATTTCTGCTATTCCCTGTTAGGATCTGCCTGCACAGACAGGAATGAGTCAGGAATATCCCAGCCTCCCTGAGGATGCTCTCGAGTCTGGTGTAGGTCTGGAGATGGGACTTCCCTTAGCTCCTAAGAAATACAAAGAGGATGGGACTCTAAGCAGAAACTGATGCTTCATTTCTATTTTGCATTTTCAAGCATCAACAGGGAAGAGAAAACTGCTGTAAAAACCCTGGAGCCAGCAGCTGAGATTCACTTGAGCTCTCTCAGAGCAACACAAGAGAGATGGAGGTTTGAACACTGAAGGGTGAGACCAGGGGAACTGGGGAGCAAGAATTTGGGGCACAAGCCTGTGAATGCACCAGGCTGCTCTCTGACACTGAGCACTGGCATCATCTCAGAAGAGGATACTGGCCTCTAATTACATCAGCAATTAATCACCAGGCTCTGCTGCCAAATGCAGATGGATTGGGTAGGGAAAAAAAATGTTCTCTCTAGGCCTGGACTTTTATCCTCCAATTTTGCATGTGTGGAGAAGAAAGCTCTGTTCCCTCCTTGTATCTGGGATGTGAGGAGCTGACCAGCTCTCTGGAGGGGAAGGTACATTCTGGAACATTGTTCTGAGACAAGAAGGGGAATCCATCTTTGGGTAGTTCAGGAAGAGCTGCCTGTCTCTGCCCCGTGGCCTTTCAGGATCATGGCAGGTCCTTGGCCACTGGGAAATCCTCCTTCCACAAGGTCCCTTCAGCCCCAGTCCCACAGGAGCTCACTTCAGCTCACCTGAAGGTCCTTTTTAAAGTAAACACTGAGATCCAGCTGCTCCCACAGCTGAAAAACTGTCTGCTCACTCCAGCAGCTCCTCCCCAGCAAGGCCTTTTGTAAAGTCAGGGTCCCTGAGACAAAAATTCTTTCCTCCCTGGTCTTCTGTGACAATTTCCATCGTTTCACTGAAAATCCCACCCAGCTCTGCACTCCAGGACGCTGCCCACGCCCTCCCCCTGGGGCATGGGACAACTCTCCTGTGCCCCACAGAAAACATGACAAATGGAGAACAAAGCAGAGTCAGGACACAGAAAATGAAGAGTTTGGGTCACTCCCTGTGTGACGTGGTCTAAGGCTTCGATCCCCCCGTGGGTGGGACCTGCAGGATCCCTCTGTCCCTCATGGGGTCACCTCATGTGGGCTCAGCAGCCACTGGCCCCAGCCTGGAGCAGCCACTTGTATGTAATGTACAAAATCTAGCACCTTATTTTCAGAGGGGATTGAAATAAAGTACTTGGAATTTTCAGTAAGAAAAAAACCCAAACCAAGTTGTAGCAGCAATTCCCCTCCCTCCAAAACCTCAACATTTCTTTACCTGCAACTGCTATGAACCACCTCAATCCCAAATTAGGTTCCTACCCAACTGACAGCCCTGACAGCCTCTCCCAAATCCTTGGTCTGGGTGACCATGAGCTGGGGAGGTGCAGCTACAGAACACACCTGGAGCTTAGAAATTACCAGAAAACCCACCCCAATGTCTAATTGTCATATAAAAGATTGAAAGGATTAAATCTGATTCATCTCTTTCAGCACAGGAAAGGGAGAAAACTAAAAGGAATTTCCCAGTTCATTTTTTTTTGATAGAAAATGAATAGAAATCTTTCTTTTCAGTTGATGTTATGAAGTAGCTTTGTGTCCTCACTGGTTCCTGCCCCGTCCTCCTCTTGGATTCCTTCTGCCAGTCCCTCTGCAGATTTGCTCTGGCTCCCTGCAGAGTCCATGAACATGTTGGGAATATCTTTGCCAAAGTAGATCTTGCTGTTGGCTGCAATTGCCTTGTACTTCATCAGCTGCAAGTACTCAGGAGTTAACTTGAGCTGCACGGAGAGAGAACGGGTCACAACGGCTCAGCTTTGGGAAAAGGGAATTCCTGCCTTTCCAGGAGCCCAGCAGGCATGGCCAGCCCTCCCCAGGGAACACAGAGTGCCCAGAGCCAGGATCCTCTCCAGCAGGGCTGAGGGCAGCTCCAGATCCCAGGGATTAAGTGGCAGAATGGAAAGGGAAGGGAGCAGCTGGGGAAAGGCTCAGTCCAAGCGTGATGGAGAGGCTGGAGAGCACATCCCTCAGTGCAGCCCCTGCAAGGAGAGCCACTGAGGAGGGAAACATCCCATGCTCCCTCCAGGGAGCAGATCCACCAGTGAGTCTGGGGGAGAGGAGCTCATTCCTTCAGGACTGTAAGCGAGGACAAAACCTGGGCACAAACACCCCGGCCCTCTGCCCCTTCTCCCTGACCACCACACAGCTAAAACGTCCTGCTGGGATGTCCTGGAGCTTGCTGTGGCCAGGAGCACACCTGGCCACTCTATCCATGCCATTTTTCTGTTTCCACGTTGCAATACTGCAATACTGAAGCTCTTCTAGGGTGTCTGAGATCAGTTCTTTCCCTGCACTGTGATTTATTCTGCCCCTGCTTGTCACCCTGGAGATCTCCCTGCTCTGACTGCCTGCCAACTTGAGACTGGAATGAAAGCACATTTCTCATCACAACAGTGTGAAAGGGCAGCACTGAAAGTGATATTTCACAGAGAGCCACGGCCCCCTGAGCACCTGGCAGAGCAGAGATTTCACATACCCTGACACTGATCCGTCCAGAGAACAAAATGAACTTGCAAATAAGGATCTAATTGTTGACTAATTGTTCCAGATGAAAGCTGTGCTGAGAGGAGATGGCCTTGTTTTGCTTTTTGACTTAAACAAGGATCACTGCCTGCCCTTGTGCTGGGATTTCCCTACAGCCTGGTGCCAGGGGCCCTGCTCTGAGGCAGCACAAAGGAAAGCACAGTACCTTGTTGGCCTCAGCCACCTTCATTGCAGTGTAACACTCAGCATCAGCTCTCGCCTTCTCTCGTGCAAGAAATGCAGCATCTGGAAGCAAACACATGCTCTGAATCATGTTTTTATTTCCAGCCACGTTTGCACTGTTTGCAGCTGGTAACTCTTCAGAAGGTGGCCAGTGCCACCTCTGAGCTACACAGGGTACAACCAAGGGAAGAGGGAACAAAATGGGAAACCCAGAAATGGGAGCTCAATTTACAGTTAAATGGCTGCAGGATGAGAGCACGAAGAAGCAAATTGCATCTGCAACTGCAGAGCTCCAAGAACTTGACAAACATCAGGGTTTGATTATCCCCATCACGTGGGCAGAGCTCAGCCTTTCTTCTCGAGCCAGGGCTGACTCTGGTGCTGAAATGCAGAACTGCTCTCCTGCAGATGTGGGATTTACCCACAGCCCCTGCCCAGGACCCCAGGAGCAGCCTGGGCAGGCCAGCAGACTCCCTGCAGATGAGGTCTGTGCTGTGCATGGGATTCCCAGATGGGATTTGGGATATGCAGATGAAGGTTCTGGCATGCAGAGCAGGGGATTTTAATCTTTACAGGCTCTGCCCCTTGCAGAGACCCTGCACAGGATCTCTGAATCCTTTTCTCTGCTGTATCAACAATTGCTCCAAGGCTTTGACTCTGTGGATACTGAAATTCCTGACTGCTGGCACAGACACTTAAGGAACACTCCCCCTTTCTGTACTGCACTCCTTTTTCCCCTCTGCCTCTGCATCCATCCAGTGCTAATGATGGCTATCAGGCCAGCAGGTTAGAGATGAAATGAGTGGAATCCTGCCCATGTCCTGCCACTCCTCCTAGGGCATGGAGCCCCACAATTGCAACATGTCAGTCTGGGTCTGAGAGCTGCACAGCTGGATAAACCATTTGTTTACTTCCCCTAGCAGGGAGGCCTGGGAGCTGCTGCACCTAAAGATCCTGTAAACAGCTGGATGGCCTGGCCCACAACTTCCTCTCCTGGCTAAAAGGAGAGCTTGGTCCCAAGTCAGAGACACCAGGAAAAAAGGAGGAGGCAGGAATCCTCTGCCAGCACAGAGCCAGACTGAGGGCTGACACAGTTATAAGAAATAAATCCCATTGTATTTCTGCAAAGAACTTCTTAATGAGAAGCTGCTGACCTGAAAACTCTTAATTGGCTCCTCAATGGCTTCTGCAAAGCTTGTCAGGGCCTCTAATGAATGTAAGGGGAAGAAAGGCCTTGCCACTCCCGAGCTGCAATTGCAGAGCCCTCTCCACGCCCTGGAGTTTCTTTGACAAAGCACTTTATCAGAGGGGTGAGAGAACATCTCCTTAAGTTCAAACTCCTACAGTGATCACCTTGAGAAAGAGAGTTTCAAGCACAGCCTGCAAAGAAATTCCTACTCCTGCCTGTGGTCAGGAACTTAACCCCTGTGAAGAACAGTCAACACACACTTCAAGAACTCCTTGGTGAACTGCTTCAGGAAAAGCTCACCCCCCACTCACCTTCAATCTCTGAAATTCGCTTCTCTGTCTCCTTTTCCATCACTTTCTGTCCATAAGTTATTTCAGCAACTTGTGCAATCTTTTCTGCCTCTGCAGTGAAAACAAGAACACGCCCACGCTGTCATCACACGTTTTCCTAACACCAGGAGCAGCCTCACCCTGGAAAATCCTCACTCATCACCCACTTCAGGTGGAAATAAACGGCGGGAAGAATTTCCAGCCCGCAGAGAACAAAGCTGGAACCCACCTGAAAAACTCCTGAGTTTCTCTGGGAAGGTTTTGGATCAGGGAAGGTCCCAGAGTGAACCAGGTGCATCCCTCCCTCCCTGGGGTCACCCTGCTGCCTGTCCCCCCGCTCCCTCTCCCAGCCCAGCCCCACAGACCGATCAGAGCTTTCTTCCTCTCTGTCTCTGCCTCCTTCTCCACCACCTTCTGCTTCTGGGCTGCTATCAGCAGCTTTGTCTTCTCACTCTCCCTGGGGAGCAGGAAAAACCAGTTAAAAGCAGGAGCTCACTGCTGTGGGACTCACAGCACACCCCCAGAACGAGCTGCTGGCTCTCCCCTCCTTCCAGCACGTGCCCAGGGCGGGTGGGATCAGCAATGTCAGGGCAGGCACCTGCACACAGCTTTTTATACCTGAATCAAAGCATTCTTTTTTCCCCTCCATAGCAGGAAGATTTCCCTGTGACACAGTCTCTGCAGGCTGCCCTGGTGCTTTTTCTATCTTACTGGTTTTTACTTACATTCATGAGTTTTTAAAGTGAACATAAATAAAAACTCTGCTCCTGCTCCCAGTCAGGGAAGAGACTCTGGAACTGAGTCTCTCAACACATCCAGCTGTATTTATTACACAGGATTTACCACAAGCAAGCCCAAAAGGTGACATGCAGTGCTGGGGAAGCAGAATGGATGAGAGGGATCCAATCCTGGCTGAGCAAAGTGCTGGCAGCTGGCTCGGGGCACTGCAGAGGGATCAGCACGTCAAGTGCTGTCAAAGAGAGTTATTTCAAAGCTTTGCAAGTCTTCAGCTTGTTGAATCAACAGTTTCTCCATCCCAGTCAAACAAGAGGATTAGTGGTGAAATCCATCCCTCTGCCACTCAGGCTCAGCTCTGGGAGGGCTCTGGAGCACAGGGCCAGGGAAGGAGCCCCAGGGCAAACCATGCCTGTGCTCGAGGGCTGCAGTGAGGGCCCTGCCAGTGCTCAGAGCTGCTCCTCCCCAGCCCCATCCCGAGGGGCAGCAGGAGGCTGAGGGCACCATGATGCCCCAACCCTGAGTTCTTCTGCCCTGCTGGGTCCTTTTGGGCACACACAGGCACTTACATGAGCTCGTAATTCCTCCGGATGGTCTCGGGGATGTTTGGCTTTGTCACTCGAACTGCCTGCAGAGAGAGACACACAAGAGAACCTGGGCCAGCAGCCAAGGGGCCCCTGGGGCTGCAGGGGACTGGGGGTGGCACCTGGGACATCCCCTGCCACCAGAGCTGCACAGACTGTGACCAGGCCCAAAACCCACAGAGAAACAGCACTGAAAAGTCTCCTGACATAACAGGAGTGTAACTGTAACCTGGGCAAAGCAGCACCCAGGAACTCCAGGAGAAACTCAACACACCAAAACTGTGAGGGGACAGGAAGGACACTGCTCCTACTCCCCAGGTTAAATGAAATCTGTGTTGTAAAGCAATTTCCTAAACAAATCTCAGTTTCTTGTTTCCTTTTAGCCCTTTCCCCTCTTCAGAATCTGCCCCTCCAATATCTCAATCAAATCCTGATTACCTGTATAATTAATCCAGGGGCCATTGTGGTGAGGTCTTGCTGCAAGGCCAGTTTAAGGTTTTCATCAATTTGATCTGATTGGGGAGAAAAGAGAAGGGAATGAAACATCCCCCAATGCAGTTTGCTGTCAGCACCCAGAGTGAGCTGGGATGGCTCACGTTTCTTATTCCTGGAAAGCACAAATGGGAGTTGGATGAAGAAGTGCTGGGCTGACCCCGAGGCAGGCTCCCAGCAGTGGGACACACCACAGGAATGTGGCAGGCATGAAAAGAAACCCTGCAGTTTCCCTTAACCTGCAGCCTGGAATCTTCCTGAGGCAGATACAGCATCTTCACAACCAGCAATCTGTGCTCTAAGCCCCTTCCCCACTGAACTGCCCACTAGACCCTGGAGGGACAAGGTAAATCCTGACCTGCACCTGTGCCAGCAGGACACGAAGCAAAGGGAAAGGCAGGAATGGGAAATGGCAGCATCAGTTACTTTAACAGGCTGCAAAAATCATCAGCAATGTCTCTTTGGCTCAAGGAGTCCCAGAACTCCAGCGTAGCTGAGGATTTCAAAAGGAAACATAACCTAAAACCCTGCTCTGATGAAAGCTGCAAGGAGGGCAGTGCTTCCAGCTGGGGCCTGCAGGGAAGTGCAGAGGGAAAATCAAACGGTAACAGCCTTGAGAGGGATCACATCACACTCCTGGACTGTTTGCTTTGGTCCCAGTTTCCTATCTGGAACTGCTAATGAAGGCCAGCCAGGAGTTTGGGAAGCAGCTGTTATCAGTTCCCTGCACCTGCTGGCAGATGTGGGGGCAGAGGGTGATGTGAGGCTGCTCAGAGGGGCTGTGCCCCACTGCAGAGCCCCAGCCAGACCCAGGGCTTCCAGAGAGTTTGCACAAGTTCCTTCTGTGCAGAGCAGGAGCTTTCAGCCCATTTCAAGCAGCAGCTGCCAACATCTGGAACCTCCATGGGCCAGGAACTTGTCCAGCCACCAGCAGGAGCTGGGAACTGGGGGGATCTGAGCCCCAGTGTGGGAAGGGCAGCCAGGCTCCTCGGAAAGCCAGGCTGAAGAGACAACAGGAGCCTGCAAACACCCTGTGCTCACCCAGGCACAAAGCCTGTCCTGCTGGGCCCCCAGCAGCCCACAGCCAGCACTGCTGAAAGCCTGGGAGGATTTCCTGTCAGCCCAGAGCCAGAAACAAAGCACTCAGCACTGGCAGCTGCTGGGCCAATCCCACCAGGAAACCACAGCTTTTCCTCAGCCTCTCCTGCCCCATGCCTCCCTGCTGGGGAGGGCAGCAGGCTCCTGCCAGCACTGCAGCCACAGGTACAGCCCAAAGCCTCTGGCCAGGGGTGCTTGCTCAGTTTCTGTGTCAGCAGAGAGGCACAGGCTCTTCCATCTGGATCAGACAACCCTGTGACCAATTCAATCCATCCCAGCTGCTGCACGCACAGAGAATGCCACAGAATTCCTGCTCCCTTCCCTAAAGGGAGGCTGCTGGCAGGGCTGGCCTTGCAGTTTATTGTTCCAACATACTGAGGCACTCAGCTCCAAAAGATAACAGGGATAAACGATGGCAGCTGCCTAATAACCCTGGCTCCAAGCAGAGGCAGCTCGGGATTCATGGATAAAACACGGATAAAACACGGATAAAACATGGATAAAACCCCCCCATCACGTGGGGGCTCTGCACTGACAGCCCCCAGAAGCAGCAGCTCACCAAACAGCTCGATGTACACCTCCTGCAGAGTGTGCACGCTGCAGAACTGGTTCAGCTCGTGGTGGATCTTGTTGAAGATGAGAGCCTTGTCGTAGTCAGCCGTGTAGTTCTTGACGATGTCGTACACTGGGAGAGGACAGGAACCTCAGAATCCCAGAATGATGAGGTTGGAAGAGACCTCTAAGATCACCAAGAACCTGTGCCCCAACACTTCACCCAGACTACAGCACCCAGTGCCATGGCCAGTCTGTTTTAAACACATCCAGAGATGGTAATTCCACCACCTCCCTGGGAAGAGCATTCCAGGGCTTTATTATTCTTTGGGTGGAAAATTTCTTCCTAATATCCAACCTACACCTTCCCTGATGTAGCTTGAGAGAGCAGGGGGGGAAGGGAGCAGGGAGAGCAGGCTCAGCACTCTGAGGGAAAGCCCTGGAGCTCAGTCTCAGTGCAGTATGAAATGAGGGACCCCCTGCCCTCAAACCCTCTGCTCAGGGCAGGTTTATTCACTGCTGGTACTTTGTGGCACTCTCACCAATATCTGTGCCCTGCCCTGTGAACAGGAGGGTCTGAAGCACCCCCAGGCAGTGCTGGGGCTGCACACACACAGCTCCCTGCTGAGCCAGGCCCTCCCACACTCAACCCCAAAGGATTTGGGAAAAGGCTGCCCAGGTGGTTCTCCAGGAGCCTTTGCTCAGAGCCCCTGGCTGCCCCTGAACCCCCTGTGACTCCAACCTGCTGCACAAAACTCAGGGGGGCTGGGACAGAGAAAATCAACAGCCCAAATTCCTGGGGGAGGGGGCAGAGGTGACAGCCAGAGCTCAGGGCTCTGCCAGGTGCTTGGGGAACACCTGTGGGACAGCCTGGCCCCCACCAAACCCAGACCCCCTGTGGGACAGCCTGGCTCCCTCCAGGCAATTCCAGCCCCTCCTGTGGGACAGCCTGGCTCCCTCCAGGCAATTCCAGCCCCTCCTGTGGGACAGCCTGGCTCCCTCCAGGCAATTCCAGCCCCTCCTGTGGGACAGCCTGACTCCCTCCAGGCAAACCCAGCCCAGCCCCTTCCTGTCACTGCAGCCCAGCCCTGGTGGTAGAACTGTGACTCACCCGCGCTCTGGATGAGGAAATTCACCACCTCGATCCTGTCGAAATAAATCATCACTCCCCCACTGAAAAAAGAGAAAACACAGAATGATTTTTGCAGGAGGCTGAGCGGCTCCAAGGGGCACTGAACCCTCCACGGGACGGGTGTGGGACCAGCCCAGCACACGGTCCTGGGGCTCACTGTCCAGAGAGACCCTGCAGAGCCTCCCAGTGAGCCCAGTTTGGGACTGGGCAGGAGCTCGGTTTCCAGTGAGCCCAGTTTGGGGCTGGGCAGCAGCTCGGTTTCCAGTGAGCCCAGTTTGGGGCTGGGCAGGAGCTCGGTTTCCAGTGAGCCCAGTCTGGAGCTGGGCAGGAGCTCCGTTTTACCAGTGAGCCCAGTTTGGGGCTGGGCAGGAGCTCCGTTTTACCAGTGAGCCCAGTTTGGGGCTGGGCAGGAGCTCGGTTTCCAGTGAGCCCAGTCTGGGCATGAGCAGGAGCTCGGTCTCCAGTGAGCCCAGTTTGGGGCTGGGCAGGAGCTCGGTTTCCAGTCAGCCCAGTTTGGGGCTGGGCAGGAGCTCGGTTTCCAGCATCCCCACTTTGGGGCCGGGGGATCTCGGTCCCGAACATCTCACCTGGTACCGCACGGGACATTCTTCACCTCGTCCGTCTGCAGCGTGGTCTGCAGGGGATTGAAGGAAAGAGGCTTAAGAGAGGGATTTCCCCGGCCCCGGTGGCACCGAGAGCCGCCTGTCCCGGCAGCGGGCACGGCCCCGGCTGCCACCCGGGTGCCCCGGTGCCCGCCCCGCCCGGGCCCGCGCCCAGCAGCACCTGCACTGACTTGTAGGACGTGATGAAGGGCAGCATGAGGTGGAAGCCGGGCCCGCTGGTGGAGGTCAGCAAAGCGCCGCCGCTGCGGAGAGAACCGGAGAGAGAGAGAGAGGGAGGGAGGGAACCGTGAGCGGCGGCGGCGGCTGGCCGGGGCCCGGCCCTCTCGCCGCAGGGAGCCCCGCCGGGCTGTCTCACCGGTAGTAGACGCCGATGTGCCCCTCGTCGATCTTGTGCACGGCCGAGAGGAGCGCGGCGGCCGCTACGCCGAGGGCGAGAGCGGCGATGGCGCCGAGCTGGGCCATGCCCGGCACCGGCGGCGGCACCGGCGGCGCGTCACTGGCGTCATCACCGCGCGACCGCGCCGCCGCCGCCGCCAGGGGGCGATGGAGGAGCGGGGATGCGGCGCCGGAGGCCGCGGGTTCGAGACCCGCCCGCGCCCGCGGGGTTGGGGCGCGGAGCCCCCCGAGCCCGCTCCGGGCAGGGGGGACAGAGAGAGGCGGAGGAGTCACAGGACACAGAAGGTTTCGTGTCGGAAGGGACAGCGAGACCCATCCCATTGCAGCGCCTGCCACGGCTCGGGACATTTCCATTTCCCACTTTCCCACTTTTCCATTTCCCACATTTTCACACTTGCACTTTCCCCCATTTCCACTTTTCCACCTTTCCACATTCCCACTTTTCCACATTTCCCCTTTTCCACATTCCCACATTTCCCACAAAAGACCCTCAGCTGGAAAAAGCCCACGGGGTCATCCAGTCTAGCTCCTGGCCCTGCACAGACACCCCAACAATCCCCCCTGTGTCCCTCAGAGCATTGTCCAAGTGCTCCTGGAGATCTGACTCTAATATTTAGCCCAAATTCCCCCTCTGTCAATTATTGTTGTCAGCCACAACATTTTTATTTCATCCCTGACCTCCGCCAGCATTGCCCCCCACACAGACCCCCCTGCTCGTTTGGGCAATCACAGGAAATGGGATGGGCCAGGAAGCAGAATCATCCAGCTCTGAAATCCTGGAAAGGGCCTTAAAAACCACGTATAAAACGTCAATAAAGGAGAATGATTTGATCTTTCCTCGTGATGGATCTCTGAGGTTGTATATAACAACCCTGTCAGGAGGGTTCAGCGCCATTTAGGAATAAGGAATGAAATATCCACAATATTTGTCAATCCAAATTTTACAGCTCTTAAAGAAGCGCAAAAGGGCGCCAGAGATGAAAAACACCCTGCAGTTGGTGTTTTTTTAAAGGCGGTTGCCCAGATTTAAGGCCTTGATAAAATGTATTAAATCTTTAAAGGTTTTAATGAATCTAGTATGTGTTTCATAAATCACAAGCCTCTGCTCAGCCCCTCTCAGTTTAATAAGGGTAAACTAGGAAATTGCTCTGAGCTGGAGCAAAATGCATCCATGGAATATTGAAAAGTAATAGGTTTTTAAATGTGGGGTGTTCTGGCTCGCAGGAGAGGTTTTGCTTCATAACACCAGCACTATATCACTGCCCTGAGCGGGAAACCAGCTGTGGCCACGTGTTTAACAGCATCAAGATGTGAACCAGCACAAAGGTAAATATTATTTGTAATAATCCTAAAAAAAAAAAAAAAAAAGCCAAAAAAAATCATTACTGCCGGACTCTAGGCCAGGAACATTCAGTGGTGTCTGTGCCACGGCGCTCGGGGTTTTAACAGGGCTGTTTGGAGGAATAAATGGTTTATTGCACCCAGTTCTCTCCAGCTCCTTCATCCCTACCTCATCCCCCCACCCTTGTAAAAATATCCTGGGGGATTTTCTGTGGAGTTCAGTGAGACAGTTTGGGGGGCTCTGGGTGCTCCAGACTCGTGGGGATGGAGCTGGGATGGGGCCCAGGCAGGCCCTGGGTGGGATGAGGGCAGAGCTGGGATAGCCGTGGACACAGTTGGGTTCCCATGGGTACAGCATGGCCATGTGCAGAGATGGGATAGCCCTGGGCACAGCTGGGATGGCCATGGGCACAGCTGGGTTAGCCCTGGGCAGAACTGGGATGGCCATGGGCACAGCTGGGTTATCCATGGGTACAGCTGGGAGGGCCATGGGCACAGCTGGGAGGGCCATGGGCACAGCTGGAATAGCCATGGGCACAGCTGGGCTAGCCCTGGGCACAGCTGGAATAGCCATGGGCACAGCTGGGCTAGCCCTGGGCACAGCTGGAATAGCCATGGGCACAGCTGGGTTAGCCCTGGACACAGCTGGGACAGCCATGGGCACAGCTGGGTTATCCATGGGTACAGCTGGCATGGCCATGGGCACAGCTGGCTTCCCTGTGGGCACAGCTGGGTTACCTGTGGGCACAACTGGAATAGCCATGGGCACAGCTGGGTTCCCTGTGGGCACAGCTGGAATGGCCATGGGTACAGCTGGGTTCCCTGTGGGCACAGCTGGGTCACCTGCGGGCACAGCTGGGTCATCCATGGGCACAGCTGGGTTACCTGTGGGCACAGCTGGGTTATCCATGGGCACAGCTGGGTTATCCATGGGCACAGCTGGGTTACCTATGGGCACAGCTGGGTTATCCATGGGCACAGCTGGGTTCCCTGTGGGCACAGCTGGGTTATCCATGGGCACAGCTGGGTTATCCATGGGCACAGCTGGGTTACCTGCGGGCACAGCTGGGTTATCCATGGGCACAGCTGGGTTCCCTGTGGGCACAGCTGGGTTATCCATGGGCAGAGCTGGGTCACCTGCAGGCACAGCTGGGTTACCTGCGGGCACAGCTGGGTTATCCATGGGTTCCCCGCGGGCAGCCCCGGCTCGGACGGGCCCGGCTCGGTCCCGGCGGGGCGGGGCGAGGCGCGGTGTAAAGGCTGTCTGCCCTCGTTAGCTGTCACTGTAACAATGCCGGGCTGGCAATAAAGGCAATTCCGAGGCTGTTGGCCATTAATCACCGCCTGACAGCTGGGAATAGGGCTGGAAAAACTCTGTCCCCGCGCTCCTGCTTTGGCGTTTAAGGTTACCTGTGCAGCTGGAGCGGGGGGTGCAAAGCTCTGCTCGCCAGTCCTGCCCCAACCCCTCTGCCGTCTCCATCTCCATTTCTATCCTGTCCCCAACCCCATCCCAAATTCTGCCTCCATCTCCAGTTCCATCCCATGGATCCCATCCCATGCCATGGATCCCATCCCATCCCATCCCATCCCATCCCATCCCATCCCATCCCATCCCATCCCATCCCATCCCATCCCATCCCATCCCATCCCATCCCATCCCATCCCATCCCATCCCAGCTCTCCCCTAGCTGAAACCTGAAGGAGCAGTGGAGCCCAGGAAGGGAAATCCCTGGAAGGAGCTGGGAGCTGCAGGGTGCTTGGCTGGGCCCTTTCCTGCTCTGGCAGGGGCTGGGAGGGGGAGCACTTCCCCAGTTCCCTCTGTGGAAGGTTATTTGCTGATTATGGGGCACAGCTGTGTTCCAGAGTGTCGGGGCTCGTTCCGTGTCAGCTCTAACAATGCAGCACTTGGCAGCCCGGGCAGCTCAGTGGCGTTGGCCATTAATCATCCCCTGACAGTCCAGAGCTCACACGTGGTCACTGTGCCCCCTCCCCACGGCCAGCAGGGCAGGGGGGGCTTCCTTCCTTCCAAAATCATGAGCTGAGGGTCCTGGACCCATGTCCCCCTTGAGAGGGGCGTGTGGGGCAGGCAGAGAGCAGGGACACATTCCTGCCCTCGCCGTGGGGCAACCGAGCTGCCAGGGAGCAGCCCCTGGGAGGAGGCTCTTGGGAAACTGCTAGAGACCTGGCATTCCCAGCCTTTTCCTCCCCTCCTTCCTGAGCCCCTGGGCAGGAGCTGGGGTCTGTCCTGGGGGAGGTGATCCCGCTGGGAGTCAGTTCCCAGCACAGGAGGGGAGCTCTCCCCGAGGCTTCTCTCCACGTCCCGCAGGCGCCAGCCCTGTGGCCTGGTGCCAGCGTGCCAGGTCATCCCCCAGTAAATAAAGGAGCAATGTGTTTCCAGCCCCCCAATGCTGTTTTCTAAAGGGAAATGATTAATGGTGCTTGGAAACCACAATTCAGCCCGGGAAAGAAAGTAGATTTACCCGAAACATGCGTGAGAATTAGTGCTGGGATGGGCTCCTGGGGCAGAGGGGGGGAGCTAATGGCAAACAGAGCCCGTCTGTGTGCAGGGGGAGGGAATAGCCCACCAAAAACATGGGCTGGAGGAGCTGGGATGGAGCTCCAGGAGGAGGAGAGTGGCTGTCACAGCCAGGTCCCTCCCCAGCTAGAAACCTCTGTCACTCTTTCCCTGACCTGCAGCGAGATGGTGACGATGGAGAAGGGAATTCTCCTCTCAGAGCTGTGTCCCAACAGCACAGGATGGATGGTGCCGATGGGACCAAGGCTCACCATTCCCAGAAGTCCAGGAGATTCCTGGGAGAAGCAGGAGAACCCACGAAGCTCCAGCCTGTAAATGCCAAATGCTTCCAAAATGTCTGGTTTAGGCTCAGGGAAGGATCTCACCTTGCTCCTGCTGGGGGGATCCACTGGGGTAACTGGGATGGGCTGGGGTGCACCACAGCAGCACGGAGCCTTCATCCTTGGGCAGCAGGAAACCTCAGAGAAGGGCAAAACACAGTTTTCCTCTGTGAGGGTGGCAGGGAGGCGGCTGTGGCAGCCCCAGCCTGGAGCGTGGGAGCTGCAGCATCATCCTGCTGAGTTTCCAAGTTCATGGAAAAGGTTTTCAGGCACAAATCCTGACCTGGTTCTAAGCTGCTGTTCTCTTCTCTGCCCAGGAGAGCAGCAAGGGAGGGGAGCAGGAGCAGGTGATGTGAATTTATCACCTGAATCCAGAGATAACCCCAAGATCCTGTCATTGCCTCAGCTCTGGATCAAGGCAGCAGCTGGCCCCACGCAGGTCCCGTCCCATCAGCAGCGTGGAGGAGCTCAGGAGAGAGATTTATCTGTGGGATTCCAGGAAGGGCTGGGGAAACCTCTGTGAGGTGCTGAAGCCCAGGTCAGGAGCCATCCCTGGCTTGGTGATATATTTAGAGCTGAGGGTATGTAAGCGGGATAATGTAAGCGACAGGAGGGAAAAAAAGAAAAAAAAAATCTGTGGAGGAGGTGCAGATCCGTCCCCTTGGCTGGGAGTTACTGGATGATCCGAGCCAGGGAACAGATAGTTGGATTTCCCTTATTTCTCCCTTCAAATAAATCACAGCTCCAGAGGCCTTTAAACTCTGCAACATGATCTGTTCCAATAAGGAAGGGAATGAAAGGCTGCGTCTCTCTGGAAGCCTTCAGAGCCATAAATCTCCTATGTACAAACACAGACCAGATTTCCAAGTGCATTTATTTTATTGTATTGTTTTAACAGAAAAATCAAACTGCAATAAACTCCGTCCCTCATTAGCTGTCTCCATATCCAGGCCAAATGTTGCTAACGAATAAAATCAGGACAAAGGAATGTGGATGTGGGTCCAAGGCCTGGCCGGGCGCTGACCCCCCGAAAGGCATTTCCCTCTGAGCCTCGCAGAGGTGTGGGATGAGGGGAGCCAAGGGGAGGGGTCCTGCACTGCCCATTGCTGCAGGTCTGCTGGGGATTGTCACCCCAAATCCAGCACCCCTGCCATGGAGCTGGCACCCCCGCCATGGACCTGGCACCCCACCATGGACCTGGCACCCCCACCATGGACCTGGCACCCCCACCATGGACCTGACACCCCCACCATGGACCTGGCACCCCCACCATGGACTGGCACCCTCACCACGGACCTGGCACCCCCACCATGGACCTGGCACCCCCACCATGGAGCTGGCACCCCTGCCAAGCCCCCACCACAGCAGCTGGAGTTCAGTTTAGGGTTTTCTGCCTCAGTGGTTCCTGATGTGCGCCCCAAGACCAGCAGGAACAGGGGGCAGTTTGGGTGGGTGCTCCCCAGGCTCCCCCCCAGCTGCCCCACATGAAGGGGTGCAGAATTAGGGCTGAACTTGTTAAGCACCGGGTCAAACCCCAAACTTGTTCTGGAGCTGTTGGTCATTAATCATCTGAAGGGCCCGGCTGCTCCCAGAGCAGCTCTGGGAGGGACAGAGAGCCCAGGACAGGGACGTGCCTGGCACTGGTGGCAGTGTGCTCCCCAGTGGGTTTGGGGGCAAACCCGCCCCAGGGGACGCCCGTGGAGGGAGCAGGGCTGCCACATCCCAAACACAGCTCGGGATCTCCTGTGCCTTGGTGAGCTGCAGGGAAATCAAGGCCGGGAAGGAGCGAGGAGCCTGCCTGCAGGATTTATGGCACGGAGCTGCGGAGCCCAGAGCAGCGCCCGCGCCGCGCGGGTCCCGCCTCAGCCCACGGAGAAATTCCTGACTTATTGAATCACATTTGTCATCCCTAAATACATATGCAGGCCCGTGTTTCTGAATCCATAAACATCTTTAACTAACTCCGCTCAGCGAGGCCTCTTTCAGCAGTAATTTATATTTAACTTTTTCCATATGCAGGGCCTGTCGCCTCGGTGTCATTTCCGGGAAGGCCGGGGGGCCGGGGGCCGGGGGGAGCTCGGCGTGTCTTGGCCCGCTGCAGCGGCCCAGCTGCTGGCACGGCGCGAGAAATCCACCCGCCAGAGCCAGTGCTCATTAATCATCTGAACTACTAAACTGCCAGCTCCTTTCAAGATCTTTCAAGAAGTGTTTTCACCCAAAATAGAGTTGAAAACGCGCCGGGCCCTACTTTCAGAGTCTCATCCATCTGGCCATTATGGGGAGTGTCAGGCGGCTCTGACAGACAAGGCTGCTCTGTTCGAGGGGCCCCGGCCCCACAACCTGTCATATCGCGGGGCTGATGGCATCTGACAGCTCCATTTGTACCTCCCCCCGAGATGAAAGGGCCGCTCCCGGCGGCGGGAGAAGGGCAGGGCCAGCGGGATGAGCAGGGGCAGCCCGGGGTGCCAGCAGCATCCCTTGGCACCGTGCTGGCCCCACGGACACAACAGCCAGAGATCTGTGCCCGGAGCCCATCCCTGCCCTGGGGCTTGTGGCCATCTGGGGTGTGATCAAAGGTGGGGGGCTGTGCCCACTGCCCAGCCCTGGCTGGGGTGCTGAGCTCTCTCTGTGCCCTGCTGGCACGGAGCACCCTGGAGCTGCCAGCCCTCACCTGCAGCATGTGGGTGCTGTGCACACCCCAGTGCTCAGAGCCAGTCCCCAAACCCAGCAGGACAGTCCCAGTGCCCCAAGGGGTTTCCTCACAGCCAGGAGGGCTCAGGGTCTGCCCCACACCAGGACATCCCAAAATCATGCGAGAGCTGTCGGATCCTGGTGCTCCCCTTGGGCTGTTCCCCCTGAGCTGCCCCAGTGCTGCAGGATTTCTGTGCCAGCACAGCAACTTGGAAAAGCTTGGGAATTATCGAGGAGCAGCAGCAATGGGGACAGAGCACATCCCTGCAGCCAGAGGAGCAGGCACCCAGCCAGCCCCATCCATCCCTGTTGTTCCCAAAACAAAACCCAAGCAGAGTCCCAGAGACTGTGGGAACCCCAGAAGCAAGGAAGGGCTGTTGGCTCCATTTCCATTCTGCCCAGAACATGGCTCTTCTCACCTCCGAGGGGGACTGTCCTTCTCCAGCCCGTTGGATGTTACTGGGATTGTGCAGGGAACGGGAACAAAACAAAACCCCACAAAGGCAACACTGCTCCAGCAGAAAGCAGGAGTCCCTTTGCTAGGAGCTGTGCCCAGAGGAGCAGGGCTCCTGGCCTGGATGCCATCCTCGGTGGTGAGCAGCCCCATCCTTCTCATCCAGAGAGGAAAATACAGCAAATCTGGGTGCTTCTCTCTGCCCTCTCCTCCCTCTGGAAGTGCAGAGAAGGCAGTGAGGGCTCAGCAAGAAAGATCTTTCCCAGTCCCCATTTCTGTGCTGTCCTCTCTCAGAGCTCCCCAGCCACCCCTCCTGCAGTGGGGAGGTGGCACCAGGACCTGAGGCTCCCACTGCTCCCGTCCTCTTTGGTGCAGCAGCATCTCCCTCTCCCAGGGATGCACCAGTGGAGATGCAGGGGTGCTGTGGTGGGCACCAGCACAGCCCTGAGTGCTGCTGGGGAGCCACCCTTTGCAGCTGTGGGGGACACAAAAAAGGCCATTTTGGTTCTCTGTTCCACTGAGGTGTCTGCACGAAGGGTCTGTCAAGTCCCAGAAGCCACCAGATGCCCAAGATGCTGCATCCTTCATCTCCTTCCAAATTTTGCCAGGTCAGGAGGGGTGATCCATGAATTTTGGGACCACAAGGTGTTGGAAAAGGTCACGTTGCACCCTGCACAGTGTCGGGTGTCCTGTCCAGCTCTGCTCAGCCTGTGGGGGCCAGCTCTGATAGCACAGGGTCAGCATTCCACCATCACCTTTGGCCAAGGCACCTCCTCCGTGGGTGACATCCTCCTGTCCTGTCTCCCTGCACCACTCTGGAAGGTGGGATGAAGTCATGGCAAAGCTGCTCCTGGAGGTTTCCATGATCACCTTCAGAAAACACACGGGTCTGTGTAAATCTGTGTAAATCTGTGTAAATCTGTGTTATTGGGACTCGAGCTCCAGGACCCTGCTCTGTGCACGGAGCTGTCAGCTGAGCACCCTCCTCTGCTCCCCGGGGAGCTTCAGCCGAAGTGTTGGTGTGTAAGGATCAGCACTCCTCAGTTTGTCACCACAATAAACAGAGGGTGACTGTGACCCAGCCTGCAGGAACCAGCGGGATCGCTGCCACACTCCGGTGTCAACCTGTGCGAGGAAACGGCCGTGGCCCAGCCCCAGGGCTTTGTCACCTGCCAGGGCCCTGTGCTGGACTGTCACACTGCACAAGAGGGAAACCATGGCCATGGTCACACTGGGCACTTCCCGTGGGTCACTGGTGTGGTGAGGAACACGTCAGCGTGTCGCTGCTGAAGCTGGAATCGGAGCTACAGGAGGATTTGCAGCACACACCAATCCATGGTCAGGGCAGAGGCAGCAGCAGCTCTTCAGCCGTTATCCAGAGCCAGAGGAAAGTCCACTCCCATTTGTGGCATTCCTGGCCACTGCAGTGCCCCGGGTGCTTGCCCACACTCTTCTGGCTTTGGCACCTTGAGGCTTTGTCTTTCTCCACTCACCTTGTCCAGCCTCTTGTCACTTGTGCTGTCCCACTGCTTGGAGTGGCTGGAGGTGGCCCCACAGCAGAGCAGTGTGGGGCTTTGCTGGGCACATACAGCTCCACACCTCGGTGCTGGCCTGACCGCTCCGTGTCACCGCTGTGTCACCGCTGTGTCACCGCCGGCCGCTCCAGCTGCTCCTCCTGCAGGGCTCCAGCTCACAGCTGGGCACGGGACCTCCGCTGCCACCTCCAAGCACGGCTCTGTCCTTCCAGGTCTGCTCTCAGCTCATGCAGCACCAAGTGTGCCCCAAAGCAAACCCCTGACCCCAGGCTGGGCACGGGGATGCTGGTGGGGGGACAGGAGGTGTCCACGCCGCTCTGGCTTGGAGGACAAACAGAGCCCATGTTCTCCGTGGCTTCCACCAGTGCTCACGTGGAAAGAAAAGCTGCTTTATGCAGCTGAGGAACTTCTCATCCACCCACCATGGCTCTGCTCTGGCCCATGCCTCTGCATCCCGACCTGACCCCTGGGCAGGCTCCAGCCCTCGAGGACGCCGCGCTCCGCTCCGGGCTCTGAAACGCCTTGTACGTCTGCGGGCAGCCACCTCTGCATCACCTAAAAGACATCGGGGATTTTTGTGCAGGAGAGGAAGGAAAACAACAAGAAAAAATAGGGCCTGGCTCTTTCATTCACGTATTTATTGGGCGGACAGCGTGGCTGTGGTCAGCTGGGCTTCGGGCTTCACAGACGGGGATATTTATAAGGCACGCGGAGCGGCTCGGCGTGTGCGTCCAAGTCATTCCTTCCCCGGCACAGGGGATAATGTTGCCTTTGTTCGGCTGCCTCCGGCACAGCAGAGCGTGCCGTGCCGCTCGGCCGGGCCCCTCGCCGTGCCCCGGCAGCCCCGGCGCAGCCCCGCTCCTTCCACACACACCGCGGCCCCGGCAACTGCCACCATAAATCAATAGGAAAGGAGAGGCTGCCAGTTAGACTAAACAAGTGCATTTGCAAGGATTGCTAACCCTCATTAATCACTCTGACAGTCCTAAAAACACATTTCCCCTTTAATGACTGTATTTGGATAATCAGAGCTTTTTCCTCGCGGCGCGGGGTGAGTGACGGTGGGCGACCGTGGGCGCGACTTCGGCGAGCGCCGGCACCGGGGTCACCCGTGAGTCAAGCGCTGCAGGTCCCGGGCAGCTCGGGGCGAGCTGGAGAAGGTGCTGCTGTGCCACGGGGAAAGGAGACACCAGCACAGCCCCAACACTGCTGTCCCCACGTCCGACACCCACCGGTGTCCTCCCAGCCCCAGCTGGATTTGAAAAGGTCTTTTTCTGTCTCTCCGCGTTCCCTTTAGGTGACTTTTGCCTCCTGGAGAGGTTTGAAACCTGGCACATTTTTCTGTATAAATGATGCAACACATTAATGCACAGCACATTATGAAAATGGTAATTCAAACCCATACAACTCTAAATTAAGCCATACATTATCCAACCCACTCAGCCATATATTTTGCAGAAAGACAGGATTGAATCAAATCAAACCGAAACTGTGGAGTGCAGGTTGTTAGACAGAATGATTAATAAAGTGCATCCCAGTGCTCTTATTATAAAATGAATTCTGCAATAACCTGGGCATACATTACACAGGGAATTATTTAATATATTGGCAACGCGACTGTTCCCCAGCAGCTCAGCCCAAGTGCCGCCGCTATCAGATGATACTCGCGGTGTTTACACGGTCTGGCCCCGCTGCTGCAGTCCTTAGGGAGGAGAAAAACATTCCTCAGGGAACCTCCTGCTCAGCAGGACGCATCCAGGCAGCACCCAGCCCTGCTGTGAGTTAAGGGAAGGCGCACGGGCTCGTTTTGGAGCAGGGACCATCCTGGTGTGGCGAGGGTTTGGGGGAGAGAGGGGATGGAGCTTTGCTGTGAGGAGGGATGCGCCTGGCAGCCCTGGGAGAAGGCTCTGGCAGGACGAGGCTGAGCAGCCCCTTGCCCTGCGCCCTTGCTGCTCTATGGCTCGGATCTGGCACGGCCCTGGCAGCGCCGACACCCGGAGCGCTGATTTTGGCATCGGGCTACCGCGCCTCGAGGGTCTGCGGCATCATCCTCCCAGCCTGTGGCACGAGGTGCCCAGCCACGGCCAGGGACGGGCATGGTGGGACAAAATTCCACTGCAGGAACCTGAGGCAGGCCCCAGCACGAAGCCACAGCCAGGATTTATGATGGGGACTGGCAGTGCCCGAGCGAGGCCGACACCGAGCGGCATCACTGCTGAGAGTGGGGGCCACATCCAGGGAGAAGCGATGCTCCCGAGGGCCAGGGGGTCTGGATACCTCCTGTGCCACCAGAAAGAACACACTGGAGCTGCTCTGCCCACCGCCTGTGGCACCCTCCTCCACGGCCAGCTTCAGCTGCCACAGGGCTCAGCATCCAGCAGGGACACAGGAGACACCGGAGGGGCTGCACCAGCCTGGACCTGGCACCCCCTTCCTGCTGTGCCCACAGGACAGAGCAAACACCTGCAGCAAAGCCCCCCAGCCCTGCAAATCCCAGCCCTCATCCAGCAAACATCCCACCTGGAAGGAGCAACACCGCCACTGCCACAAACGGAGCCCAGCCACGTCCGCACAGGGCAAGGGGCAGCCAGAGATCCCCAAAATCAGCTCCTGGGGGAGCTCAGCATGGAGCCAAACTGGCCCCTGAAGCACCAAACCTCTCCTGCTGCCATAGGAAACCCCAGCTGGGCACTCCCAGCGGCCGCACGCCTGCAGCCACGCTCAGGCACAGGCAGGGAAATCAAAATCCCTTTGGCAAAAGTAGTCCCCGTTCTCAGCGCGTTATTTTTCAGCTCAAAGGACACAAAGGAATTTAAACACAGGGCATAAAGCAATATCGAGAAGGCAATTAACAGGGATTAATTGCGTGACTCACTGAAATGCAACAGGAACGAGGCAGAAAAAAAATAAGTGATGTGGGGCAATGGGGCATGCAGGGTTTCAAGGGGCAGCTTGGCCGGGGGTCCCAGAGCTGGAGTGAAAGCGCTTTCCTTGGGGCATGGAGCAGGCAGAGCCCCCAACATGGTGGGGATGGAGCCAGACCATGTCAGAGCCATCCATCACCCTCCTCCCGACACAAAGATTGAAGAGGAGCAGGCACGACCCCCCCACACCGAGATCCGGGACCCTGCTTCTACCACAACTGCACCCCGGGAGGGGGTGACCACCCGGGGGCACCGCTCTGATCCCGCTAAACGCCTTCTCGAACCTTCCCTCAGCCGCCACGCCTGGGGACACCGGGGGCAGGGACACGCGGGGAGGGGAACGGGGGCGCGGAGCCCGCGGGGCCGCGCCAGGAGCGCACCCGGTGCCGCCGCTCCCGCGGGGCTCCTCCGGTGCCGCTCCCGCCGCCGCCGCCGCTAGATGGTGCTGGGACCCCGCGGCCCCCGCCGGACCCCCGGGCAGGGACGAGACGAGACCAGAGCGTGGGTACAACCAAGAGCCGTTTATTAACAAAATCAGACTTACCGGGGCTCGTCCGCCCGCCCGGGGCCGCCGGTCCTGCCGATGCGCCCGCCGATCCTCCGGTCCCCCCTCCGGCATGGGGGGGACACGCGGGGTCCTGCAGCCCCCGGCGGGGCACGGCCGCGGGGGGAGCACGGCCTGGGGTGAGCATCACCCGGCCGGCGTGAGCAGCCCCCCCTGGCCCCGGACACAGCGCAAAAAGGAAAAAAAAAAAAACAAAAACAAAAACCAAAAAAAGGAGTAAAATTAAAAAAAAAAAATAAACCACAAAAATTTTAAAAGGAAAAACAAATTTGAAAACCCCAAAGATTAAAAATAAGAAAAAAATTACAAAAAAAAAAATTACATCTGCAAGTTACAAATGCAGAGAACAGAATCCCAGAGCGATAAACGCAGAGGGGAAGGAGGAAAATGCCTTTTTTTTTTTTTTTTTTGCTTTTCCATGTGTGGCAGGAGTCATGCAAGAATTTCTCGGGGGAAATTAAGAAGGGGAAGGAAAAAAAAATTTCAAAAGAAACAGAAGGGGAAAAAATCAAAGCCCCACACCTGCAAAGTAAAGAGGGAATTTTTTTTTTCTTTTTTTCGGGTTATTTTTTTTTTTTTTTGGACACAGACTTTTTGCATACCATTGATTCATTGGTGTATAATGCACTTATATTCCCAGCTTTAAGCTAACATACAGTAATAAATACAGAGTCCAAGGAGGGCGCGGGGGGCTGGGGCTGAGCCGGCCGGGGCCGCGCCGGTTACTGATATCCCAAAGCCGAGGCTGACGTGAGTCTTTGGCCGTAGAGCGCGTACGGGGAGTAGTAAGGTCCGGCAGCCGGCAAGGAGGGCACGGGCAGGGCGCCGGCCGTGGGCAAGTGGCTCTTGCCGTAGGGGTGGTACCTGTTTAGTCCCAAAGTGTGTGGGCTCCTCAAGGAGAGCGAGGCCGGTAAGGTGTTGGGGCTCCCGGGGGCGGCGGGCGGGAGGTGCAGGTGGCAGGAGGCCGCGGAGCCCAGCCCGGAGGTAGGGTAGCCCGCCAAGAGTTTCTCGGCCCCCGGCAGGGCCGTGTGGGTCCGTAGGTGGGTGAGCAGCTCCTCCGAGGTGGCAAACCTCTTGTCGCAGGGTCCGCTGGCAGACACCCAGTTGCATATGTGGGGCAGGGGGTCGTTCTGCAGCATGAAGCCGTAGGTGTAGAGGGGGTGGCCGGGCAGGCTGGGGGTGCCGCTGGAGGAGAGCGTGGTGTGCACCGAGTGCAGGGGGTGCGTGGGGTACACCAAGGGGTATCCGCTCTTGAGGCTGCCGGGGTCGTGCACGCAGCTGGAGCAGTTGCTGGAGCCCAGGTGCGAGGCGCTGTGGTAGCTCAGGCAGTACGGGTCCCGGCATAATCCCTGCATGAAGGAGGGCGGCGAGGCCCCGGTGAGCGGGCTGGAGCTGGGCGGTTTGCCCGGCAGCCCCAGCGCCCCCGGCAGCTGGCTGCCCACCAGCCCCGGCTTGGTGGGATCCAGCCCGGGCACGAACTGGGACGGGTAGCCGGCGTAGGCGCCGACGATGGAGCCGTGGTAGCCGATGCTGGAGGGCGGCAGGGGGAAGACGGAGTGGCCCGGCTTGTAGGGCGACACGGGGGCCACATGGCCGGCGGGCGGCAGCGCGGGGGGCTCCGACTTGCGGCCCGAGGGGGGCTCGCCGTGCGCCCCGGGCTCCACCACCCCGCGCCCCAGCGCCCCGCCCGTCCCCTCGGGGCTGGGCTTGCCGCCCTCGGGCTCCTTCTTCTCCTCGGCGCCCTTGGGGTCGGGGTGCTGCGGCGAGGCCCCGCGGGAGCCGCCGGGCGAGGCGGCGGCGTGCGGGGGGAACGGCGGGCACGCTGCGCTGGGCACCCGAAAGCCGGCCTTGTCCGCGCCGCCCTCCTTGCGCGGCTCCCCGCCGCCCTTCGAGTAGGGCTTGAAGCTCGACTTGTCCTCGGCGGGCGCGTCCCCGCTGCCCGGCGGCTTCAGCGCGGCGGGCCGGGCCGAGGGCTCCTTGTCGGCGGCGGGCGCGGCGGCCGCTACGGCGTTCAGCTTGGAGGAGGGCGGCGGGTCGGGCTTCCCGATCTGCGAGCAGGTCTGGGCCAGCAGCGCCAGCGGGCTCTTCTTGGCGTCCAGCTGCGGGCGGAGCGGAGCCGGTCAGGGGGGACCCCGACGGCGCCCCCGCACCGGCCTCCCCCCACCGCCGAAAGCCCGGGGCCGGGCCCGGGGCCGAGCCAGGGCGCGGGGATGGGGGGGACGGGGCGGGGGGACGCGCCCGGCCGGGGAGAAGAGGGACCGGGTGGGGGGGGGGGGGGCGGGGGGGAGCGGGGCTGCGGCGGCGGCAGCGGGGGAGGGAAAGAAAGAACGAAGTGGGGGAAGCAGGGACGCCGGGCAGGGCAGAGCCCGGCCGGGAGAACCGGGAGCGGCGGCCAGGAAAGCCGGGAGCGCCGGGCTGAGAAGCAGCCGGCCGGGAGAACCGGGAGCGGCGGCCGGGAATGCCGGGAGAACCGGGCTGGGAAGAGCCCGGCCGGGGGAACCGGGAGCGCGGGTCCGGGGGTCCGAGGCGCGGTCGGGGGCGGCGGGCACTGACCTCGATGGGGCTGACGGGCGTGGAGGAGAGCGGCTGGAGGTACTCGGGGTGCAGGAGGTGGCCGCCGTGGGCGCTGAGCATCTTCAGGACGCGGATGGGCAGCCGGCTGGCCTGGCGCAGCGGGTCGGCGGGGGGCGGCCGGGGCGACGGGGCGGCCGCGGCTCCGCGGCTCGGCGGGGTCCTCGGCCGGGGCCCGCCGGGAGCGCCGCTCATTTGGGGCGGGGGAAAGGGGGGGTGCCCGGGCTCCGCGGGGCCGGGCCGGGCCGGGCGGGCGGCGGAGCGGCGGCGGCGGCGGCCCCGGCGAGACGAAGCCCTTCCCCGGCCCCACCGACACGTCAAATAGCCCCGATGGCGGCCGCGCTCCGAGGGGGCCGGCGCCGCGCACCAATCCGCGCCCGGCCGGGCCCCCGGGGCGGGGAGAGCCGCCGGTGGGGGGGGCGAGCCGCCGCCGCTCCGCCGCCACCGCCCCGCGCCGCCGCGCGGGGGAGAACCGCGGCACCGGCCCGAGCGGCAGCGGCAGCGGCTGGCGCGGCTCGCCGGGCACGGCGTGGCGTGGTGCCGCTGGCACGGCTCGGCGTGGCACGGCATGACACGGCGCGGCATGGCACGGCTCAGCATATCACGGCGCTGCTGGCACGGCATGGCACTGCTGGCGCAGCTCGGCACGGCACGGCATGGCACTGCTGGCACAGTTTACCATGGCATGGCATGGCGCTGCTGGCACACCTGGGCATGGCATGGCTTGGATGACATGGCATGGCATGGGATGGCAGCGCTGGCACACCTGGGCGTAGCTTGGCTGGAACGCCTTAGCAGGGCACTGCTGACACACCTTGGCATGGCTGACATGCTATGGCACAGCTTGGAATGGCACAGCTCGGCCCGGCTGGCAGGGCATGCCCAGTGTGGCTGATCATGGCATGGCATGGCTCAGCTGGCACACCATGGCCTGGCACTGCTGCCGTGGCATGGCTTAGATAAGATCAGTCTGGCACTGCTCAGCACCCCTGTGCCAGCGGCTCCTGCACCCAGATCTGCACCCAGGGCCTGTGTCCTGCCACCAGCCAACACCTGTGCCCTGTCCTGGTGCCACCCAATCGAGGGGGCTGACCTTAACTCAGGCCTCTCACAAAGTGACAATTCCCTTATGAACCCACAACTCCTTTTTTTCCAGTCATTTTCTCCTTTCTTTGGTTTGCTGAGTCTTAAAAATCTTCAGGTGCCAGTGAAGGCTGCTGTATAACTAATTAACTTCCAACAATTAACTTCCTATTTCTAGTTACCTTTTCCAGACATCCTTGAATTAATTTCACAAACCCCTGGGGCTTCAGTTTTGCAGGGGGGTGAAAAGCAGCCGAGCTCAGCCAGGCTCTGTCCCTGAGGAGCCGAGGCACACGGATAAATCCTGGAGCTCTGTCCGAGTGATGTCCTGCATGTGAGGCTGGGGGATCCTGGTGGGGTGAGAGCTCCTTCCCTGGCCTGCAGGTGGGAGCTGGGGGGAGAATGGGGGCTGGAGGGGAGATGTGCAATGGGATGGGGATGTGGAATGACAGGATAAAATCCTGGGGTCCCGGATGGGATGAGAACTGAGCACCTTTGGCCTGAAGAAAGGCGGTGTGGGGCCAGGTGCCCACTCCAGCCCCACCTCTGCCCTCCGGGGGTTTGTGTTTCAGGTCCCTCCTGCCTACGCAGACACGGAGAGGGGAAAGGGGGAGAGACGGACACCTCTAATTAATCATATTAACTCCTGACAGATGCTTTATGTTCCAACAATGTTGCTATTATTAAATTCATGTGCCCACCCCTCTCCAAGCCCGCTGCTCCGGGTTCTGGGAAAAAAGGCTTTGCTGGATTTCCCCAGTGAGTGCTGGCATCGCCCAGCGCAGCTCAACATCCAGTCCCGCTCGTCCAAGCCCTATCAATCACACCCAGGGTCAGACCTGTCAATTTCCCCTCTTTGTGAGGCTTTTTTCTTCTCTTTTTTTTCGCTCTCCCGAAGCTGACCGCAAGATTGATTCAATCCGGACAGCGGGATGTGAGCGGAGAGGCGCTGCCGCTCAAAGGAGCCATTCAAGGAAGGAGGAAACTGAAAAAAAGGCTTTCCTCAAAGTCACTCGAGTTGTTCGCCAACAACAACAACACGGCCCTCACCGAGTAACCCAAGATCAGGTGGGACGAGTGAGTAAGAGCAAGAGCAGCATCGCCGGGGCGAGCGAGGGCAGGAGCAGCGACGCCCCCGGGGCTGTTTGTCCTTCCCCGGGCACGGAGCAGCGACGCCCCCGGGGCTGTTTGACCTTCCCCGGATCTCGGGGCATGTCCATGGCCTGATCCTGCCCCGGTGCTGGCACACAAGAGACCATTCTGGATCAGCTTTGGAGTAAAGCAAACGGCCCTTCCTTCATGTCACGGGTAGTGATGGATCCACGCTGGTGCCAGTCCTGGTGCAGGTTGGATCCTTTGCTCTAAAACCCGTGAGGATCCTGTTTTTATTAAGGAGAGCAGTAACCAGAGGGGAGAAAGTGAGACTTCCCTGTTCCATGTCCAGTTCTGCTCCACGACAAGCCTCTCTCTGCTCAGAGATTGCACAAGTTCAAATAAAAGCAGTGAGACCCCTGCCCAACAAAAATAACACCAGCACCAAAGGAAAACCAAAATATTTGGAATAGAAGCAAAGCCAAAGAAGACCAGAAGCCTTGGGGAGCACTTTCACCAATGACTGATGATGTTTTCATCCCCAAGCAGGACTTGCCCCGTCTGGGCTGCCTTTAAGGAGGTTTGATTTTGCCAAGGACGAGTTCCCATGCAGAGCCCTAATGAAGCCCAGGGACTCTGAAGTCTTTGTGACCTGTGAAGCGAGGCTGGGGAAGAGGGAATTGGGTTTTTGTTTACCTTCAGGATCTTCCAGTAACTTGGGATGAGTCTGAGCAGGGAGTTTTGTGTCCCAGGCACAGCACCCTGAGTTCCAGGGGGTGCAGAGCAGGCAGGATGGAGGAGCTGCAGCCTGCATGCAGAATTCGGTGGGATAAGATAAGATAAGACATGAATTTAAATCCCTGGACCTCTCCTCTGCTGGGCTTTGGCTCTGGAATAAACCTCTCCTGTCTCATTGCTGCTGGACACAGGTTCAGGGGAGCTGGGGAGTGTGAGAGGTGTGGGGGCCAAGGCTGGGACAGGTCCCACTGTGGGGGGAGCTGGGGGTGGCTCCAGCCCCTACTGCAGGATGAGGATGTGAGGCACGTCCTAAATCTGAGCCCCTCTCTGCCCCTCAGTGCCTGTTGTGCTCCTGTGTTTTCCAGGTAAATCCTCCCTCACCCCCCCTAAATCTGAGCCTCTCTCTGCCCCTCAGTGCCTGTTGTGCTCCTGTTGTTCCCAGGTAAATCCTCCCTCATCCCCCCCTAAATCTGAGCCCCTCTCTGCCCCTCAGTGCCTGTTGTGCTCCTCTGTTCCCAGGTAAATCCTCCCTCACTCCCTGCAGCCCCTCCTGCTGCTCCATGGCACCAAAACCTCCCGAGTCAGCGTTTTCCCTGCCCTGCTCCATCCCAGCCCCTCCACTCCCCACGCAGCACCAGCCCAGGCCTTGCTTTTAGCTGCAGAACAAGTGCATAAAAATGATCTTATTTATTACAGGAGACATGTTTTAAAACAACTGACAAAATTGCAAGATGTAAAACGACAAGCAAGTGCTTTTTCTTTTTTAAGCCCGTATAGACTCCTGGCAATGATAAAAATAGTGTTTTCTTTTTTAAAGTTGGAATTAATCTTTCTTTCCAAAGCAATCATGTAGCAGGAAAAGCAGGAAGACACTTGGATATTAACTGATCCTCGCTGGTGATGGTTAGTTATGGAATGGCCAGGACTGTTTCCCTCCACAGAGCCATTAATGCTGCAAACATTAAAGCAGAAAAAGGTGAAGGGTTTTTTTCCCCTCCCCTGCTCCCTTGATGTGTGACTAACAGCTGCTTTTCTGTGTGACAAATCAGTGGGGTCTTCCTGTTGTTGATGTGATGAAGCTGTTTCCTGGTGGGAAATTCTGCTGGATAAATTGCACAAGGGTGGGGGGGAGAGGAGAACATCCCACACTCACCAAGGAGCTTTGCAGGGAGGGAGCTGGGGAGGTCACAGTGACTTCACTGGGCCTTTTTGGGGGGGGTTTTCTCTTTATTTCCAGGTTTTTGGCCATGCCATCAGAGGGAGGGGCTGCACAGCCCTGGGATGGAGCCAGGACACTTTGGGGAGTTCTCTCTGCTGAGCCCCGTGATAACCCCAGGCTGTGCCCAGCAGCCAAGCTCCTGTGCCTCAGTTTCCCTATCTCTAAGGGTGGGGTGATGGCAACCCCCAAATCCCCATCACTGGCAGCACTGGCAACCCCCAAAATCGCTGTGGGGACCCCCAAAATCTCTGTGGGGGACCCCAGCGTGTCCCTGTGCTGGCACTTTTGGGGGATCAGCCTCGTTGGGTTCATCCAGCCCTCAGACACCCACAAAAAAATTCACCTTCACCTCTGGTTTCCTTTTATTCTTTGCCAGTATTAGTTAATTAAACTATGCAAATGAAACCAAGTTAATTTCTGTAATACCAGGGCCAGAGCCTCAAACCACTCAGTGCAGCTCATCTGGCACGTACGTCACAGAAAATGTTTGGAGCAATTCTAATAAAAATGAAAAAGGCTGTAAATCAAGTTTAATTTATTCATTTTCTGTATGGTATGAAAGCATGCCAAAATCAGATTATTTATGAGCCCTTCATAACAATAGGCATTTTTATTGGTTGCAAATGACAAAAGGGGTTCTCAGAGGGATTTTTTTCTTCTTTTAAATTTTTTGAATGCCTCTTCAGAAACATTTATTTTTTTGGACTCTATGATCTCAAAGAAAAATATTTAATCATTGATACAGTAAAAATAATTTATATTTTGATAGTGAAAAACACATCAGTCTTTAAAACATAAATAGAGCTAATCCAGCCCAAAGGCTCAGGCAAGTGCTACCCCACAGGTTAGAGGAAAAGGCTGTGATTTATTCCCACATCCTTAAATTTCCCATTAAGAACATAATCCCCTATAAGTCTTTCACAAAATGTTTGAGCCACTTGGGTTTGCTTTTGCTTTTGCAGCCCCTTTGGTGGGCTGGGGGCTGCTCACCTGCTCTGTACACACCTCCCACTCACCTGGAGGTGACTTTCTGTGCCCAGCCAGGGTCACTCTCACAATCTTGGTGTGTCACCCAGCCCCTGCAGGTGGGGCAGGTAATGCACCCCACCACCAAAACCCACCCCCAAACCAACTGTGAGCTGCTTCTGCCTCTGCTCTCCAGCTCATTTCCACCATCTCCTGTCCTTGTGGTGGCACAGCTGGAGCCAGAGGTGTGCCAGGTGATGGGCATGGGCTGCACACCCCGGGCAGGAGCTCACTGCCCACCTGGGCTGCTCCTGTCGGGTCGGTGCCTCCCTCTGAGGCTGTGCCCTGCTGGCCCTGGGCACAGGGGGAAGGAGCTGGGAGTCCAGCCAGCCCCCCAGAGCTCTGTGGCACTTGTCACTGGCCTGTGACAAGCAGAGGGCCACATCCCTCCTCTCCTTTAGGAGGGGAATTACCCAGAGCACCCCAAAGGAGCCAAGGAAGGGGGGAGGAAGGGCACCCCAGGAATGAGGTGGGTGCCAGGGACAGCATCTCCACGGTGGGGACAAAGCCCTGTGACACCCTGGGCATGGTGGCCACAGCCACCTGGCAGCAGGAGGAGGCAGGGGCACCCCAAAACTCTTGTGGAGGCAAACAAAAGCCTGGCTGGGGGGAGCTGGAGGGCTCTGGGTGAGGAGAGGCACCCTGTCCTGCAGGAACAGGAACTTTCTCAGCACGGCCCGGCCCAGCCTGAGAGTAAAACACCACCGAGAAAAGAGGGAACCCCCTCCCCGGGAGAATTAGCATCCAGGATCTGTCAGTCACTGGGAGCTTTTGGTAAAAGGGGCCCCTTGTCAACCTCTGCCTTTGATGTGACTGGGACGGAGGTGCTCAATTAAAAGCCTATCAGTCTGTAAGTAAATCAACGCCTATCAGGCTTGTCACATCAAACAAACGATTATTGCACGAACCCGCCCACCCCATTAATCTGGCTGTTCCTTCTTGACAGCTCAGGGTCAGGGCACTGTAAATCCTGCACTGGATTGCAGCCACCTGGAGCAGGATGAAAGCAGCCCCGCAGCTTTGCTGCTGCACCCAATTACTCCCTGGCAGCGGGAGAGGCTGCGGGGTGCCCGGGGTGGGGCTGGGGTCCCCAGCACAGCCCGGCCTGGCAGGGTCACCCCAGTGTGGGGCTGGGGTCCTCAGTACAGCCCAACCTGGCAGGGTCACCCCAGTGTGGGGCTGGGGTCCCCATCACAGCCCGGCCTGGCAGGGTCACCCCGGTGTGGGGCTGGGGTCCCCATCACAGCCTGGCCTGGCAGGGTCACCCCAGTGTGGGGCTGGGGTCCCCATCACAGCCTGGCAGGGTCACCCCAGTGTGGGGCTGGGGTCCTCAACACAGCCCAACCTGGCAGGGTCACCCCAGTGAGGGGCTGGGGTCTCCAGCACAGCCCAACCTGGCAGGGTCACCCTGGTGTGGGGCTGGGGTCCCAACACAGCCTGGCAGGGTCACCACAGTGAGGGGCTGGGGTCCCCATCACAGCCTGGCAGGGTCACCCCAGTGTGGGGCTGGGGTCCCCATCACAGCCCAGCATGGCAGGGTCACCCCAGTGAGGGGCTGGGATCCTCAACACAGCCTGGCAGGGTCACCCCAGTGTGGGGCTGGGGGTCCCAACACAGCCTGGCAGGGTCACCACAGTGAGGGGCTGGAGTCCCCATCACAGCCTGGCATGGCAGGGTCACCCCAGTGTGGGGCTGGGGTCCCCAGCACAGCCCAACCAGGCAGGGTCACCCCAGTGTGGGGCTGAGGTCCCCTCCCAGCCCGGCCTGGCAGGGTCACAGCCAGTGCCACCACGGTTTGCTGGTGTTACAGCTGGATAATGAGATGATTGGCTCTCACAATTAAAAGATAACCATTGTGTGAATATCAAGAAAAGCTTTAGTGATGTACAGTTGTTATTGTGGTTTAGATGCCCTCTGTTCTCCCCACAGTTCCCTTTCCCCCTGTATTGTGCCCATCAGACAGCCTGGGCTGTCCAGGACAGGTACAAAGGAGCTGCACAGGTGTCCCTTACCTGGGGCAGGTGGGAATGGAAAAGCTTGGGGGTGCTCAGGGGGTGGGCATGGCAACACCTGACCTGCAATCCAGTGCCAAAGCAGTCTGCACTGATAAATGACACAGCAGAGCTGCCTGACAGACTCTGGAAGGGCCAGGGCTGGCTGGTGCAGCCCCCAGGGGTACAAAAGCCTGAGCATCCACCTTGAAGATGAACCAGCCCCGTGGTGTGCACGAGGGGCAGCTCCCAGCCCTGCAGCTTTTCCCTCATGCAGCCCTTTGCTGTATTTTTGTCAAGGTTTGATAAACCTCTTTAAATGTTCAAAGTGAGCAGTTGTTTCTCTCAGCTGGTGCCATGTGCACACGCTGGGTTGTGTGGGTTCCAGTGATGCTGGGCTGTGGGGAAGGGAGAGCTCAGCTCCTGGCTGGGAGAGTGGGAGCAGCTGCAGAGGCTGCTCTGGGAAGTTGCTGTCCCCAGGGATGGTCACACACAGCCCCCACAGCCACTCTGGGCTGCTCCAAACCCCGATGTGCTCCGGGCAGGTCACACTCACACCCACGGTCAGAGCAGGGATTGACCCTGGGGAGCTCTCAAAGGGAAAGGAACCGACAGGTTGAGCCTCCAGACGCTCCTTGGGTGTGGATGAGCAGCAGCAGCCTGGGGACGTTGGGTTTTCCCATCAGGTCACTCAAGGTGAGGACAGCTTGGGGTCTCCAGCCCTCGCCCTGGGGATGCAGCCCGTCCTGGCAGGGCCCTCCTGCAGGAACCAGTGCTGCTGTTCAAGGGGAGGCAGGAGCCAGACTGCCCTGAAACGCCTCATGGCTGCGCTGGGAGCAGCCTCGGGGCAGGCAGAGCTTGTGATTCCTGTGCACAGGCAGTGGATTTTCAGAGGAGAAGCCAAGCCCTGGATCACATGAGGGCTGTGCCGTGGAGTGTGGGAGTGGGGCAGGCTCCAGGCTGGCTTTGGGGAAGGGGCTGGGTGCTCCTGTCCCTCCGAGGGCTCTGCTGTCCCCAGGGGAGAGGGGCTCTGTCCTCTGGGGCTGTGGGGGCACAGGGTGGTCCCAAAGCAGGAGCATCCTCTGGGTGACTGGTGGCCAGGGGCTGCAGGAGGCCGTGCAGGAGGGAGGGCCGTGCCCCCCTTCTGCCCAGGACTATTATTAGCATTTTCCCTCTCCCGCCGAGCCTGGCGCCGAGTAATGCGGCTCTGGCTGGCTCTCAGGAGCCGGGGCTGCCCTCCCGTGCCAGGCACTGCCGCCTGGGAGCTCTGGGAGCTCATGGGTTGCGTTTTGGGGGTGCCACCAGGGCTGCCCTCCCTGCCCCAGCGTCCCCATTTCCAGGGTCGGGGTGTCTCTGAGTGGGTGCGGTCTTGGCACCCCTAAAAGCAGCGCTGGAGGGGGACAGGGGCTTTACAGAGCTCAGCAGAGAAACCGAGGCTGCTGCGGCCTCGTGTGGGGAGGGGACACTGAGACAACGGAGCAGAGGTGACACCACACAGAGACACTGTCCCCGTGCCACGGCTGATACCAAATCTTTGCCGATAGCAGGAGGAGCCGTCACCCCTCACCTGCCCTCGGCTCTCCCAGCACATCAGACAACACCTGCTGTCCCTGGGATCCACCCCACCGTGTCCCGCCTGTGTCCCCTGAGCTCCTGCCAGGCCCTGCTGGCTCTGCCTGGCCCCAGCCCTGTGCTGGGAGATGCTTGAGCTGGTGGGGAGGGAAGAAAGGAAATTCCCCCTCTGTCACCCACTGTCCCATCCCAGCGTGGGGATCTGGCCCCGAGGAGTTTCTCTCCCACGCATGATCAATGCTGAGTTTAAGTAAGGTTTATTGGTATCTGTAATTTAACATGACATATTTCTAACACGAATTACTCTGAGATCATCGTGTGCATAAAATATGACAGGAATCTTTTAAGTGCAAGCATAGTTCTCAGTTAATTTAATAACTGAGATGGAAAATGGAATAGCATTAAATTTAATATTTTACATAATGCTCCTACACTTCCTTCACTTGCTGCTGGCATCATTTGTTTTCCCTTCTTCCTCATTTACAGCCCACTCAGCCCGAATTGTCCTGGACCCTGGCCAGGGAGGGAGGTGCTGACCCCTGGAAGGGCCACAATGAGCAGCCAGAGTCTCCCCTGGGCTGTGCAAAGGTGCTGGGCTGCTCTGTGTGCCCCCTCCCCGCAAACTGGGGGTGCTCTCTGTGGTCTCGCAGCCCCTCGCTGTGCTCCATGCCAGGTTTTGTGCTGGCTGCAGGATTTGGGGGCCGCTCACGGCAGACGGGATCGATATCTGCTCTTAGCCCTGTCCCTTCCCATTGAGCCTCGCCGCTGATTTAAGGGGCTCCGGTGACGCCGCCGACAAGGTGTTAACAGCGATCCGCGGGGTTAGGGCTGCCAGGGGCGGCAGGACCCGGCCCTCCAGCCTCGCCTGCTCTGGTTCAGAGGGTCCCCAAGGTGGGGATGAGGGGGGATGAGCTGAGGAGGAGCTGCCGGCTCTTTATCGGAGAGCGCAGAGCCTGACAGCGCCGTAACTCTCTCCTCCTAAGGAGATGAGCTTGCAATAAACCAGGGAGCGCATTAGAGGTAACGAGACAAAATGGCAGGGTTTGGAAAGCCCGGCAAAGCAATAATCCAGGCTGGAACAGAGAGAGCACTCAGCTCACCTCTGCTCCTGGAAACGCTGCCAGAACAGTTCTTTACTGTGACTTGGAAAGTCTCGGCCGCGGGTTTCAACACCTCGCGCTCACACCACATCATGCAAAAGTTAATTCCACTTTCAGGCTGATGTCAACATTCCCCTTTACTGCCACGGCGAAATGTGAGGACTACATTAATTTGCATTTGCTGCGTGCGAGTAACGTGTTCCAGATAAACACAGTAACTCCTCTAAGGTATAGACGAGAATTTCCTGGATATTGTGCAGGATGGAAAAAGCCGATGGGGTCCAGGAGAAGGAAACACCATTGTGTGTTTTCATAACTGCACCTGGAAGCAGCACAGCCAGAAATGCAGGCTGCAGCCCTTGGCTGGCTCCCCTGGCTGTGCAGAGGGTGATTTGGGGGCCTGGGCTGGGCACTGGCACCCACTCACTGTGGCAGCATCTCCCCGGGCTCTGTGGGGTGTGAGGAGTGACCAGGGAATGCCACGGGAAGGGAGATTCTGCTCCCAGCCAGCCTCCAACACCTGGCAGCCCCTTCTCCACATAACAAACAACCCGCTGCCAACTGGAGGCCGAAGGAAAATATTGCTTTGAGCAATGTGCTGGAAACGTGGATGCTCCTGTCTGGGGTGGTAACGACCCTTTGTCCGTGGAGCTGGGAAATAAATGGAGCCCCGGGTGGCCCTGCAGGAGCTGCCTCTGCCCCACAGTAAATAACTGGCCCCAGCTCAGAGGAGCCTCCTGCTCCGAGCTGGGATACAGCAGGCAGGGAATGGATTTTCCATCTCCCCTGAGGAACGGCGCGCCCCAGCCCACGGCAACGATCACACATCACAGCCAAAGGCTTCCAAAGGCTCTGCAAACCCCACAGCTCTGGGAGACTCATCCCAAAGGTGCTGCAAGGAGAGCCAGGACCTCGGCCAGCCTGGCTGGGGCTGTGGCAGGGGACAGGGACCCTTCCAGGGGGGATCACCCCGTGTCCCATCCCCGTGGCTGCGCTGGCCACACGCCTGGCACTAAACTGTGAGCTGGGATGGCGTGTGGGAGCGATGAATTCATTTCCATTTATGATCTGTTATGATGATACCCCTGAAGGATAAAAGTCTATACATAATAATCTCCCTCTTCAGCTTTGTTAACAACTTCAATTAACAGGGAGCTGTGTAATGCTTCATCAGCCGCTCGGATTACAGATGAAATTAAGCCATCATATTTATGAACTACGCAGCGAGTTCGAGGAGGACTCCACATATTTTACATTTAATAACTTGCCCTCTCATTTTATTTATAACGTTAATAATGATTTGGTGGCTGCTTTGGGGGGAAACAGCAATGACAGAGCGAGGTGGCCGGGCGGGAGGGAAGCTCTGCTGGGCTCTCCAGAGCCCGGCCATGCCCCTCCCGCCTCTGCTCCCTCGCCTTTGATTTTCCATTAAATCCCCTCTGAACACAGCGACTTCTCCACGGAATTGCTTTCCACTCAGCACTTTTAAGGCTGGGATGAGGATTAATGATTGAATCCTGCACCCACCGCCAGCCGGAGCATCGGCAGCCGGCACACAGGGCCCGGGGTGTCACCAGGTTTGGGGGCATTCCTGGGGATGGATGCCCAATGCTTCACACGAAGGGACAGAGCTTTGCCATGGGAAAAAACAGAGCTATCCTTCCCTGAAGAGGGGAGGGGCGGTGGGAGCTGCGGGAGGGTTTCTCCTGCACACCCTGCTCCTTCCCATCCTCCCCACGCTGCCAGGGGCCCGCGGGGTGGGTTTGGGGTGGTTCCCTGCCAGGCACACCCAACATCACCCCCCTCTCTGCCTGGGAACACAGCACATCCTCCCCAGCCCTGGCACAGCCAGGTTAATTAATTTGAGCGGAGTCTGAAGCCCCAAAGATGGGGAGCAGCACGGTGAACGATGATGGCTGGCAAAAATCATTAGAAGCATCTTTCAACAATCTATACACCGTTATCGATCCTGTTATAGATCATGTTCCTTTCCCCTTTTTTGCAGGATCTTCTGGATCAATACAGCAAGTGCATTGAGACTGTAGCAACACATTTAAAACCTTATAAAAGGTTATTTAGTTGCTAACAGTGCAGCAGTTTCTGCAAAGCCTGCCAAAAGGTTACAGCTTTTTGGGCATCATAAATTACAGACGACAGGGAAAAAAAGTAAGTGCGGTTTTCTTTATTGTCTGGGTGATGGATGGGCTCCTGAACAAGACACAAAATACATCATATCACCTTTAATGGGACCACATTTCTGTAGCCATAACTCACAATTTTAAAATAGAAAATGGTGAAATATGGCGTTGTATATTCCACTCCTGACATATTTATGAGTCCTTCCCTTCTTATAAATACAGTGATTGCTATTTCAAAGCAGCACGTCAGGTATGAGCAGAGCACAAACAGCTGGAGCGAGTGAAAAATTATGGCCAGAGTTGGACATTTTCAAAAACTCTCTCTAGCAGCAGTAAATTTACAATGTTTGCACTAACTGTTATTAAAACCAAATCCATATCTTGGCAACAGGACTCCAGCTGGAGTGACGGTGCCGCTGACAGCCGGGGCGAGCCCGGGGGCTGCTCCCGGGGAGGCGTTAAAGAGCACCGGGAGGACTGCGGGGCCCTGGGGGCAGCCCCGGGGCTGTTCCGGTACCGGCAGAGCCCGGGAACAAACCCGGGGAGGGTCCTGGAGCTCAGCCCTGCCCTGGCACCGAGGGGTGGGGAAAGGAGGAGGAGCTGGGATGGAGCTGGGATGGAGCTGGGGATGAAGGTGAAGATGAAGGCAAGGATGGAACTGAGATAGAGCTGAGGATAGAGCAGAGATGGAGGTGAGGTGAAGGTGAGGATGGAGCTGGGGATGAAGGCGAAGATTAAGGCAAGGAAGGAGCTGAGATGGAGCTGGGTAAGAGCTGAGATGGAGCTGGGATGGAGTTGGGGATGAAGGTGAAGATGAAGGCAAGGATGGAACTGAGATGGAGCTGAGATGGAGCTGAGGACAGAAAAGAGATGGAGCTGAGATGAAGGTGAGGATGGAGCTGAGATGGAGCTGGAGATGAAGGTGAAGATGAAGGTGAGGATGGAGCTGGGATGGAGCTGGAGATGAAGGTGAAGATGAAGGTGAGGATGGAGCTGGGATGGAGCTGGAGATGAAGGTGAAGATGAAGGTGAGGATGGAGCTGGGATGGAGCTGAGGATGAAGGTGAAGATGAAGGTGAGGATGGAGCTGGGATGGAGCTGAGGATGAAGGTGAAGATGAAGGCAAGGATGGAACTGAGATGGAGCTGGGATGGAGATGGGGATGAAGATGAAGGTGAGGAAGGAGCGGAGGATGAAGATGAAGATGAAGGCAAGGATGGAGCTGAGATGGAGCTGGGATGGAGATGGGGATGAAGGTGAAGTTGAGGACAGAGATGGGGATGAAGGTGAAGATTAAGGCAAGGAAGGAGCGGAGGATGAAGGTGAAGATGAAGGTGAGGAAGGAGCAGAGGATGAAGGTGAAGATGAAGGTGAGGAAGGAGCACCGTCACTCCCGTGTCAGCAGCACCCCCAGAGCATCACGCTCCAGCTCGGGCCTGTCCCGGTTTATCCTTGAGCTCGATGTGACTCCGCCCCACGGCTCCGCTCCGCTCCCGGATCATTATTTCCATTCACTCGGGAGAGGCTTTCACCAGCAAATACCTCGCAAGAACTAATCCCACCAAGAGCCCTCCTGGGCACCCCTCACCCCTGGGAGCAGGGGGAGCTCCCCGGCCTCATTTAGGCACACAAAAGGCCTCTAATTAGCTTTTTGTTTAGTCCGATTATGACTGTGAGTTTTGACCTTTCAAAGTGATTAGCTTTTGAAGTGAACTCATTTGCATAACATCGGTTTCCAAACTACATCTACAATCTGGGATCAGACTTTTTGTTGATGCTGTTCACTCCTTTTTTCTTTTTCTCCTTTTTAACAGCAGCCAGCCTCTGTTTTTGGTCCCTGGATGAGGGACCTGCCCTGTGCCATCACCAGGGCTCTGGCTCCACTTTTGGGGCTTCCTCCAGTTCTTTCCCAAAGCTCCGGCTCTGCCTTTGCTGGCAAATCGCATCTCCCTGGAAGATGCTCACCTGCATCCTGCTGTCACCACCAACGCATGGCCCACCCCAGCTCCCGGGGACCCCCAAGAAATCCGGGAGTCCTTCCAAGCTCTCTGTCCAGCCATCCCTGCCCAGCTGCCGCCACAGCCACGGCCAAGGTCACCCCCAGAGCCTGGGGGAACAAAAGGCTTTAATACCTTCTTTGTGGCAGCTAAATTCAAAACTCTTTATCACCATAAACATTCTTTTATCTGGGCGAAGCCCTCCAGAGGTGCATTTTATTACCCTGGGTTATTAAACAAAAACTTGCCGATAATGAGGCGAGTTGATCTCGGCGGTTGCTTCGGGGGACGGGGGAGACCCAGCCCTGCCCGTTATCAGCGCTGCTGTCTCTGCCGGTGATTATCCTGTCCCCCTTCGAGGGCTGGCATCTCCCGGGCCGCCAATAACAGAGCAGAAATCTTTGCTCTGGGCGAGTCTTCTTGGCGAGCATGTCCTGGTACAACAGCTCAGGGCTTGGGGGGCTCCAGGGGCTCCAAAGGTCCTGCAGATAAGAGCCAAGGGCTCAATGCAGCACTAAAACCAAGGAAATGCTGACTTGACTCTGGAAGAAATCCTTGTGTGCCCACTGTGCCCAGCCCAACCTGGGTCCTGCAGCCCCTCAAACCCACCCACAACATCCCTGTGGGACAGACACACGGCCCCCAGCCCTGCCCAGCAGCTCCCTTCCCCCTCCCCAGGCAGGGCTGCAATATTTCCTTCCCTGCACACGGCCGAGGAGCTCTGTGCTGGCTGCTGGGCTTTATAACATCCCTGTTTCCTGGCCTGCCTTTATTACATCTGTTCTTTGGGGTATGGGGTTATAAATTGGGCAGGTGATGACGTGCAATCACTAACTGCAAAGCCAATACGTTTCTGCTGCTACAGCAGCAAGACAAATAAAGGTGAGGGGGGAGGCTGGCGAGGCTCTGACAAAGGGAGATGCACAGCCCTGAGAGCTTCAATCCCTGCCTGGGGATCCAGGGTTATCCTAACTGAGCTGCTTTGCTTTCTGGGACTCTGTCTTCAGCTTCTGGGAAGTTTAACCTCTCACTATGAAGCCCAAGTGCACCTCCAGCTCTTTTTTGGGATGCTTGAGGCCTGGCACTGGCTGTGCTCCCCAGCCATCCTGCTCCTACCAGCACATTCCTTGATTTCCTGGGCAGAGCCAAAGCCAAACCAATGCAGTTTCCTGCTGGTATCAGCCCAGCTGGTGTGAGCTGGGTGTCAGGAAAAATCCCTTCATGGAAAGGGTGGTGAGCGCTGCAACAGGCTGCCCAAGGCAGTGGTGGTGTCACCACCCCTGGGAGTGTTCAAAACACGTGTGGATGTGGGATCTGGGGACAGGGATTAGTGGTGAAGGTGCCAGGGTCAGGTTAGCATGAGGATTTGACAGGATTTGATCTTAGAGAGCTTTTCCAAACACAATGATCGCATGATTCTGTCATCTCAGGAGGGCAGAGCCCTGCCTGCTGCAATGGGAGCAGTTTGGAATCATCACTCCTGGCACATCCCTGCCCCAACAGGACCCCCCAGCCCCTCACCCCATGCCCAGATCAGCTGCTCCAGGCAGGAGCTTTCACAGCTTTCACTCCTGGGAGTGCCCAGGGCTGGAGGGAGGCTTAAACCCACCCAGACACAACCTGGTTCTGGATCTGCAGTTCATGTCCAGCCAGGCAGAGTTTCCACAGCTCAGGAGCCTGGCAGTGCCTCTCTGCCCTGCTCCCACTGAGGCTGGGCCTGACTCAGCCCTGGGCTGGTGCAGGCTGAGCTGAGACTGGCCCAGGACTGCTGTCCTGAGCAGCAATAATCACTTGTGCAACCGTGCAAATGTGGCCAGCCGAGATGGGATGGGTGATAAATGGGAGGGAGTCAAGCAGCTGCAGCTTAAGATGTGCCTGTGTGCTGCCATACCAGTTTATCATGATAAATGTCATCAGAAAATCAATTCTCTGTGTACTTTTGGGAATCACAACTATCATTTTGGTGTGATTTATTTCCTGTATAACGTGGACAAGGGCTCTTTGTTCATCATTTTGAAAGTTCATTTAAAATTGCTCGGAGTTCTTGGTTTCCCGCCGTGGCACGGCCGATGGGGATCTGCTCTCCTCTGAAATATGGGCCAAGGCAGGAGGAGACTGGGCTGGGCACTCTGCCCCTCCTTGCCCTGCTCCTGTGGCACTCATGCAAAGCCCTGGTAGAAAGAAATGTCATGGGGACATCTCTGGGGACAGAGCAGGGGACTGCCCCCAGTGCTGGGTTTGGATTCTTTTATCCCTTCTTCTTTTCCACACCACCCACCAAACCTGTTTGTCCTGCTGAGGAGCCAAGAAACTTCCCAAGCCCTGAGCACGGGGTGTCCCACCTCCTCCTCCTCGTGCCAGTCCGTGTGCCAGGCTCACCCTGCTGCTGGCAGGAGCTGGCACACCACCCTGCCCAGCGCCCTTCCCACCCCAAACCTCGCCCCTCTTGCTGCTGGAGCTGCAGGGATGAGGGTTGGATCTCCCAGAGGATGCAGGGATGGGGATTTGTCCCATGCCAGGCTTGCAGGGTGGCTGGGGCACTGGGGTTGGGGGGCAGTGGTGCCAGGGAAGAGCTGCAAACCATCCAAGCTCAGGTTGTTTGTCCCTGAGCAGGGAAAGGATGGCTCCCATAAACACCCAGGGGTAAACAACAGGCAGGGGATGAGCTGGCTGAGTGAAAGGACAATATTGGCACAAGGACAAAGGGGACAAATTAGCATGACAAAGATTGAGGTTGGAAAATGAGAAGAAAGATGAAGATCATCAGGAGAGAGAGGTTCTGGAAAAGGCTCCAGAGCAGGGGGATGGAGGGATGGAGCCTCCAGTGCTTCCAGGGTGGAGCCCAGTCCCTTTCTGGGTGGGTGACCTGCACTCCTGGAGCTGCTGCTCTCCTTCTCCCTGACCACCTGGCCAAGGGGCCCTTGCTGCCTCCAGGGACTGAAATATTCCCACTGCCCTGACCCCGTGGTATTTCAGAAAAGTTCAGGAAAACCATCACTGCATAAATCTCCCAACCGTGGGGCACTTCAAACATCTTGGCCAGCGATCATTTGTCTTTAAAGCCCAGAGCTCAGGCCTGGGATTACCCCCCTTGGAGGGAAACAGCTCCCTGGGATGCTCAGGAGGGATGTGCGAGGAAGGGATCCCTATTTCTGCCCCAAAATCCATCCCTAAAACCCAAGAGAAACAGGAGTTCAGCTTTGGAGGCTGAAAAGAGCCCTGTGCCCCTGTCCCACGGTGTGTTCCTGCCCAAGCACTGCAGATGTGTTTTTATGGTTGTTTGTACCAGGTGCGAGCCGGGAGCTGCGGCGGGGCGGGGGCGGAACCCCGAGGAGGAAATGTGCTCCGTGGTTTTGCCTTACAGATTGGAGCTGAAACCTCCAATAAATCACAGCAGCAGCTGTCAGGGAGCAGAGCTGTGGCGGGGGGAACCCCAGGACCCTGCTGGGCGGGGGGACCCCACATCCGTCCTGCTGCAAGTGCCCGAGGGGGGGTTTCTCCTTCCACCGGGAGCTCCCGGTGGTGCCTGGAGGGAAGGAGTGATAAAAACGAGAGCAGGCTCCCGGTACTGAAGTGATTTCAGCATTTATTATAATAAAAGAAAGGCCCAAAGCAAGGGGGCCCGGGCTGAGCAGGAGCGTTCCCGCCCAGCGCTGGGGCTGCTCAGCAGCGATGGCCCCGATGGCCCAGGTGGAGCAGCACCATTCAGTGGGTCAGGAGCCCCTTTTTATCCTGCTTTTTGTCCCTTTGGGTTGGTTTGCATGAAGGTTTAAGGCCTGGACTGGCCATGACAGCTCTGTCCAGGCTGGCTCCTTTCGCTGCGGGGAGGTCCCGAGTTCCTCCAGGTCCCCAGGCTGGTAAAAACCTCCCAGACAGGGAACTCTTCCCAGACAGGCCCCCAAGCTGGTATCAGGAGAGCAGGCTCCCGGTACTGAAGTGATTTCAGCATTTATTACAATAACAGAAAGGCCCAAAGCAAGGGGGCCCAGCTGAGCAGGAGCGTTCCCGTCGAGGATGGAGCAGCGCCGGCGCTGGGGCTGCTCAGCAGCGATGGCCCCGGTGATGGCCCCGATGTTCCAGGTGGAGTGGCACAGCTTCCCTGGGTCAGAGTCCCCTTTCCATCCTGTTCTGTGTCCCTTTGGGTTGGTTTCTGGTTGGTTCCTTCATTTGTATGAAGGTTCAAGGCCTTGACTGGCCATGACAGCTCTGTCCAGGCTGCTCGTGGTGCACTTCACTGAGGTGTGCTGTGGTACCTTGAGTACCAGACTCCTTACAACCACCCTTCTAACCCCTTGTACAACAGCACAACCAAACTAACAGCACATGCTCAACCATCTATCAACTCTTTCACAACAGTTTCTAACCTATTTTTAACAAGAGGAGCTGAGCCACTGTGTCCTCCTTGTGTGCCAGACCCCACCAGCAGCAGGGTCCCAGGGCTGTCCAGCTGTCCTACCTATCCTGCTTTAGGGCTCCTCCAGCCTGTCCCTGTCCCCAGCCAGGCTCTCCCAGCTCCTTCTGCTTTTCATTACCCTCCCCCAAGCCCAGCACCAAGAGCCTAATTTGGAATAACAGGGAGTGAGTGTGAAGGGGAAAAACCCTGCACTTGCTCTGTTCCTGAGCTAATCCCCTGACAAATTCTGCAGGCCTGGCTGTGGTCTGGTTCCAGAGATGCCCCTGATTGAAATGGAAATACTCCCCGATCCTCTCCCTTAAAGGAGAAGCTTCCCTCTGTTTATAAACCCTTCCAGAGGGGGTTTTACGATTCTCTTTTACTGGCTGGCCTGCCCGAGGAATGTGGCAGCCTCAATAGCTGCAGGAAACATCGCTGCCCATAAACCCCCCCGGACAGAGCCGGGGGCTGACATTGTCATGAAACGAAAATATTCCTGATGCTTATCAGGGGCTCACATCAAAGGAGCCCCGGCTGTAAATCTGAGCCGTGGAGCCCAAATAAAAGCAGCTCCCTGGGCAGCCCAGGGTCCCAGCAGGCAGGGCAGGGGCTCAGGCTGGGGTCACCTCCCTGCACAGACCAGCACAGGGTGAGCAGAGAAGGCCCTTGGCTCTCAGCTCATTTCTTTGTGCAGTTTTGCACCTTTTGGGAAAGTTTTTGAGGTGCTTTGCCCCCTCCTGCCCTTCTGCCTGATCTCTGCCCCAAGACACAAACAGACCTGGGCACTTCATCCCGGGGCAAAACTTTATTGGTTCTGTGCTTGGCATGTTTGGGGAGACAAATGCCACCCAGCCAGGCTGCCTCCAAACTCCCAGAATTCAGAAGTGACAGGAGACGTTCCAGCTCTACCCAGCACACTGTGCCCCCAAAACGCTCATTATTTCAACCTGAACCAGGGTAAAAATCAGACATAAAAAATAAATCAAATATCAGGCATGCATGTGTGTGGGTGGAGGGAGCTCCGTGGGGAGCTGGGGTGGTGGGAGAGCTGGAATGTCACTCCCAAGGATGGGGAGCAGAGTGTGCCCAGCCCTGGCTCGGGGTGACCCCGCTGTCCCCAGGCAGGCTGACAGCACATTTTGCAGCTGGCCTATCTTTTGTTGCCAGTTGGAGCCAGGAGTGTTCCTGCAGATCCTTCAGATTTGGGTAAATCAGCGTTTTCCAATCCCTGGGGGATATTTCCCACCTGCCGGGCTGTGGGGTCACCTCCAGGAGCTTTCAGCAGGGTATTGCTTGCTCCTTAAAGACCTTGAGTGATGGATGCTTTGTCTCGCAGGTAAGTTGTTCCCAAAGTTAATTATCTCCCTGGTTGCTCACTTGGGAATTTAATCACGCTCTGCTGAGCTGCTGCCCTCACCAACAATTACAGAAGTGCCCAAAGGGGAAGTTTCTATCTCGCCCTCAGCCTCTTCATGCCCTGATGGCAGCAGATTTACAGCCTGGCCGGGCACCCCTGCCCTCCTGGGCTCTCTCGGGGCAGGACCTTCCCAGGGCTGCTCTGAAGCTGCTCCCGAGCAGGAGGAGAATTCTTTGCATGTGGCCTCTCTTCCCTCCCTGAAGCAGGGCCACGATGAGCAAAGCTTCAAATGCAGAAGCTCTGGGAGAGCCAGACACTAATGTGACATCTCTCTCCAGCACTTGCCATCCCCTCCCTGCCAGGGCTTTGATGTTAACTTCTTACAAGCTCGGAGAGACGCTGGAGGATCGGGTGGATGTTAACAGGGAAGCACAGGCAGGCACCAGGCTCCTGTCTCTGCCCCCAAACACCAGGGGAAAGGACAGGCTGCCTCCCCCAGGCACCCTCCTCTCTCCTGGCTGCCTTTCCAGCTCTTTTGGGATGATGTGAACCTTTGGCCTGCTGCTCCACGCCACCCCAGCTCAAGTGGGTTATTCCTGGGTCAGGAGTCCTTGATGGGGGATGAAACCAGTTTGGCCACAATTTTAGCATGTGGCTCCTGCCTCTCCTCTCCTCCTCCTTCCAAACTAGGTTAGTTTCCCCTTGGCTATCAAGGGAGTGCTGGAGATGCTCAGGCAGGTTTGATATTTAGCGCTGCACCTGTGTTGGATGGGTCTTAATTATTTATAGCTTTCCTATCCTGTTTTCTCAAGTCAGTTGGGGAGAGGTGACAGGTGAAGACTCCTTGCAGCAGATGCTTATGAGGCGGGTGAGGTGCCTGATGCTCAGATGAGAAGAAAAGAAAGTGTCTTCAGCAGGAGAGAAATGACAAAGCTACAGAGGAGCTGCCTCATTTAGTAGTCAAGGAGGAGGGAAAAAATCCCTCCCTAGGTCTCCAGAAGAGAAACACATTCCTGCTCCAGAGATGGCTGTTGTGGGGAGCAGAACTCCCCTCTCTGCCCGGGGGATGTGCTGGAGGTGCCGAGGGCAGGGCAGGGCCAGCGCTGTTGTGCTATGACCCTGCTGGCCCTGGCAATGCCACAAACCCCTGGGGACACAAACCCAGGGCTGTCCCTCACCCTCCACGGGGTGGGCTTGGCTGGAGGATGCTGGGGCCAGCTCAGCCTCGGGCTCCCAGCAGCTCGGCTTTGGTGGCCTCGAGGTCGGGGAGATCTTGCTGTGGAAGCATCCCCCTGTCTGTGAGGGCACTGGGGCAGGAGGAGCCCTGCCCTGCCCTCACCACCCCTCTGCAGCCCAGGACAGAGCCCTGCTGGGTCCCGAGGGTCCCCAGGGCCCCCAAGATGCGCAGGGGGTTGTCACCTGTGCTGTGCCTCCCGTTACCTGCTGCTCTCACACCTGAGGGAGAGGTTCCTTCAGCTCCAGGGCCTGCAGGGTGCCTCCTGCTCTCTGCTGACAGAGGACTTAATCTCGAGTGACAGCCAGACTGCTCCTCTTGAGGGCTGCATTTGTCACCGTGGCCCTGGCCTGTCCCCAGGCTCGGTGGCTGAGCAGTGAAGGGCTGGGGCAGGAGGGACAGCACGGCTGGAGCCTGGCAGGCGCTGCTGCTGCGCCTGGGACACGCTGTGGAGGAGGATCCTCACTGGAATGTGACAGCTGGGCCACCATTTATAAAGTTTGTGCTTCCCCAGGAGAGCAGGGCAGGGGCAGTGAGCTCTGAGTTCTGCTCCCGGCCCATCCCACCACGGCAGATGTCAAGTTGATTATTTTAACCACATTAGATCCCTGTTAATTAATATGAATTAACCACCCTAATATCCCCGGGTAAACAAGCTATTAGGCGCAGGGAGGAGAGGAAAACCACCTTTAAACCATCACTAATCGATCCCTGCCAGATCGGGGGCTTCCTGCAGCCCGGCCCGGCCCAGGCACCCCCTCCTCACTGCCGGGCTCTGCGGGGCTGGGCGGGGCTGAACTCCCGGCACCTCCTGGCTGCCGCCGGCTCCAGGTATGACACACACACAAAGGTACCTTTTTATAGTTAGGAAATTATAGGTGCCATGACTTCAAAGGCTTTTGCAACAAGAGCTTTCCCTTTGATAAGTGACAGCATCATTAATGGTGATTTATTACCCGGGCTATTTCACAAACAGAAATAACCAGTTTCTTTTCATTTGGCTTGGTGGGTTTTTTTGCTCTGGGCTACTCAGACATACAAGGTGGCTGGTAACAGCTGTTTTACTGCTGGTAAGACATCTCATTTATTAACTTGTCATCATGTGTCATAAAGTTTAGCAAAATGCGAGATGATTGTGTACTTAAGCTGGGTAATTACCCCATTATTAAAGCTGCCTTCTTTATTTATTTGCTCTTCTGGTGGTTCGTTCCTACCTTTGCTCTACATGTTGCCTTAGTCACAGGGCACGGAGATGCGCTGCCTTGTAATTATCCATGTGCTGACTTCCACTCCTGGAGACGTGAGAGGTGTCTCTGCCAGGTGCCACCGGCTCACGGCGATGGGGACCGGGCTGCTGCATCAGCCGGTGTCTGGAGAGCCGGGATGGCGCTGGGAGCGGTGGCCTGGGGTGGGTCCAGCGCGGTGCCGGCTCCGGCAGCACCGACAGCGGCAGCAGCGGGGATGCTGCCCGCGCTGGAGGCAGCCCCAGATCTCTTCTCCAGGGGAGGAAACCCTGGGGCAGTGCGGGGCTCCCGGGATGGCTGCACAAGCATTGGCTCGTCGTGCCAAGTCGCTAATTAAACTCCCGAGCGTCACTGCCAGCGCCCAGACACGGCAGATCCACACCTTGATGGAGGAGCTGCCTAGACAGAGGAGAAACCCACGGTTAGCACAGAGATGCTAATTGCCCTGGGAACTCCCAGAACTCAGGTGCGCGTCTCCCAGGAATGTCTGGGGCCCTGCCCGGGCACGTCCGTGCCCTCCCCGGGCAGGGTGGGGCACGGCGGGCACCGGCCCGGACAGCGGCACCGCGTTCCCAGACAAAGGGAGACGCTCCGAGCCCGATCCCTCCCTGCTCCGGCAGCCAGCGGACAGATCCGGTTCACAAACATTTTGTAAGAGGTTAAGCACCTGAAACCGCCCAATACCCGGCTATTATCCGGGCCAACAGGAGCGGCACCGCAGGAGCTGCGGCTCCCGGGTGGCTGCGGTGCCCCGGCCCCGCGGCACAACGCCGCAGGTCTGCCAGGGAGGGGGCCAGACCCACGCAGGGCAGTGCCAGAGGGCTGGCTGCTCCCTGGGGATTCATTCTTCCCGACCTCTTCTCCCAACCCCAGCCTTGGGGTGGAGCACAGCCTTCGCCTTCCTTCCTGGAGGGGGAAGGAGGCAAAACCAGGGGCTGCCCCTGCACCCTGGAGGTGCCCCTGGACCCTGGAGCTGCCCTGCCCTGGTCACTCTCCCACAGCCCCATCTCCTTGGGCAATGAGAGAGGATTTTGCAGGACCACGAGGGATTTTTGATGTCTTGCTCTTTCATGAGCAACCAGCATCTCCCTTGGCAGGTCCCCATGGGACAGGCTCCATGTTCAGCCTTTCTGTTTTCCTTTTACGTTCTCCAAGGTCAGGCAATATTAAACCAGAGAGAAATAATTGCTAAAAAGAATTAAAAAATATTCCCTGCTACCCCACACGTTTCTTCCCGGCGCTGCTGTGAATATTGATCAGGGAATTTCATCCATAAATCCATCTCTCACACGGTAAGAGGTTTTATGTTGTAATTAACAAGTGGCTGTTGCACAGCAATTACAAAGAGGTGAAGATTCCCTTTCCAGCACTGCCCAGGGTGCAGCGAGGGGCTTTTTTCCATCTGTGGAAGAAAAAATTTCGTTTAGGCCCATTCCCTCCCCTACCTTGGTGCACCTCATTCTGTGGGGTCAGGACACACCTGGAAAGAAGGGAAGAGCTGGTGGGATCAGAGAGAGCAAACCCCACCCTGTGCCAGGGGCTGACACCCACACATCTGGGCACGGGGCTGAATCCCTGCTCGAGGCATTGGGAGGGTTGGAAACTCGGAGGCTTCACACGGGAGAACTGCCCTGGAGCAGCAGAGGGAGCCAAGGGGGCAGGGCCGTGGGGCTCCGGCTGCGCGGAGAGGGACAGAGGATGAAAAGGAACAGCTCAGCCTCCTCCGGAGCTCGGGGAATGGCGGTGGGAATGACAAAACCCCACCACTGCCCGGTGAATCTCCCCATTTCCATCTATGAAAATAGCGTTTGCATTCCAAAGAGATGTTAAAAGTGAAAACGGACAGGATCCATTCTCCACCCCGCATTGATTTCCCGGGGTATTTACAACCGCAGAGGAATCGATCTCCCCGGAGCGCCGGATGTGCTCGCTCCTCACCCACGACACTCGCAGTGATCAACTATTTTTGGCAAACAAACCACCAAAACCTGCCCTGTAAATCGATCCAGAAAGGCTGTGGGGAAGTGGCAGCGCTGTCCCCACCACCCACCCTGGCTGCCATCCCTTTGCTCCCAGTGTGCACATGATGGGAGGAAGGTGGGTTCTGCCCTGCTCCAGGATACCCCACATCCCCCCAGCACTGGGATGGGGATGGAGACCTTAAATTCCTCAGGCAGGGGGAATTTCCCTGGGAGCACTGATACCATGCAGTTTTAATGGAATTGTAACTGTTGGGGTTTGTTCCAGATGTGGGAAGCGCAGCTGTCAGCCCTGCGTGGGGAGGAGGGAGTGGGGAGACCTCAGTGCTGCCGTTCCTCATCCCACAGAAACTCTCAGGTGACCCAACCCCCTTTTTTAACCTCTCCTCCTCCCCCCAGACCCATTCCCACAGCCCGTGCTGGCCCTAGCTCTGCCTGGAGTCAGCTGGGAGGCTCTGCCATGCCTGCCACAGCTGGAGGAGGGTTTCTCCCACCTCCTTTTGCCACACACGTGGGACTCAGCCCAGATCCCGATGCCTTTATTCCTCCTTCCAGCAAAATCCTGCTGAAGCAGTTTTGGGGTTCCCAGGGTCCAATCCGGCGCTGTGACACGGCGTTGCAGAAGGGGTGACAGGGATGGCAGCACTCCCCAGTCCATCACCCCCCTTCCCCGCCAGACCCACACCAGAAACACCCCAAATCCCGGGCGCTGGCAGCCCCAGGAGCGCCGCGGGGCCGGGATGGTGCAGACGGTGCGTCAGGAGCTCCCGGGGCCAAAGGAGCGAGGTGCGAGCTCAGCTCCGGCTTCAAAGGGCGCACCGAGCTCCGCCACACCCGGCCCTGGCACCGGGCCGGCCCGCCGGGCTCTGCCGGCGCCCTCCCTCCGAGGCAGCGGCGTTTGGCCGAGCAGAGCCCTGCCGGAGCGCCCTGGGCCCGTGTGGGATGCCCGTTTGGGGAGGGGAGGCTGTGCCCTGTGCCCTGTGCCCTGTGCCCTGTGCCCTGTGCCCTGTGCCGGGCACGGCGTCGCCTCCGAACGCGGCTTCCAGGAACGAGCCGGGCGGGCGCGGGCCGGGAAAGAGCGTGGTGTAAAGTTTCCAGAGCCCCTCTCTGCCGCTGTGTCGGCCCGATTACATCAGTCAGGTCGTGTTACCCGCCTGACGGGCACTAACGAGAAGTGACAGACGTGACAGGGAGCGGGCAGGCTCCAGGAACGGCACCGCGCTCCCCAGGGACGCGTCCCCCCCTTCCCGGGGCGGCTCGGCGCCAGCTCCGCGCTCCGGCTGGCCCAAGGCAGGAGCTTTGCCAGGGCCACTGGCCAGCTCTGCCCCGTGCCGGGGTGGTGGCACCGGCCTGGGGACCGGGGAGCCACGGCCCGTGGGCCACCACGGAGCTGAGCCCACAGGAGCCGCCTGCTTTTTTGTCAGAGCTTGGAACCAGGGTCAAGGCAGGAGCTCCAGCCGTGGTGGGGAAGGGCTGGGGGCTCCTGCCTGGGAAACCTCAGAGCCTGGGGGTGCCCAGCAGTGGGGATGCCCCTCAAGGATGCTCCCGTGGGGAGCTGTGGTTGAAAACCTCAGAGCCTGGGGGTGCCCAGCAGTGGGGATGCCCCCCAAGGATGCTCCCGTGGGGAGCTGTGGTTGAAAACCTCAGAGCCTGGGGGTGCCCAGCAGTGGGGATGCCCCTCAAGGATGCTCCCGTGGGGAGCTGTGGTTGAAAACCTCAGACAGTGGGGAGTGCCCAGCAGTGGGGATGCCCCCCAAGGGTGCTCCTGTGGGGAGCTGTGTTTGGTGAGTGGACGAAGGGGAAGGAGGGGAGGAGGTGTTGGAAGTCACACAGCTCTGCTGTGATTGTGTTGCTGTGAGGACCGGGGGAAATCTGGCAGGAGGCAGGGGAGCACCGACAGCAGGGAAACACCAAGGAATGAGCAGGGAAGGAGAAGAACAATGGGCTGGAGGGAAGGAGGCAGGTTTTCACCTTGAATCCCACCAGTCTGGGGCCTGTTGCATGCAAAGTCTCTGTGGGAGGGCTGGAAGCTTGGGGACACTGCCCCAGGGCAGGTGATGCCTTTGTCCCACAGAGTTCTGGGAGAGGAGGGGCACAAACAGCTCCAGGTGTTGGTGCATTCACCTGGGGAAGGTTTTCTGCTTCCCTGAAACAGCTCAAGAGGACCAAGAGGAGGATTCCTGGGCTCTGGCATGGCACATTCCTCCCTGCCTGAACCTCTCCCATCAGGAGCTGCCTCTGTCCCACCCTGGCTCATCCCTGCTCCAGCCCACACCAGTGGCCAGGGAGTTTAATTGGCATCAATCTTCCCCGACCTTCAAGGGCTGCAGTTATTGGCATTTTGTTCTGACTAGGTCAATACCAACTTCTCGGGCCAAGAGACAATAAACAGAAAATAATAAGCAATGCAGAGTTAATATTGATTTATGATTATTTGGGTCTTTTGCATGAGTTTCTCCCAGGCACAGCAGCTCTGTGCCCACAAGGCTCCTGCATTTGTTTGTGCTGAGAAGCACAAGCAGGAGGAAGAGAGGTTTGCTGCAAGGTCCAAAATGCTGAGGCACCTGGCAGGGCCCTCTGACTGCCTGGAGAACACTGGCAGCATCTTCCAGCTCTTACAACACACTAAAAATGCTAAATCAAATGAAATCCTCCACTTCTCCATGAGCAGTGATGAGGAAGAGCTTGACAAACAGCATCAGATCAAGTTCACAGGGGGGATTTTATCTGCACTGGGATTGTGAACCAACGTTTTAAGGCATTAAAAAGAATTGCAAAGAAAACTGGGAAACTCTGAGACATTGCTGAAAAAAGCCCAGAGAGTGGGGACATCTTGAGGCTGGGCTGGTGGGGGCCAGTGAGCAGCACCCACAGCTCTGGGGGTGGCTTTGAGCGGACATGGAGAGGCCGGGGGAGCCCAGCCCATCCCATCCCATATTGCCATCCCATATTCCTATCCCATATTGCCATCCCATCTTCCCATCCCATCCCATATTGCCATCCCATATTCCTATCCCATATTGCCATCTCATATTGCCATCCCATCCCATATTGCCATCCCATATTCCTATCCCATATTGCCATCCCATATTCCTATCCCATATTCCTATCTCATCCATCCCATCCCATCCCATATTCCTATCCCATATTTTCATCCCATATTCCCATATTCCCATCTTCCCATCTTCCCATATTCCCATATACCCATCTTCCCATATTCCCATCCCATATTCTCATCCCATATTCCCACCCCATATTGCCATCCCATATTCCCATCCCATCCCATATTCCCATCCCATATTCCCATCCCATCCTATCCCATATTCCTATCCCATATTGTCATCCCATATTGCCATCCCATATTCCCATCCCATCCCACATTCCCATCCCATCCTATCCCATATTCCTATCCCATATTCCCATCCCATATTGCCATCCCATATTCCCATCCCATCCTATCCCACATTCCCATCCCACCCCAGCTCGGCAGTGAGGGTTTTTCTCCCTCCTCCCCTCTGCCCTGCCCCGCTTTCAGGATGTTTATAAAACTCGGCACAGGCTGAGGCCGGGAGACGCTCAGCCGGTGCTGATGGGGTCAGGGGCCGTCGCCAGCGCGGATCGCACACCCTGACGGATTAATTCGAGCTGTCAGGACCAATCTGCGCACAAGCGCCGGGGGAGGTGCGGGCAGCGCTTCCCAAAATCGCGGTGTGCCTTTCCCACCCGGCACGCCGCGAGCGGGGAGCGCCCGCATCCCGTCCCGGGGCCGGCGGTGCCGCATCCCCCGGGCCGGACCGGACCCGACCCGGCCCCACCGCGGCGGCAGCGCTGCTCCTCGGGCGGCCCCGCTCCCTGGCACCGAGGCAGATCTGAGGAACTGCAGGAAGTACATTTGTTACTGGGAACGCTTTGATATTTCTCATGTGAAACGTCTGCGTGCCGGAGGAGCTCAGGCATCTGGCAGGAAATTACCATGAATCCTGTTTCTCTGAACAGTCACACACACGCCTCCTCGCTGCTTTCCTTCCCCCTTCTCCCTGCTCAGCCCCTCTGGTTGCCTTCCCCTGTCTCTGCACCAGGACCTAGACCCTGGAGAGGGTCCCAGCACCCCCAAAGCCCTCTGTCCCTCTCCCTGCCCCCTCTGCTCTGCAGCGTCCCGGGGCCACGGGGCAGCTGTGATAACAAATCCTTCCCCTCTTCATCGTGGGCCTCGGCAGGGTCAGGGTGCCCAGAGCACCTACTGTGCTCTGTTCTGCCAGATGCACAACCTGGGGTGCGAGATCTGGGGGCATTTTGGGTGCCAGGCTGGGTTCAGGTCACCCTCTGCATCTGCTGCCTCCTCAATCGTGGATGGCACCTTTGGTTTGGCTGACAAAGAGTGGAACAAGCCACGTGCAGGGCACCATGCTGATTTAGGGGCACACGTACCCCCAGGCACCATGCTGATTTAGGGGCACAGGTACCCCACGGGCACCATGCTGATTTAGGGGCACAGGTACCCCACGGGCACCATGCTGAATTCGGGGTGCAGGTACCCCCAGGCACCATGCTGATTTTGGGGTGCAGGTACCCCACGGGCACCATGCTGATTTTGGGGTGCAGGTACCCCCAGGCACCATGCTGATTCAGGGGCACAGGTACCCCCAGGCACCATGCTGATTTTGGGGCACAGGTACCCCACGGGCACCATGCTGATTTAGGGGCACACCTTCCCCCAGGCACCATGCTGATTTTGGGGTGCAGGTACCCCCAGGCACCATGCTGATTTTGGGGCACAGGTACCCCACAGGCACCATGCTGAATTCGGGGTGCAGGTACCCCCAGGCACCTCCTGAGCAGGGGGGGCTGCAGGTGGGCATGGACCTCACTGCGGGTGGGGGCAGCCTCAGGAGCCAATCCCACACCCCTGCTCCTGCTCCCCGGGCTCTCCTGGCACAGCCCCTGCCCGGGAGCACCCAGGGAGCTTGGCTGTGGATCAGAGGCGCTCTCCGTGCTCGCACAGCAGAGCGGGAGCTCAGGGCTGGATTTTCGTGTTGCCTCCTGCTGGAGCAGCCCTGCCGGAGTTATCGCGGCTATCGCTGCTGTCACAGGCTCCGCTCCCAGAGCTGCCCTTGCCCGAAGAGCTCCGAGTGCATTCGGTGACTCTGCTCCATCAGCTGCAGCTCCCCGGTGCTGCAGGTGCTGCAGGCTGTGCCCCCTGCCCGGCTCCCAGGAGCTCTGCAGACCCTGGGAACCCAGCTGGGACATCCCCCAGGCTGAGCCCCTCAGAGAGAGGGGGCACCCAAACCCTCCGAGGATCCCGCAGAGCACGAGCCCATGCAGCAGCAGAGCAGCCAGAACAGAGCCCTTTGGCAATAAATCCTGACTTTTATCTGCAGTGATACAAATCCACGGAGCACGGGCTCCCTTCTCCCCCTCCTGCTCTCGCAGGTTTTGGTTTGGCCTCGATTCCAGTGAGTTTACTGACAGATTACTTCATTTTAACTCTATGGCTTTCCCGTCTTGGGGGAGGCATATTTCTAAGTATCATATTTATCAAAAGACCTGTGCAAAAACAAGGGCCAGAATTACTCTTTTGATGGTTCTCCCAATAACTACAACCACAATAAATTTTTCAGGCAAGAAAACTCAAGCGGGGCCCTTTTGGGGCAGGGCTTGGGAGCAGGGTCCAGCTCTGGGCTGTGCAGCCCCCCTGGCCTGGCTGGCTCCCCCCGCCCACACCAGCACATCTGGTCCTGCTCGCAGGGCTGGGCTCCCAGTTCCCAGGGGTGACATATTTCCCCCTCCTATAACTCTAAATCAGAGCAGCATTTCAATAAATCACAGCGAACACTTATTTATTGGACATAGTTTTGGGGCTCTTAAAGCACGGAAAATAAATTTAATGGAGCGTTTGGAGCATTTCTCCAATCTTTTGAGGGATTACTTGGGGAATTTGTCAACGGAGCCAAGCACAGCAGCTTGATCCAGAGAGATGGGAAAGAAATTATGGGAGATACTCTACAAAGGCCCAGGTGTACCCTAAATCACATCAGAAAAGATTAATGTCAGAGGATTGCTTGCCAGCAGAGTTGATTGGCAGCGCTGCAGTTTATTTAATAAACTATCAGTTTAGCCAGAGGGTGACTTTAATCTGAATTACATTTTCTTGTTTTGGCCTACGCCATGCCAAGCGATTTATTGAATCCTGTAGCATTCTTTTTAACCTCAAACACCAGCAGAAAAAAAAAGGAAAGACTTGAGAACCCCTGGAAAACCTTGAGGCAGCAAAAGCTGCTCAGCTCGGAGGGCAGGAGCTCACTCCAGCAGCAGGGACTCGCTCTGGGCTTGCTGGGAAGGGCTGGGAGCAGGAGTGGGATGTGCAGAGCCCAGGGACGGGGCTGCTTTGGGCTCACTCCCACCCAGGTCCGGTTCCAAAGCTGTCCTGACTGCCAGGACCCCCCAGACCAGGATGGACAGGGAGCTGGGACAGGCAGGGAGCTGGGATGGAGGCAGAGAAGCATCCAGAGACACTTGCAGAAGAAATGAGCTCATCCCTGCAGATCCCCTGGGCTTCATCCAGCCCTAATCCCCCCTGGGGAATGGAGGGTCAGCACAAACCTGTGCCTGCACCCAGCAGGACCTGCCTGCACAGAGAAGCCCCCCAAACACCTGGCTGCCCCCAGATGCTGCTTTCCACAGAGCTGAATGGTTGGGCAAAGATTTAAAGCCTTGGAAAGGCTTTGGGAATACCCTGGCTGAAAAGGAGGGACAGCCCCCAAGCCTCCCCTTGTTGTGCTCTGCCTCCCTCCCAGCAGAGACCAGCAGCAGCAGGGCCTGGAGCCCCAGGGCTGGGGGCTTGCTGCCCTGCTGGGCTCTTAAATAATGTGTTTGTGCAAACAGACAAAGAAATCCCAACTAATAATAATCCTTGTTCCAAGATTATGATTGAGTTTTTCCCCTGTTCTGCTTGATATTTCTGCCAAAGAAAGAAAAATCCTTGCTGAAGTCTAGCAGGAAATCCAATAAAATTTCTTCAAAAGATGGGTCTGACATTGAAAAATAGCAAAATTATAAAAGTAGGCCTCAGAAAAGAAAAGGGGAGAGTTATTATATCTGGCACCTAGCGAGGGCCCAGAGCTCCCTCTCCAAATGAGCCATCACAGATTGAAAGTGTTTAGCTTCCCGTTGATTAAACACGGTGAAGGACCCGCAGCGTGCCAAGCCTCGGGGATCGAAAGTTTGTTTTCAGTCAGAATGTGTTTTCAGTCAATGGAAAAAATGGTCGGGCTGTGCCGGGGTATGTAACTGAGAAGCCTCAGGTTTGGAGTGAGTAATGACTGCGATGCCGAAATGCGGGAGGGTTGTTAATCATCCGACCCCAGCCCCCGTAATTCAACTCAGCAACTCTTTGCAAGCCTGCTCTTTTTTTTTTGCTTTTTTTCCTCCCCTTGCTCTTTTTAACATATAAAAACCCAAATGTTTTTCCTTCTTTTTTGCTTTTTTTTTTTTCTCCCTGAAGGAACAGCGCTGGCTGCATGGCTGCTGCCTTCCTGTTCTTTCTCCAAGGTAACGGGGAGCTGGCAGCTCCACGGGGCTGGAGCTGGAATGAGGGGCTGGGCACAGTGGGATGGGGGAGTGGGATGTGTGGGGTAGGGGGAGCAGGACAGGACTTGTGGGATGGAGGGGAACAGCACATATGGGATGGAGGGGAGTGGGATGTGTGGGGTAGGGGGAGCAGGACAGGACTTGTGGGATGGGGGGAACAGGACAGGACTTGTGGCATGGGGGGGGAGTGGGATGTGTGGGATGGAGGGGAGCAGGACTTGTAGGATGGAGTGGAGCAGAACAGGACTTTTGGGATGGAGGGGAGCAGGGTGTGAGGGATGGAGGGGAGCGGGGATGGGGAGGCAGGGCAGAGCAGTGGGGCCTGGGTGACAGCAGGACCTGGGTGACAGCGGCAGCGCAGGGGACACCGAGCAGCTCCAGCCCCGCTGCCGAGGCTCACTGGAAGGGCTGTCCCAGGGCTGAGTGTCCCAGCAGGACAGAGGAGCCCCTGGGAAGGGCTGCTGGAGCCTGGGGGGCAGAGCCCCGGCCCTGAGCGGAGGCTGCGCCACACGAATGGCCAGAGGATGGGCACGGAGCATGGCCTGTCCCACAGGGTCACACGGGGTCACACAGGGTCACACACCTGTGTCCCACAGTGTCACACGGGGTCACACACCTGTGTCCCACAGTGTCACACACCCGTGTCCCACAGGGTCACACAGGGTCACACACCCATGTCCCACAGGGTCACACAGGGTACACACCTGTGTCCCACAGGGTCACTCCCCCATCCTGCCACTGTCACACACCCATGTCCCACAGGGTCAAACACCCGTGTCCTACAGTGTCCCACAGGGTCACACACCCATGTCCTACAGTGTCCCACAGTGTCACACACCCATGTCCCACAACATCCCACAGTGTCACACACCTGTGTCCCAGTGTCCCACAGTGTCCCACAATGTCACACACCATGTCCCACAGCATCCCACAGCATCCCACAGTGTCCCACAGTGTCCCACAGTGTCACACACCCATGTCCCACAGCATCCCACACCCGTGTCCCACAGCATCCCACAGTGTCCCACAGTGTCCCACAGCATCCCACAGTGTCCCACAGTGTCCCACAGTGTCCCACACCCTCACAGGGTTTCTGGGGACACCTTGTGCCCTCCTGCTCCCCCAGCCCCTCGGGCACAGGCGCTCCTGGGGCCAAGGCACAGCCCTGAGCAGCCAGGAGCCCTTTCACGGGGACACCTGGGGCAGGTGGCGAGGATCAAACACACCTCTGGAGCTCGGGGCTCAGCCCAGTTCAGCGCTGGAGGGACCACGGGGACACAGGGACAGCTCAGGCAGCACCTGATGCCCGAGGAGCCCCCTCAGCAGCTCCCTCCTGCAGCCCCTCCTCACCCCCCTGGCCCCGGCAGATGCCTGCCTTGGTTCATTAGCTGGCTTTGCCGGGCTGCTTCTCATTAGATAGCCAACAAATTCCAGGAAGACAGGACACCCACTGGGCCTAAATGAAATTAGAGAACAGAGCGCTGCTACAAGTGGTTTAATTCAAATTACAGCAAGATATTATCGCCAACTGCAAGTGCTCAGAGCCGTGAGTCAGACCCCCACAAGGAACGAGCTGGGTTTAAAAAAATCATGACTTGTTAAGTGTATAATTAACTTTGGGGTTATTTTTATTTACCTTCCAGTTTTTAGCCTTCAGGAATCAGATTTTTGAGCTTGTTGGGAACAGCTTAAAATTAAAGAGGGGAGGAGGAAGAAAAGAAGAGGAATGTGCCCACGTGGAGCTGGGCATTTAAAATGACACCAAATGAGAACCATCCCAGAGCCAACAGGTTTGGGGCACAGGAACATCCCCGTGTCTCACTCTGGTTCCAGGCATGAAACTCAAAGTGAAGCACAAGAAACGGGATGGAGACTTTACCCAAAGCTGCTGATGTGGCAGCCCCACATCTGGGGCTTCACCTTCCTCCTCAGCTCAGCCAAGGCCATCCCAGAGCTGTCAGGGCTCTGGGTCTGCAGGGGCTGGGTGAAATTCTTCCCTCAGACACCGAGTCAGAGCAGCTGAGGCTGAGTCAGTGTGAGCTCACCAGCTTCTGTCTGCTCCAAGCACCACAGGATCTGCTCCCAGCCCGTCTCCAGGGACAGGAGGGGTTACCTGGAGGTCAGACCTGTGCAGGACACAGCTCTGCAGCACCCTGGGACTCACAGAAGGGCACGGGATTGTCGGGAACAAGTGACTGGGAAGCCCAGTTAGGGTCCCCCCATCATTTCATCTCCACCAAGGAGAGCAAAAAGCAGGAGGGAGGACACAGCCGAGCAGTTTGCAGGTGAGGGGTGAATTTCTCAGTGTCCCCAAGCTGCTCCCACAGCCTCAGAGCCATCATCCTCAGCTGGTTCTGTGGAGCCTCCTCTGCTGCTGCCTCAGGTGCTGTCTTGCCCTGTTTCCGCTGAGCAGAGAGCACCCTGCTATCTTTCATTGAAACATCATGTCCAATTTATCCCTTGATTAAACCCATATTTTGCTTGGCTATAAGTCAAATATAAGAGGGCCGCACTCAAGTGAACTAATCTTGGTTTACTTGCCAGTAAGTAATTTGATAGACAATTTGGCAGACATCCACTCCAGAATTAAGCAAACCTGAGCAATAAAGATGTAGGAAAACAATCCTGAAAAGCCATAAGGAGACGTCGAGTTCCATTCAGCAGCAACTCCTTGCACTCAGGCTGGTGCTGGCACTCAGCACTGCCAGTGCCTGGCCAGGAGGGCACATCCAGTGCCCAGGCAGGTGCCAAGGAAGCTGAGAGCCAAATCACAGACTCAGAATGGTTCAGGATGGAAAAGAGCTCCAAGATCACCGAGGCCAAACTTTGAAGTCTCAGCTGGGAGTGCCTTGGAGGGAGGAACAGCTGGAACATCCACAGTGCAGGAGCTTCTCCTGACACCTGTAAGCACCTCCCTCACCCCGTCCTGCTGTCCCAGCCAGACCCTCAGAGCCCCCAGCAGCTCCCACAGCAGCACTGGGGCTGCTGAGCTCCTGTTTGTGCCCTCCCAGCCCTGCCTGAGTGCCAGCACCCCTGGCTGGGATGGGGACAGCAGAACAGGGTGGGCTCCACGGGGAGTTTCTGTTCAGGCAGAGCTGCTGGGGGCTGAGAGGTGTGAGGTGAGGGGCAGAGGGGCTGCCAGTCCGTGCTGCTCCATCCCTCATAATGCCATTATGAATTGCTGGCATTAATCACCCCGCTAGGTAAGCATTATGGCACTTTTATGGTAGCTTTGAAGCTAATCTGTCACTAATGCCTGCTGGATTATCATGATTTCTTACAGTTGTGATTCATTAACTCAGATGCCTAATAGAATTAGTATTAAACATCTTCCATAGATTTCTGCCTCAACATGTTGAGTTTTGAAAGCCTTTTCAATATTTCATTGTGTTGTATTAAACGGCATGTCAGGCACATTGTGTGGTCTCCCAGAGAACCTGGCAGAGCCAGAGCAGGGGAGGGGGCTGAGCTTAGAGGGGCTGGGGGGTCCCCAGCACCCTGCTGGCTCCTGGGGACCCTCCCAGCCCTCCTGGGGCTGTGTGTGCTGTGTTTCAACCTTGGAGAGTTCTCCCCTGAAAGGTGCTCCAGTGGCACAGCTGCTGCCTCCAACACTGGGTAAGGAATGTGGTGCAGAAAGGGTTAATCAGGTCTGGGGACACAAAGTGCAGTGCAGACACTAAATATGATTGTGATTATTACCTGGCCCTGGAGGAATCCTTTCCCTAGACACTGCAATGCCATTTCTAGTATGAATATTATTCCTAATGATCAATATTAATTCTCAATGCATTCTCCAGGGTTTAGAATGACTTTCTTGTTTAGGATAAGATCTAGATCTTGAAGCAGGCTAAAAAGAGGAATTATTATATTATTGTTATTAGCATTATCATTATTATCTTGGGCTTTAAAAAAAAAAAATCTTATTTAGATTACAATCTCCCCTAGGAGCAGATTGTGGAGCTCTCAGGCCTTTATCTGGCTACTTAAATCCACGTTGTGGGTAACAGAATTTTACAGTTATTATTATTAATAATGTAAGGCCAAGACCAGAACAACATTGCATTAGGCTGTGTGTGTGTGAGGCTGATGGACCTGCACCAAAACCCTGCCTTGGCTTTTTTTAACAGGGGACAGCCCAAATTTCCAGGGTGCTTTGCTGGCAGGAGCCCCGGTGGGAGGATGCTCGTGAAGAGCCTGAACTTTGGGGTGCCCTTTTTGCTGCCCTGACCCCCGGAACCCCGCCAGGAAAACAGAGATGGGGGGGGACTTCAAAGCGGGGATTAGGAGCAGCTGTGCAAATTGACAAATCCGTGCGAGGAGCAGCCGGGGATGGCCGGAGCCCGGGAGCCAGCCGTGTCCCCGCCACGGCCACCAAATTCCTGTGCTGGGGCTCGGGGAGGATCGCTGCTTTTAGAAACGCTCCTGTGGAAAAAAAAAGGTCAGGTTTGGGGCAGGCGCTGGAGCGGTGACGGGGAGGAGAGCAGGGAGGCTGGCAGAGGTGCTTTGTGCCGGTGCCAGAGTCAACCTGGGCCGGCTCCTGCCCCGCCTCATCGCCATCGATCCCCGCAGCCCGGCCCGCCCCGGGCGAGCGAGCACCGGGGGCAGAGTGAGGGGCTGCGGTCCCGCTGAGTGAGCATCCCCGGCTCAGCCGTCCCTCCGGGTCCTTCCCCGGGTGCAGCCAGGGGTGAGCCCGGCCCTGCCAAGGCTCTTTGGGGTTTTGCCATGGCAATGATTGAGCACCGAGGGCAGAGCGAGGGGCTGCGGTCCCGCTGAGCTGCACCGGGCACGGACAGCCCGGTCCTCCCGTCCTTCCCCGGGTGCAGCCAGGGGTGAGCCCGGCCGTGCCGAGGCTCTTTGGGGTTTTGCCATGGCAATGATTGAGCACCGAGGGCAGAATGAGGGGCTGCGGTCCCGCTGAGCTGCACCGGGCACGGACAGCCCGGTCCCCCCGTCCTTCCCCGGGTACAGCCAGGACTCAGCCCAGGCCGTGCCGGAGCTCTTTGGAGCGGGTTTTGCCATGGCAATGATTGAGCACCGAGGGCAGAATGAGGGGCTGCGGTCCCGCTGAGCATCCCCGGCTGCACCGGGCACGGACAGCCCGGTCCCCCCGTCCTTCCCCGGGTACAGCCAGGGTGAGCCCCGGCCGTGCCGGAGCTCTTTGGAGCGGGTTTTGCCATGGCAATGATTGAGCACCGAGGGCAGAGCGAGGTGCTGCGGTCCCGCTGAGCATCCCCGGCTCAGCCGTCCCTCCGGGTCCCCCTGTCCTTCCCCGGCTGAGCCCCGGCCGTGCCGGAGCTCTTTGGAGCGGCTTTTGCCATGGCAATGATTGATTTCCCCACTGTGAGTGGCCTCGCCGTGAAACCGTGTGATCTTCCCCTTTCTTCTTCCCCCCCGCGCACATTTAAGGGGAAGGGAAAAGCTGAAAACTTCTTCATAATGTGACGTGTCTAAAATGTGCATTTCACCCCCCCCCCTCCCCGAGTTTTTGGTTACAGAAACGGTTTGGTTCTCCCCTGGATCGCTTTTATGCAGCCCTGCAGCATTTCAAAGCGAAGCCTCGCTGGAGGGGAGCAATTCCTTTGCTTCTCATCAAAATGCCGCTCTTGATGTCACGGCAAGAGGAGAATCTCGGCGAGGGGGATGGAGAGCGCGAGGTCCCACCGCTGTTCCGTGCCTTCTGAAAACGCCTTTGAGTGATGCTTTTCAGCTGATCCTCCCAGTTTAGCAGGAGGAAAAGCGGGGAGTTCCAGGCGGAATAAATACTCGGAATTTCGGGTGATGTGAAGCGGGGGAGGCTCTGCCGGGGTGCCCGGGTGGGCGCAGGGCTCGGTGCGGTGGGGAACGCTTCCCTGCCAGGCTCCAGAAGAAAAGGCCGGCCAAGCATGGCTGGGGCATGCCCGGAGCTGCTGAGTGCAGCCTTTGTTTTAGGGAGTGAAAGGGGCGGTCATGGGACAGCAGTCAGCCGGGCAGGCACGGGGGAGGCCGGGGGAAAACTTTAATTAGGCTGACTTGAAGGCAGGCTTTAAGCAGCAGCCGCGGGAGGGCTGGTTTGATCTCCTTGTGGGATAGACCCTGTGATTAATCGCGGCCCTGTCGAGGGGACGGACACCTGCCTGTCACATGCTTTGATTCCCGGCACTGCCTTTGATCTCGGCCGGCTGTGTGGGAGGGTGTCGGAGCGATCCCTGCGCCCAGGGCGCTTTCATGCCGCCTCGAGGGGGTCCCAGGGCTGGCGAGGGGAGGGGGGCTCGGCCGCCGGCCCGGGGTCAGCCCGGGAGGTGCCGGGGCCAAGCCGAGTTCGTCGGAAGGGGAAAGTTCATCCCCAACCCGAGGGTCGGTCTGCTGTCCTGGGGGAAGGTGGCCGAGTGAGCAGTGGGGATGCTTGGCCCTGTCACCGCCACAGAGTGAGGTCTGGGGAGGTCACCTTGTCCCCCTCTACCTGGTCTGAAGAGGTCACCTTGTCCCTCCACCTGGTCCAAGAGCGTCACCTTGTCCCCCTGCACCTGCTCCAGCCCAAAGGGCTGTTGGTGGGCTGAGGTTGGGGCAGACACTGGGGTACCCTGGGTGGTGTCCCCACCTTCCCTGCTGTCACTGTCCTGCTGAGAGCCTGCAGCAGTGGCCCCGTGATCATTTGTCACCAGCCTGGCACAACCACAGTCACTGAATCATCAGTGCTGGAGATCTCCAGGATCATCCAGTCCAACCATCAGCCCAGCAGCCCCATAATCACTCCTAAACCACATCCCTGAGTATCACACCCTGACCCCAGGGGGACAGCAGACAGCAGCACTAGATGGTGTCCTCTATGGGGACAAGGGTCACCCAGCCCCTTCCCAGCAGGATTCCAGACCAAACCCACGGGGAAACAGATGAGGACTGGCTCCAGATTGGCCTCTCACAGCACCCCCAGGGCCCTGAGGCTGCTCCCCGTGGGTTGGGGTCATTCCCTGTGGGCATTGCTGGCTGCCTCTCCCATGATTGGCGTGGGCACCTTCGCCCCAGGCCCGGCCCGGGTTATTCTCAGCCCTGACATTTGTGCCAAGCAAGCAGAGCAGGAGGGGTCCCTGTGCAGCCTGAAAGAGGATCCCAGCATCTCTGCTTTCAGCCTGACCTTGAAACCTGAGCAGGGAGCTGAGCCCCTCTGGCTCACACTGCTGGTGTGGGGGAAGCACGCTGGGAAAGCCTGGCACGGCACGGCACGGGTGGGTGACAGCAGGGACAGCCCAGAACCTGCTCTGCAGGAGCTCCTCTGGGCAATGCAGCAGGGCAAGGATGCCTGAGGGATGGTGGGGAAAGGAGTTCTCTGCTTGCTGCAGACTCCCCAGATCTCAGAATCCCAGAATCCCAGAATGATGAGGTTGGAAGAGACCTCTGAGATCATCGAGTCCAACCTGTGCCCAACACCTCACCTAGACTACAGCACCCAGTGCCATGGCCAGTCTGTTTTAAACACATCCAGAGATGGGGATTCCACCACCTCCCTGGGAAGAGCATTCCAGGGCTTTATTATTCTTTGGGTGAAAAATTTCTTCCTAATATCCAACCTACACCTTCCCTGATGTACCTTGAGACTGTGTCCTCGTGCTGTTCCCGTTACTTTTCCTCCCAGCTTTGCACAGAGATGGTTTTTATGATGTCTCAGTAGATGGTTTGGTTCGTACGAGCAGTAAATGTTCCATTTTTGGGGAGAAAAGGTCTAATGAAGCTAGAGACAAGCATGGGAAAGCCCTTCTCCATGCTGCATGGATGTAACAAAAACAAATTTCCAAGAGCCCTGGACAGGCAGGGTAAGGCTGTAATGTGGTGTCCTGTTTCCTAATCTCTCCAGTAAGGAAGCAGTGTGTTGAATTTAAAATATCCCTCTGGTAAATGCTAACTATTTAAAGAGTGCTAGGGTCTTAGAAATGCAAAACAAAGATTTGTTGATTAAAAACACATGGTTTGTTCTGGAGGCACGAGTAGCCAGAAAAATCAGTTCTGACAGTATTTTGGCTTTTTCAATCCCACAAGACATGATGGTGATTTATTATAGTGATGTCAGCTGTGGTTGAAAAAAGTTCTCTGTGTTGTCTTAATAAAAGAGCTTTACCTTGAAATCATTAAACTCTCAGCCTGTTTATTTGAAGCGATGACTGTGAATGTGAATGGTCCCCTCTAAATCACCCGGCCCCTGGCGGGAACATCTGCAGGGGCTGGCGGTGACAGCCCGGAGCTGGCCTGGCTAATGGGAGCCCTGTGATGGATCTGATTAGTGCCCTTTGAAACCTGGAGGGGAGATAAGAACCCCAGGCAGGCAGGGGAGCTCCCATACCGCAAAGGAGGGGGAGCTGGAAAGACAGACAGGGTCTGTCTGTCTTCTGCCGCCGTCCCTGCAGTGCCCTGTGCCCGCTGGGACAAAGCCCAGCTTAAACTCTCTAGGAGGGATTTGGGGGGCTGCAAATGCTCCTCACCAAAGTGTGTTTGGTGTTCACAGCCGAGGAGGTCTGGTGGCTTCAGAGCAGGAGCTGGGAGTGCTGGGTTTGCTACTCAGCCTGATTTCAGCTCTACAGAGCTTTGCTCAGAATCCTCTGAGCAAACCCAGGAGGGTTTGGGTCGGAAGGGACCTTAAAGCCCATCTCATTTCAACCCTCAGCCCAGGCTGCTGCAAGCCCCATCCTTGGCCTTAGACTCTTCCAGGCACAGGGGCAGTGCACAAGTTCACAATTTTTATTATTCTCCCAAACAGATGTGCAGAGTGGAGTTCACATCCCAGCTCTGTCCCAAGGAGAAGGCTGCAGCAGCCAGGCAGCAGGGATGGGCAGGAATTAACAAGGATGGCAGGTGTCTGACACCACTCCTGGGGTGCTGCAGGATCCTTGGCAGCCTTGCCCTGCCACGAGCCCTTTCCCTGGTGTCTGGCAGCCGCTGTGCACTGAGCAATATTTACTTCCTGGGTAAACAGTTGTAATCTCCCTAACCAGAGTTTATCACCGAGAAGTGAGTTAAATTCCTCTTGGATAATCCCTGCCTGCTGTGCTTTTCTGAGCAGGAGCTTTTGGGATGCCTTCTGATGGGAATGAGCAGCTCTGGGTCTGGCCTGAGGGACAGGGGTGCAGGTCCCACCACTCCAGAGCCCACTCCAACTGGGGCTGAGCTGCAGTGAGAGGGCCAAGGGCTCCCTGGCACAGACTGGGACTCACTGGGACACGCTGGGAGCCCTTGGGTCTATGGCCGGAAGGCATTCCTCACCCATCTCTCTCTCTCCAGATGGGAAAGCTGCAGGTGAGACCCCGAACCCAGCAGCCAGACCCACCCTGGGTGCCAGAGACCCTCTCTGTCCTCATCCCAGCAGAGCCTCACAGCAGGAATCACACTGAAACAACACAGAGGCTGAAAACCCCCCCAGGGCAGGTTGTTTACACTGAAATCCCCGGCGCTGGTGGCTGGGATGGAACAGCACAGCCCCAACCCTGACCCCGGGAATGTTACCGGAGAGGAGACACTTGGCAGGTACTCCCATCTCATATATTATCTGCCTCAGCTACAAGAAATATATTTTCCCATCAGCGTGATTATTTTTATTTGACTTCTAAGTGGAGCAGGAAGCCGGCGCGGCTCCCATCCATCAGCACCGTGGCCATTAGAAAATTAACCAAGCTTAATAAACTTCCTGCACAGCTCCTGCAGCTGCACATCCCCAGCAAAACAAATCCATTGACTGGAAGCACATGGCTAAAGGAGACTCGGTGGAAGTGAGGAGTGGCCCAGGATGATCCCAGCGGGCTGGTGCGGAACTGAGGTTTCAGAAACCTCGCCGAGATTGTGGGAGAGGCTCGGGTGGTCAGGAGGGTGAGGGGTGGGATTTGCCAACCACTGGGAATTTCTTCATCCTGTGGAAATGCCGGTCTGCACAATGGGAGGGCTCCTGCTGATTTATCCAGGAGCAGAACCAAACCTGGGGTCTCACAGCGGGGTCTTGTCCAAGTGAGAGTGTCCTGGGAGCCACAGCCTGGCCTGGCTTTGCTGTTTGGGCATCACTTGGAGAGGATTTCACGGAGCTTTGGCAGGGTGGGACCCGCTCTGGGCCTGCCTGGCACCGTGCTGGTATTTTGGGTGCCTCCAGGGCAGCAGGACTGAGCCCACAGCAGGCAGTGGAGAGCAGCAGCACTCCCCTCCTCTGCTCTCCTGCACAGCCAACACATCCTGGCTGGGTGAGGCAGCAGCTCTGCAGGCTGGGGAGAAGGCAGGCAGTCTCTCCACACTTGGGAATGGAGTGGAAAGCGCTCACACTGCAGCCTCCCCTGTAATGAAGGGAGATGGGCAAGTTCTAACCACACTAGCTGTCATAAATATTCAGCTCTGAGGTTTCACTCAGTCATTAGATCCACCTGGAGACACTCTCAGTGCTGCAGACGTGGCTGCAGGAGTTTCATGCAATGTGTGACTTCCAAATCAATCTCTTTCCAGCAGGCAGAATGAACTGGCTGCTCACGTCTGTGTGCCTCAAAGAGGAGATGCAATAAAAAAGGGAATTCAGCTGGGTGCGAGGCCACATCTCCTGGATGCCTCTTCATCTCCTCTTCAAACACCCATCAGGAAGTTTCAACTAGGGCTCTGGATCCCTGTGTCCAAGGTAGGGAATGGGAAGGGTTTGTGTTTTCTTTCCTTTCCTGCACAGAGCCGGGGGGATGGAGCCCCTGCTCTGCTTGGGTGCTCACAGCTCCTGGGGACACCAGCCTCAGGCAGGGAGGAGAGGCAAGCAGAGCCCTTGGAAAGGTCTGGGCTGTGGAGGGGGTGAGCCTGGCAGAGCAGAGCATTCCCTGAGAGCCCCAGCACAGGTGGGGAACCACAGCGGAGAGAACAGAGAAAATACAGAGAAAATACCAGCGAAAACCCAAAAATGCCACCAAAAAGGCAGCAAAGACCAGGAGGGCTGGGGGTGACACATCCCACTGGGCTCAGGGTGAGGAGAGGCTTTCCCTGGGAGGGTTTCATGGCTGGATGCAGCGGGACAGCACCGAGCCCCACGGGCCCAGAGGGAGCTGCAGCCTCCCAGGCACCTGCAGCAGCACATCCCCTGCCACACACTGCCACAGCCACGGCAAAGAGCTGGGCTGAGTGGGGGTCCCACAGCCCCCAGACCTCGGGTTGGGGGTGTGGGGTAAGGGAGGGTCACTCCCCTCCTGGCGTGTCTACAGGCAAATTAAAAATTAAATAAATAAATTTGCTAGTTTACAAATAGAACTGTTACTTGTTACTCACAGTATTAACAGTCTCCTTTTATTTTTTTCCCCCTTTTTTTTTTCAAGGCTGTGAAAGACGTTTGTTTCAGTTGCCAACATCTCTACAGAACTAATGTGGGTGGATTGTGACAGATATAATTTCTCCATCCTACAGTTTCATCAACTTGAGTTCTGTTAAACTATACCCGCTGGGCTTAGCTCCTTTTAAAGTTTCCGCTTTGACAGGTAGATTTATTAGTCTTGAAATTTGTACAAATCAGATGTCACTCGTGGCAACTTGTCAAAATGTCAGTCTGGTGAGGGAGGCATGAAAGGATTTTCTGGAGAGAGACGGGAGGCAGGCTTGAAAGAGCTCGAGCAAGGCAGAAGAAAGGAGCTGGGAGGGATTGCAGCCTGCTTGATCCTGGGGGTTTTACTTTATTAAATATCTAGCGCCATACAGTGGGAGATGCTGCTGGATCCTGCCCGCCAAGACATCAAGGCTGTCAACATCCAGCGCTCCCGGCTGCCTCCCCGCCTTGTGATGGATATTTAGGGCAGGGGTGAGGCGTGGGGAGGGGAAGGTTGGGCTTGGTTTGAGCGCTGCAGCCTTTGGGATGCTCCATTATCGCCCTAACGAGGCGGGGGCCCTGCCTGGGAGAGCGGCAGCTCCTGTGCCCTGCCACCAGCACCCCCTTCCTGCCCCCTCTGCCATCCTCAGAGAGCCTCCAGCGGCTGGAGGAAGCCTGGGGGAGCATCCCTGGGTGTAAAAAAGGCTTTTTGCAGGTGTTCTTCCTCGTGGCTTTGGCTGCATGAACCGCTGCTCTGGCCTGGGCCCTTCTGGGGTGGCCCTAAAATCGTGGATGGGATCAGCTGCTGCCCAGGGTGAGGGGCTGGGTGTGCAAACCCAGCTGGGGCTGAGCTGCTGGAGCCCAGGGACGCTGCCAGGGCTGGGCTCGGACGGACAGAGCGCACTGGGGCCGGACACACGGACATGCTCTGCCCCACCAGGCCTGGGACGCTGCAGAAGAAGCGACCTCCCAGCCCTGGGGCTCTTGGGCAGCAGCTCCTGAAATGCCTCGTGCTGGAAGAGGCCAAGGAAGAGCAGCCATCTCCTTCACCACCGCTCTGACCCAGTAATTTCAGCTGGAGTTTTTTCATGGAATAAATTTAGAGTTGTTGAAATGAAAACTTAAAAGAAGTTCTTTTTTTTTTAAAAAAAAAAACCAACAAAAACAACCCCGCAATTTAAAAAACATTATTTTGATTACCAGTTCCAAGAAGATCAGGAAAATCTCTACCGAAACCAACATTTTTTCATGAATATTTACACTTTGTTTGAAAAATCTGTTTTGGCTGAAAAGGCTTTTGTTGATGTTTGCTTGGCAGGCGGCGTGGCTCCCTGGTGACGTGGGGACCTGGTGTGGGGACCTGGTGTGGGGCAGGGTGGTGCTGCTGCAGCCCCAGCGCTGGGAACAGAGCCTCCTGTGCCTCTCCAAACTGCAGAGCCACAAAAAGGGGTGGGGAGGGTCCTGTCCTGACACCTCCCTCCCTGGAGATGCTGGGGTTGATCTCAGCCCCAAAGGTTCCCAGCAGAGTCAGCCCCTCCTGGGGGCTGGGCAGAGCTGGGCATTCCCACCCATCCCAGCGTTTCCCCACACCCCTCCAGTGGATCTCCCACTCTGCTTTGGGTTGAGGAGCCCTTTGGCAGTGCCCCAGCCCAGGGCACAGCTGGGCAAGGCTTTTCTCAAGACCTTTAAGCTCCTTTCCCTTCTTGAGCTGGGCCTTCCTCTCCCATCCCGGTGCCACTCCCCTGCCAGCCTGTGCCCCTTGTTCCCTGTGCCCCATGGAGCTGGGATGTATTTTTGGGGTCTCTGGGACAAAGGAGGAATTGAGAATCTGATTATCTGTTCTTAGAAAGTTAATTTATTATTTTATGATATTTTATGATATGAAAGAGTACTATACTAAACTACACTAAAGGATAGAGAAAGGATACAGATAGAAATTTTAATAAAATACTAATGAAAAACTTGTGACTGCTTTTAGAGTCCTGACACAGCTGGATGGAGATTGGTTATTAAATCAAAACAATTCACATGAAACCAATCAAACAACCACCTGTTGGATAAACAATTTCTGAACTGCATTCTAAAGCAGCAAAACACAGCAGAAGCAAATGAGATAATATTGTTCTCATTTTTCTCTGAGGCTTCTCAGCCTCCCAGGAGAAGAAATCCTGGGCAAAGAGGATTTTTCAGAAAATGTGACAATGACATCTGTGACACCAAGCCAGGCTGGTGTCTGTGCCCTGTCCTGAGGGGTTGGGAGCCCTGCCAGCCCCTCTGCCACTGCTGTCCTCACACTCTGGGCTTGGGGAGTGTTTGCTCAGCCCAGGGGAGCACAGGGGATTTGCTTCCTGTCCCCTCAGCACGGTGCCACTGAGTCCTTGTCCCCTTGTGTCGCCCTAATTTTTTAAGATTTTCTAAACCTTCGGATGTTTACTTTCTTGTAATGAACTTTCTCACACACTTTCTGTAAATAACTGATTGTTTTGCATTCTTTTATGGAGGAGGGGAAATCTGATGGGCTGTTGGTTTGCGCAGTGTCATTGGAGAGGTGGCACTGTCACCCTCCAACCCACTGCCACTTTTGGAAATCTGTAAATGTTAAAGTCAGAAATTAAAAAGTCTCTTTTAACCTGCCCCTCACTGGGGGCTGGGGCTGTTTCCAGGAGGATTCCTGCAGCAGGGATGAAAATGCACCTTAGGAAGAGGGAAAATAATCTGGGAGGCTTTTCTTAAATAAATGCTTCCCTCTTGGAGTGGGGCAACCCTTGCACGAAAAGAGGAGAAGGGGAAAACCCACTTCACACGGCAGGATTTTCTTTCAAAGAAGTCACTTTGTGTCACATCCAGCCTTGATTTCCTTTCATGTGGCGAAGGAGCGGTGGCAGCTTGGTTCCCACATCCTGGCAGGGATGTCCTGCCCCTCTCCAGGCAGGTCCTGGGCAGCAAACACCACCTGGGCAGGGCAGCAAGGGGCAGAGGGTCTGTCCATCCGTCTGTCTGGGTTTTTCCATGTGCCCTGAGTGTCTGCAGAGCAATTTCAGTGCAGGGAAAGGGAGAGGAGAGGGGGGGAAAAAAAAAAGCGCCTGGCATGAGTTCAGAAAGCTCTCCAGCTCACACATCTGGTTCTTATATTTCAAAGTTAATTAGTCATATTGAGGCTGTCTGAAGATAAATTTATCATCCAGAAAAAACACAAACAGTTTGAAAAATGAAAGGAAGTGAGGTGACATGGCTTGACGTTTAAATAAATCATTTTAACATGATTAAAAAACTTGTCCTCCCTGACACCCGGCGCCGGATACTTTGTAAAGACTTTTTGACAAAGACAAGCCCCTGTTTGGTACACAAAGCCCCTGCCATTCAATCACACGCGCTAATCTTTGGCCAATTACTTCTCCCAGCGACTACTGGGGCTGTGGTGAGGGGGTCGAGGATGGCCAGAGGGGCTGGAGGGCTCCAGCTCAACAGGCTGCAGGGTTGGAAATGGGAAATGGACTCGTGCTGGCAACACCAAGGACTTCATGGAGCTGGAAATAGAAAATGGACTTATGCTAGCAACACCAATGGAGCACCCCAGCGAGCCCCCCGGGCTGGGGTGCACCTGGGGATGGCAGGGACACCCCAGGGCTTCACCTCCTCCTGTCCATCCATCTCAGGGCTGATCAAACACCACCCAAAAGTTCTCTCCCGTCAGCAATTTTGCCTTCACAGCTTTGCTAATGGGATAACGAGGTGCCGGTTCTGCTGCTGGAGTCTTGTCATCCCTGCAATTCTCACCCCGGCTGCGTCGGTGCCACTGTGCGTCCCTGCTAATTCCACCCGAAAGTCTTATTAAATCTGAGGCTTTAGTTTTACACCCGTGTTATCAAATTTCCTCCTCGCCAGCCTGACTGATGGAAGGCTCGTGATTAAATGAACTGCTCTCCCTGCACGTCAGCTGGAGAACAGCCCTGTGTGGCTGCTTGACAATGTGTCTACAGGCTGAGCATCAATCAGTATTAGGGGAAATCAGCATCTTGGATGACCCAGAGGAAGGGCCCTGCTGTGTTTCCTTCCTATTCACCTGCTCTGTTGGACGCTTTCAAGGGATATTGAAGTTTTACTGACCCTGCTTGAATTTCTGATATTTTTTATTGCCCAAGTCCGGCCCCATCCCTTGGAAGTCACTCAGGATTTTTTCTGCTGACCACACTCAGCCCATTGGGGACCTTGCAAAAATCCTGGAGTTTCTTGGTGCCTTAAAAACCTGCAGAATGGGGAACTTAGTGTGTCCCCCCCACTGGAGCAGCAGCAGCCAGACAGGGAGACAGCAGAGCTCCAAAAGCCTTTGCCTGGTGGGAGACAGGGAGGTTCAAGAAGGTGGGAAGATTCACATCTTGTAACAAGAAAAGAGCTCTCCTGGGCATGAAGAAAGCAAAGTGACATGAAAAGCATGGAATGAAAATAAATAAATAAAAAAAGTGACGCCTAATGGATAAAATGAATATTCAAGTTGTTTCCAGGGAAGAGTCTCTGACTTTGGTGCTGGTTACAGTTACAAGGTTTGTGCGTTTTCTTGCTGTCAAAGCCTTCACCGTAATTGTCCAAAAGTTCCTTGATTATTTCTAACAAAACTGTCAGCTGCCTTTGAAGTATCAGAACAGTCTCATCACATCTTATTAAATAGTAAACATCATTTGCAAGCGCGCAGGAGATTTCGACGGCGCGTCAGGCGCCTCGGCGAAGTGGGTCGGGGAGGTTTGCAGGCAGACACGGCTCCTGTGCCCACCAGGGCTGCCAGCCTGGCCCCATCCTGAGCCTGGCCATGGCCACACCGCCCTCAGCGTGAGGACAGGGCCTGGCAGCTGGGCTTGGAGCAGGGAGATGCTGCTGGGATGTCACACACAGCCTGGGGACAGCGCCGGTCCTGGGGACACAGCTCGCCACTCCCCTCCCAGCCAGAATTTTGGACTGTGCTGGGAAGGAATGACTCCATCTGAAAAGAAAAGGATGTTTAGGATCCAGCCTGAGCTTTCATGCCACGATTCTCCCAGCCAGATTCAGAGAAACTCATTTCATGCGCTGAGGTGTCTTCTGAGAGCTGGAGCTTTCATAGGAGAGTAATTGTGCAATTAGCTATGAATGAGTAAAAATTCATTCTAATTACTTCCAGGTGTGACACATTCTGTGCTCAGGCGCCAGGAGGGGACTGGCAGTGCCCCTCTGCAGGCTGGGAACACACCCAGCTCCCATCCTGCTGCCCACAGCAGCTGTGACTGCGCAGGGACTGGAGCAGACCCCGGGGAAAGGCTTGGAGGGGCACACGGGAGTGGGGATCTCTTTCCAGACCTGTCTGAGGCACAAAAACAAACTGCTGGGTCCCCAGTAACAGCCAGTGCCTTTGACCAGCAGCAAAGGCCGTGTTCAGAGTTCCCAGCACAAGGAGCTCCCTCTGTGCCGCTGCTGTGATGGGGAGCAGACCTTGTACAGGAGCCACGGGGGTCAGACCCCAAAACAGAGGGGGTTCAGCGCCCCTCCAACTCCAAAATGGGCTTCACTGTGCTGTGAGGACCTGGAGCCCTCCACACCCCAGAAAGCCACAGCTAAAACCCTTCCCTGCAGGAGAGGGAAATCCAGGTGGATCCTATTGTGCCTGGTACATCATTAAAACCACTGGAAATCGCACAATAAAGCCTGCAAGATTTCTAGCTTTAATTCCAGATCAAAGAGGCTTTGGGAAGGAGCATCCCAGGTTTGAATGCTTATCTCAGCCAGACCCCGTGAGCTTTTGAAGTTGCCCCATCAGTCACTAATCAAAGATCTCCTTTTAGATGGGGAAATCAAATCCCTTTCAGCAGGACCCGTGGTTATCAGTTTCTAAACATCGCTTGTCTTTTGAATGACCTTCTTTTTGTGAGCTGACCCTGCGAGGAAAACCCTGCAAGAACCGGCCCTGGAGTTTGCAGAGCATTGGCACACACATAGCTGGGCTTTCAGGATGTTCAAATCGGCAAAGAATGTGTGTGTGGAAGCAGTAAAACCCTTGAGAGGTAAATAAATACCCGCTGTAGTCCCTGCTTAACACATCGCAATTGCCTTCAACTGCAAGCACTAACAAAGGCCCAGCATTCCCGATCCGAGGAGGAATTCACACAACTATCAGTCTCTGCTTTTCCTCAGTGTATACAAACAAGCTGAGAAAACAATGCAGGATCAAGTTCTTAAACACGTTTTGGCTAAAGAGCCTCTCTGGTAAAAGGGCCTGTCTCCACTCTGCTGGGAGTGATGTGAATGAGGCATCCTGTGGCATGATTTAGGACACAAGGAGCCATCCTCTGCCACTCCTGGCACCAGGAAAGGCTGCAGGGCTCCGGGGTGCAGGAGCAGGGAAGGGACAATCTGGGAGCTTCCCCTCCCTGCAGGCAGCCTGGACCTTCTCCCATGGGTAGAATTGGGTGACAAAGGCCAGACTGCACCAAGGAACTCCCCAAATCTTCTTGGCTACCCTTTTTGCTATCCAGACCTTCAGGAAAGTTGGCAGCTCAAATCCCTCCAGGATTTAGCAGCACAAGCGTGCAGCAGAGCCGCTCTCTCCGTGCCAGAGCCCAGGAATATTCCCTGGCCTTGGTGATGTGATCCCCTCGTGCCTGTGTGATCCCTCCCCGTGGCTGTGCTCTGCAGGGATCAGATGATGTGTTTCTCCTTTCAGCCAGCTCTCTGATGGGAATTTACGCCTTGGGACCGGCTGGGGGCCGTGAGCAGAGCCCAGCCCGGCTGGAATTCTGAGCAGAGCTGTGTCCCCTGCTCGGGGCTGGGCCTGCTCTCGGCCCCTCAGACTCATCAGCCACTATTTCAGTCCTGGCCTCTATTTTTGGCAGCTGTCTCATGGTTCTGTGTCATTCTCTGTAACTGGATTCTCCACGTCCCCTGGCTCGGTGGCTCCAGCGCAGTTAAACCCCAGTGGGGACCTGGGCCAGGACCCTGCAAGGACCCAGCATCCTGCAAGGACTCAGAATCCTGCAAGGACCCAGCATCCTGCAAGGACCCAGGACCCTGCTAAGACCAAGGATCCTGCAAGGACCCAGGATTGTGCAAGGACCCAGGACCTGCAAGGACCCAGGATCCTGCAAAGACCAAGGATTCTGCAAGGACCCAGCATCCTGCAAGGACTCAGAATCCTGCAAGGACCCAGCATCCTGCAAGGACTCAGAATCCTGCAAGGACCCAGGACCCTGCAAGGACTCAGGATCATGCAAGGACCCAGGATCCTGGAAGGACTCAGGACCCTGCAAAGACCAGGGGTCCTGCAAGGACCCAGGATCCTGCAAGGTCCCAGGATCCTGCAAGGTCCCAGCATCCTGCAAGGACCAAGGATTCTGCAAGGACCCAGCATCCTGCAAGGACCCAGGATCGTACAAGGACCAAGGATCCTGCAAGGACCAAGGATCCTGCAAGGACCAAGGATTCTTCAAGGACCCAGCATCCTGCAAGGACTCAGGACCCTGCAAGGAGCAGAACCCTGCAAGGACCCAGCATCCTGCAAGGACCCAGGGTCCTGCAAGGACTCAGGACTGGCTGCAGGCAGCACACAGGGGCTGGGATTGGGGCATGGGGACCCTCTGGTTGCTGGGAAGTGTCTGAGCAGGGACATGTGGGACTGGAAGCAGACAGGAGCACAGGGCACCGCCAGCACCCCGGAGCCAGGGGGACGCCTGTGCCCGCACAGGAACCTTCCATGGCACCCCACACACTCAGAGAGGCATGGAGCAATAAAAGCCCAAACCCACAATGTGTCTGAGCTCTCCTGGAGTGGAAGGGAGCTCTTGCAGGAGCTGCTGAGGGCAGAGGACAATCCCTTCCCAGGAGTGAGTGTTCTTGGCACCCCTGGGTGACACTGGTGCCCCACACCTCTGCCACCCCGAGGTGACATTTCCCTGCAGGATGGTGAGCTCCCAACCTCCTTTTGAGAAACACAAATGGAGCTGCAGGCAGAACAAAGCCTCAGTGGATGGCGAGGGCTGGGGATCAGCAGCACCTCACTGGCGCGGCGTTTATTGGGTTATACCTGATTTCTTGCACATTTGCTTGGGCGACTCGGAATAATTAAAAATAAACTCCCTTATAAAAGGCAAACAAATGGTATCTCTGTCCCAGGCAGCCCCAGCCCCAGGGCAAGGCTGCCTGGCTGGGGTGAAGCACTCGGGCACTGCTGAGCCCAACTCCCAGGGCTCCTTTGAAAGCTCTGGGTCTGACGGGAAGGTGCTGAGCACCGAAGCGCCGCTGCCAAAAACCCGAGGAGTTTTTTAATAAGGGCTCAAACAAACCAATAAAAAAAACCCCATCAGCAGGGCAAATTTCATTCCAGCTGGGAGCTGGATTCCTGTTAAAAGAAAGTGCCAGCAGGCCCTTTAGCTCCAATGGCAGTACCAGACACAGCTGTAATTACGAGCCCTCGATTGCTGTGTGAGAGCTGTTATGAATTTCGGTGGGCAGAGGGGCACAGAGGAGCAGTAAATCACCCCAACAAAAGGGACAGGCAGTGGGGAGCAGGCTCCAGCCTTTACCAAGCACCGTTGTAAAGAACTTAAATTATGAACATGTGCCATAGTTAAAGCAGGATCTGCAAAGCAGGATCTGCAAAGCAGGAGCTAATTGTCCCCCAGGAGCCCAGCAGGCCGTGCTCACTGCTCCTCTGTCCCAGGGAATCCCAGTGCCCCAGTTCAGCTGTGGGACTGGGCAGCCCATAGCCTGCAGAGCCCGTGGGGACAGCAGTGCCCCGGCTTGGGGACATTGGAGCTTCCTTGGGCAGGCACAGCGAGTGTGAGCAGGGCTCTCCATCCCAGAGAGCAGCCCAAGACCTGACTCCTTCTGGGGAAGAGACAGAGGTGCCCAACAAACCAGGTGTTTGTGAGAGCAAAGCACCCAGCGAGCCAAAAAGGATCTTTGTGTCCCAGGCTGATTCCTGGGGCACCCAGAGCTGATCTCCCTGAGTGGCTCCAAAGGACCCAGCGAGCCAAAAAGGATCTTTGTGTCTCAAACTGAATCCTGGGGCACCCAGAGCTGATCTCCCCGAGTGGCTCCTGCCTTCAGCTCTGCCTTGAGCACAGACAGGGGCACTGGCACAGAGCCCCAGCTGGAGCCAGCACGGGCTCAGGACCCCCTCCCCAGCTGTGGGATGGAGACCCAGAGCTCTGCCCTGCCCCACATGGCCTCTCCCCCCTCCTGAGGGCAAACTCAAAGCAGAGCTGCCCTTTGCCATTATTCAGTCAGCAGTGTCACCACCCCTCCTGCACTAACTCGGGGTAATCTGTTGCTGATTTGTCGTGGATTTGTAGCGGAAAGGATTTCCCCAGACCCCCTGGCTTTCCACAGGCTCCTTTATTAGTTCTGGATGCAGCCCTGGTGGGAGGGTGAGCCAGGAGTGCCAGGAGCACTGCTGAACCCACCTGGGGAGCTGAAACCCCCCCTCAGCTGGAGCTCCTGTGGGATGTGTGGGCTCCCAGGGTGGGTTCTTGCCAGGAGGGATGGTTCTCCTGACACAAACCAGTGTTTGCTGCTCAGCTGGGCACCAAACCCAGCTCTGAGCTGGAAATTCTGGGCAAACTTGGCAAAAATGAGTTGATTTGGTGACTCCATCCAGGTGCTGTTGGAGATGCCATTTTCTCCCAGGAAAGCTTTTATCCTGCTCCTCTGTGCTGAATTCCAGGGCAGCCACTTGCTTCCCTCTAACCCCCATTCCTTCCTTCCTCCTCCAGAGCCCCCATGGGGCAGCACCCTCATTTCCAGGCTGGATTTGGAGCCGTGTCACCCATTCCAGCCTGTGCAGGGAAGGGAAGGAGCAGGGAGCAGCACTGAGCGCTCAGCCCTGGGCTCTCCCCTCCCTGCTCCCTCCATCCCCTTCCCCAGGGATTAGTCTCTGTTTACCCACCTCTATCCCCAGCCAGGACCATCCTGCCCGGGGAGGATGGAGCTGGAGCAAACCCCAGCCCTGCCCAACACCCCCAGGAGAATTCTGGGGTTTGCCAAGGCGGTGCCTTCCCCCTGCCCTTGATGGATTTTCCTACTGGCAGAGATTTGTCTGCAGAGCACAACTTGTGTGCACCTTGAGAAAGTCAGCTCAGCCCCAGACAGCTGCAGGATTAATGTCCTGAAGTGGGGGAGCGAGGAGGGAGAGCGTGTGAGTGAGGAAGAAAGTCTGCTCCAAACCACATCAGTAAAATGAGAAAGCCAAAGATTGCGCCATAAATAAGGACCAGTTGACACTTCTTAAATTCATAGCTTTAGCACACAGCAAAGTGTCTCCTTTTTATCAGGAATTTGTTGACAAGGGTTGCAAAAAGATCTACAAATAATACTGAGTGGGGCTATGAAAATGTATTTGTGGAACATTTCAGTATCAGGGATCACCATTATATCGGAAGAATTCATCTTCCTGGAACATTTTATTAGTATCTAGATTTTATAGCTGCTCCCTTTTAATTTTTTTTAAATTTATTATTTTTTTTCATTCCTCCAGCAAATATAGCATTGGCTGAGAAGAGGGGGGACCAGCATCCCACGCCTCTCCACGCTCTCCATGATTTATTCCCTGCATTTCCAGCACAGCAGTGGCCATTAGGGGTTCAGCTTCCCAACTTCTGTTCTTGGGGCTGCTTTTCCCCATGGGTTTGCAGCGTGACCTTGGGCTCAGCATCCCCTCAGTCCTGCTCAGAGCATCAGAGCCAGGCTGGGGACCAGGGATGGTCTCCACATTTCTCTTCACAGAGAAAAGCAAGGCACAATTCTTCCCAAGAATATTTCTGGGTTTCACATTCTCTGAACCTCAGAGAAAGGAAACACAATTCTTATCACTTGCTGTGCTGTGTTGTGCCACAGCAGAATGCAATGTGGAGATTGTTTGCCCACAGTGATGGTGTTTGGTTCCTTGGCCTGTCAGGGCCAGGTGTGTGTGTGTGTCAGGACTGTTGGGACAGGCACGAGATTCTGGGCAGTGTGTGCAGAGTGAGTGCAGATTCAGTTTAGATGTAATGAAATATAGTGTAATATAGTATAATGAATGAATTAATCAGCCTTCTGATAAGATGGAGTCAGATGCATCCTTCTCTCCCCTTGAATTCTAAGGGAGAATAAGGAAATGAGGGATAAACAAATAAGGGATCACTCCCCAAAACCCCTCTTGGGGACAGGCACACCTCAAGGCTGCACTCTTAGAGATGGGAGCATCCCACTCCCACCCAGGGGCTGGAAAGGAGCTGTCCCCCAAGCCCTGCACCCCTCTGCTGGCTGCCAAGGCCCAGCTGGGGCCTTGTAATATAGTATAGAATATAGTATAGAATGTAATATGGTATAGAATAATATAGTATAATAAAGTAATTAATCAGCCTTCTGATAAGATGGAGTCAGATGCATCATTCTCTCCCCTTTGTCAGGGGTCGCTGTGAGTTCTAAGGGAGAACAAGGGAATAAGGGAATAAGGGAACAAGGGAATAAGGGAATAAGGGAATAAGGGAAAAAGGGAATAAGGGAATAGGGAATAAGGGGAAAAGGGAATAAGGGAATAAGGGAATAGGGAATAAGGGGAAAAGGGAATAAGGGAATAAGGGAATGAGGGAAAAAGGGAATAAGGGAATAAGGGAATAAGGGAATAAGGGAATAGGGAATAAGGGAATAAGGGGAAAAGGGAATAAGGGAATAAGGGAATGAGGGAAAAAGGGAATAAGGGAATAAGGGAATAAGGGAATAAGGGAAAAAGGGAATAAGGGAATAAGGGATCACTCCCCAAAACCCCTCCTGGGGACAGGCACACCTCAAGGCTGCACTCTCAGAGACAGGAGCATCCCACTCCCACCCAGGGGCTGGAAAGGCGCTGCCCCCCAAGCCCTGCACCCCTCTGCTGGGCTCCCCCCGTTCCCTTTGTGTCTCTCCCCTCTCTCTCCCCTCCCGGCCGCGCTGCAGCTCCCGCCTGCCCGGCAGAAGGGGCCATAAATCCGCAGCAGTGGCATTACAGACGGTCATAAATAAGGCCCCACTCGGCGGAGCCGGCACTTTCCATTAGGGCTGTCTGGATGGGGCCGGTGATACCCCCGGTCTGCGCGGGCCCGGCTGGGAAATGGATCACAGCCCTCTCCTGGCGCTGTAAATCAGCACAACTGGGAGGCAGCCGGCAGAGAGGGCCTGAAAAACACCCTGGGGTGAGCAGGCAGCTCCTCTGGGGTGGGCACGGGGAGAGGGGCAGCTCTGCTGTCGGGGGGCACCTCTGCTGTTGGGTGGCATCTCTGCTGTCGGGTGGCAGCTCTGCTGTCAGGGGGCACCTCTGCTGTTGGGGGGCATCTCTGCTGTTGGGTGGCATCTCTGCTGTCGGGTGGCATCTCTGCCATCAGGTGTGCAGAGCCTCTGTGCTGCCCCAGGAGCAGGAGGAAAAGGAATTCTCTGGGTTTCCAAACCAACAGCAGCAGCTCAGAAGTGAGAATTATCCCTCTGAGGAACAGAAGCTGCGCCTCCCCAGGGGTGTCACTCCTGCAGCAAAGCTCTGGGAGCAGCCACGCTGATGGGGAAACTGAGGCAGAGCCACCGGGGCACAGCTCAGGAGCACCAGAAGTGAGAATTATCCCTCTGAGGAATAGAAGCTGGACTGCGCCTCCCCAGGGGTGTTGCTCCTGCAGCAAAGCTCTGGGAGCAGCCACGCTGATGGGGAAACTGAGGCACAGCTCAGGAGCACCAGGTTTGCTCTCTGAGGGACCCAGACAGAGGCAGGTGGACTGGGCACCATCACCTCCAGCTCCAGCTCTGCTTTCACCTCATTTCCACTGCAAGCCATGAGAAATGTCCCCTCTGTACCTGCTGGGGGCTGTGCCTGGCAGCCCAGAGCACCAAGAACGGGTTAACCCTGAGCCAGCAGAGCTGTGTGGAGCACAGAGCAGTTCCAGGAATTCTGCTCTACCTAGCTGCAGGCCTGTCTGGGAGAATCTGCCACAGTGAACTCTTGGGAACACATTAAATTAAGTGTCCTAAATTCGCCTAACTATGCATTTAATTTGGCAGTAATAGGACACTCTCTGTGTAATAGCAGAGTTCTGTGCAATGGAAGAGGAGCTGCATATTAATATTTTGATTATTAAGGACATGTGTATTGGAGGCTTGATAACTATGTAATATATTATTGCTTAATTGCTCAGACTCTTAAGTATGTTTTCATAATTAGCTGCTATTTAGTTAACGTAAATATTCAGCTTATTAAATATAGAAATGCATTTCTGCTGGAGCAGTTATTTGCATGAGAAGAAACCACACGGGCTGGTGCCTGCCCTAGGAGGGTTGGCAGGGCAGGGATCCTCCCTGGGGACTCTCTGGTGGCCCTGAGGCCACTGAAACTGTGAGCACAAAAAAGCTTTTCTGCCCCACAGCTCATCCCAGGCACTCCAAACTTCCCACTCATTGTTGGAGGTGAGTCCAAGCCATGGCTTTGTCTGGTTCCTCTCAAGCAGAGATAATCCCCTCACCTGGGCCAGGCAGCTGATGTGCTTCCTCCTCCCTTAATTTGCTCATAAATCTGCCCAGCCAGGAGGCTCCTGAATGAGGCTCCTGCTCTTCTTTCTGCTTGGAGCACCCATAAAAACCACATGGAAATGGGAGGCAGAAATGCACATTTCACACCCTGCCTGAGCTGGGCCCGCAGCTTGGGAGTGTTGGGTTCTTCTGTGAGAGGCACCTGGTCCCTGCAGCATCCCCCCAGCACCTCCTGATCCCCCCTGGACCTCCTGATCCCCCTCCAGCACCTCCTGATCCCCCCCAGCACCTCCTGATCCTCTCCAGCACCTCCTGATCCCCTCCAGCACCTCCTGATCCCCTCCAGCACCTCCTGATCCCCCCCAGCACCTCCTGATCCCTTCCAGCATCTCCTGATCCCCTCCAGCATCTCCTGATCTCCTCCAGCACCTCCTGATCTCCTCCAGCACCTCCTGATCCCCCCCCAGCACCTGCTGATCCCCCTCAGCACGTCCTGATCCCCTCCAGCACCTCCTGATCCCCTCCAGCATCTCCTGATCCCCTTCCAGACCTCCTGATCCCCCTCCAGCACCTCCTGATCCCCCCCACCATCTCCTGATCTCCTCCAGCACCTCCTGATCCCCTTCCAGCACCTCCTGATCCCCCTCCAGCATCTCCTGATCCCCCCCAGCACCTCCTGATCACCCTCCAGCATCTCCTGATCCCCCCCCCAGCACCTCCTGATCCCCCCAACACCTCTTGTTTGCCCCCCAGCACCTCCTGATGCCCCCAGCACCCACCCTGTGGCCCTGAGTGCCACCCCCAGGGATGGGGACCCCAAACCACCCCAGGCAGCCCCTGCCAACGCCTGGCCACCCTTCCTAGGGAGACATTCTTCCCGATGAAGGAATCTGAAGCAGTCCAAAGGGCTTTGAGCTTGTTTTTCACAGGTTTTGTGCAGGTTTCTTGCTTTGGCTCCCTTGGTTGTGTTTATTGTCCCGCTGCCCAGCAGGGAGGAAGGTGAACGGCTGAATAACTTCGTGGTTTATTTTTTTTTTTGAAGAGCTTTAGCAAACACAGGATGAACAGGGAAAGAAAAAGCCCCCGGGTGCCAGCACGTACAACTCCTCCAGGAGCAAACCTCGGGAGGAACACAAAAGCTCCAGACTTCCAAAGCGGAACCAATATTTGCACATCGCGGCGAGCGATTCCCCGCAGAACAATGGGCACGATCCGCCGCCGGGGCTCGGTGCCACCCCGGCAGAGGAGCTTTTATCTACCTGGAGAACTGCTCGAGCAGCGGGTTACAAACGCGCTCGGAAAATGCTGACCCAGGGCTGCTCCTGCACCTCCTGTGCCGGATTGGCACATGATTTGCAGCACTGCGGGAGTTCTATAGCTGACCTCATTAGCAGTGCATTTCCTGGCTTGTTAGCATCATATTTGTATAATTTACGGCACCTTCGTTTTTATGGAATGTGTTCCTTGTAGAGTGTAATGGCAGCAATATATTTAACCTCTCCTATTTAGGAATGCTGTTGCTGAAGGCAGCCTGGAGATATAAAAGGGATTTTTTTTTTCATCGCTTCTTTCTCTCCTGCATGTGTTGTTTTTCTTTTTTTTTTTTTCCCCAGCCGGTTGCTACATACCCAAATATCCATGTGACTGCAAAGTGTTCATAAAAGGCAAGGTGAAGCCTTGCTCAGGAAACCGCAGCTTTTCAGGAGCATTCCCAAGGTCAAGCCCCTAAATCAGTGCAGTGTCATCTTCCCAAAGCCATTACTCAGCTGCTGGGAGAGGAAGGAGAATTGCAGCAGCAGAAAGAGAGGACAGCAGGAGGAGGGACGGGCTCAGGGTCACTCCTGGCTTGGCTCTGGGGGACAAAGTGTCCTGGATTGCTGCTGGGGATGCTCCTTCAGACAGCTGGGGTGGGGTCAGAACCTCCAGCAGAGCCCCTGGGCTGGGCAGGGCTGCTCACCTGGGTGGGATGGGGCTGCTCACCTGGCTGTGCTGGGCAGGGCTGCTCACCTGGCTGGCATGGGGCTGCTCACCTGGCTGGGCTGGGCATGGGGCTGCTCACCTGGCTGGGCTGGGCATGGGGCTGCTCACCTGGCTGTGCTGGGCAGGGCTGCTCACCTGGCCTGGCTGTGCAGGGCTGCTCACCTGGCTGGGGTGGGGCTGCTCACCTGGCTGGGATGGGGCTGCTCACCTGGCTGGGCAGGGGGTGCTCACCTGGCCTGGCTGTGCAGGGGCTGCTCACCTGGCTGGCATGGGGCTGCTCACCTGGCCTGGCTGTGCAGGGGCTGCTCACCTGGCTGGCATGGGGCTGCTCACCTGGCCTGGCTGGGCTGGGGCTGCTCACCTGGCTGGCATGGGGCTGCTCACCTGGCTGTGCTGGGGCTGCTCACCTGGCTGGGCTGTGCAGGGCTGCTCACCTGGGTGGGATGGGGCTGCTCACCTGGCTGGGCTGGGCAGGGCTGCTCACCTGGCTGGGATGGGGCTGCTCACCTGGCTGGGCTGGGATGGGGCTGCTCACCTGGCTGGGATGGGGCTGCTCACCTGGCCTGGCTGTGCAGGGCTGCTCACCTGGCTGGGATGGGGCTGCTCACCTGGCTGTGCTGTGCAGGGGGTGCTCACCTGGCTGTGCTGTGCAGGGCTGCTCACCTGGGTGGGATGGGGCTGCTCACCTGGCTGGGCTGTGCAGGGCTGCTCACCTGGCGAGGTTTGGGAGCTGTTCCCCTCCTCCCTGTCCCTGGGACAGCAGTGTCACAGCCTGTGCCTCCCAGCACCCCGAGCCTGGCAGGACCATCCTGGTTTGCAGCATTTTTAGCACAGAGCCTTTAGGAGCAGGGTCCTGTTTCTGTTCCAGGCATCATCGTTGTGTTTTTTTTTTTGTGCTCTGGCAAATTAGAGCATCGATTTTTGGGAGTGCAAGGAGAGGAGAAGGTGACCTGCAGACACCCCCTGGGTGGCACTGAGTTCAGCAGGAGCTTGCCCAGCTCCATTCCAGAGCAACAACCCTGGAAATTGGGGACCAGCTGGGCCTGTGCTGCTCTCCAGCTGCTGCCTCCACATCCAGAGGTGCTCACTGAGGGTGTCCAAGCAGCTGCAGTTTGGAGCTGGGAGGGCTCTGGGGGTGCCTGTCCTGACAGGAGCCCTCAGTTTTTGCAGCCTTGTGATGGTTTTGATGAGAGGAGAGAAGGATGTATTTGATTTTATGGATATTAGAAGGTTAAATATTATATTATATTATATTATATTATGTTATGTTATGTTATGTTATGTTATGTTATGTTATGTTATGTTATGTTATGTTATGTTATGTTATATTATATTATATTATATTATATTATATTATATCATATCATATCATATCATATCATTTCATATCATTTCATATCATTTCATATCATATCATATCATATCATATCATTTTTAAAATTGAATTTGTTGAGTATGTAACTTTGTACATAACTTTTATACTGCACTGAAACTCGTGACTGTCACCTGACACACACACACTCCTGGCCTTGACAGGCCAAGGAAATAAACCACCATCACCATGGGTAAATACTCTCTATATTGCATTCTACTTTTGTACAAACACAGGCACAGCAAGTGATAAGAATTGCTTTTTCTTTCTCTGATGTTCAGAGAAGGTGAATCCCAGAAATATTTTTGGGAAGAATTGTGCCTTGCTTTTCTCTGTGAAGAGAGAAGCCCTCCTGGGGGCTACCAAATGCTCCTGGGGGTCACCAGATTCTGCTAGGGCCACCAAACCCTCCTGGGGGCCACCAAACCCTCCTGGGGAACCACCAAACCCTGCCAGGGTCACCAAACCCTGCCAGGGCCACCAAACCCTTCCAGGACCACCAAACCCTCCTGGGGAGCTCCTAAACCCTGCCAGGGACAGCAAATCCTGGGGGTCATCAAACCCTCCTGGGGGCCACCAAACCCTTCCAGGGCCACCAAATTCTCCTGGGGGCCACCAAACCCTTCCAGGGCCACCAAACCCTTCCAGGGCCACCAAACCCTTCTGGGGGCCACCAAATTCTCCTGGGGGCCACCAAACCCTTCCAGGGCCACCAAACCCTTCCAGGGCCACCAAACCCTTCTGGGGGCCACCAAATTCTCCTGGGGGCCACCAAACCCTTCCAGGGCCACGAAATTCTCCTGGGGGCCACCAAACCCTCATGGGGGCCACCAAACCCTCCTGGGAGCCACCAAATCCTCCAAGGGTCACCAAACCCTCCTGGGGACCACCAAACCCTCCTGGGGACCACCAAACCCTTCCAGTGCCACCAAATTCTCCTGGGGGCCACCAAATTCTGCCAGGGCCACCAAACCCTTCTGGGAGCCACCAAACCCTTCCAGGGGGACCAAACCCTGCCAGGAGCCTCTGTGGGATGGGAACAGGCATCCCCTGCTCCTCCCAAATCACCTGAGCTCCCAGGAGACACCTGAGCCCATCTCTGCCGGGCTCGGGTCATTTCTGGAGACTCTGGGGAGGGGTTTGAGGAGCACACGGACTCAGCAGGAGGAACACGGCATCCCCTGCCCTGCTGTGCCTCCCACAGCACCTCTGTGTGAGGGGAAATGGGCTGAGAACTCACAAACTCATGGCAGGCTGTGCCTGAGGGAACCACGGCGCTGTGGAGGAATTCAGAGCAGCTCAGCAGAGCTCAAAGTCCCCAGAGTCCTCTCTCCTCTCTGCTCCTTGTTTTTTTTTATGAATTCCCCTGCAGCCCTTGGGGCTGTATTTCCAAATGAGCATCATTCCAATATTGTGGGATAATTGCTGACCAGATGGGCTCCCCCTGATCTGCCCGAGCCTCGTCGCTGCAGTCCCCAGCTCCAGCTCCAAGTCACCATGCTAAACTGCTGCTCTGAGGGGGATGGAGCGAGAATTAAGCAGCTTTTCCTCGGGAGACAGAGCCCTCCAGGCCGGGAAAGGCGTTTGTTCTCTGCTGCAGGAGCCATTTGCAAGGTTAAGAAGGGCCTGGGGCTCTCAGTGCGGCCGAGCATCCTCCATCTGCTCCTGCAGGGCTGCCAGGAGCTGCTCCGGCCTCCTCCTCCTCCTCCTCCTCCTCCCTTCCCTGCACTCACAGACCCGCTCCTGCCACTGCCAGGGCTGAGGGCTGGGATGGGACAATGGCTCCGGGTCAGCAAGGGCACAGCAGGGCTGGATATGGCACAGGCTGCTGTGGGACACACGGCCGTGGGACACACTGCCATGGGACACACGGCCATGGGACACACGGCCATGGGACACTGCTGTGGGACACACTGCCATGGGACACACGGCCATGGGACACACTGACATGGGACACACGGCCATGGGACACACTGCCATTGGACACACTGCCATGGGACACACTGCCATGGGACACACTGCCATGGGACACTGCCATGGGACACACTGCCGTGGGACACACTGAGATGGGACACTGCCATGGGACACACTGCCGTGGGACACACTGCTGTGGGACACACTGCTGTGGGACACACTGACATGGGACACTGCTGTGGGACACACTGACATGGGACATACTGACATGGGACACTGCTGTGGGACACACTGACATGGGACATACTGACATGGGACACACTGCCATGGCACAGTGCCATGGGACACACGGCCATGGGACACACTGCCATGGGACACTGCTGTGGGACACATGGCCATGGGACACACTGCCATGGGACACACTGCCATGGGACACTGCTGTGGGACACACGGCCGTGGGACACACTGCCATGGGACACTGCTGTGGGACACACTGCCATGGGACACACTGACATGGGACACACGGCCATGGGACACACTGCCATGGGACACACGGCCATGGGACACACGGCCATGGGACACACAGCCATGGGACACACGGCCATGGGACACACAGCCATGGGACACACTGCCATGGGACACATGGCCATGGGACACACTGACATGGGACACATGGCCATGGGACACTGCTGTGGGACACACGGCCATGGGACACACTGCCATGGGACACACTGCTGTGGGACACACTGACATGGGACAGTGCCATGGGACACACTGACATGGGACACTGCTGTGGGACACACGGCCATGGGACACACGGCCATGGGACACTGCCATGGGACACACTGCCATGGGACACTGCTGTGGGACACACTGCCATGGGACACACGGCCATGGGACACACTGCCATGGGACACACGGCCGTGGGACACACTCCCATCTGCCCCCCTGCAGTCTGCCCTTTCTGCCCCCCTGCATTTTGCCCTCTCTGCCCCCCTGCACTTTGCCCTTTCTCCCCCCCTGCATTTCCCTCCTGCCTTAGGCTCAGCCTTAGATCCCTTAGAGCCTGGCTTAACTCGAGCCTGGCTCATTAAACGGCTCTGCGCCGCTCCTTGTCTCCACATGCCATTTCCATGCTGCTCAGGGCACCCGTGCTACCTCCCAGTGATGAATTCCATGGCTGAGCCAACAGCTGCATGAAAATCCATCTTTTTGTGATGCTTTTCAGCCTGTTTGCACCTGACACACTCTTGTGCTGTGACAGCAGTTCCACATTACTCCCCTCTCCCTCCCTTTAGATGTGCTCGGCTTGCTTCCCTCCATCGCTTAAGCCCGTCCTAATTCCATTCAGGATCAAGCTGAGGAGCTGGGAGGATCAAACCTGACTTTCTGCTGACAGAGGGGAAACTCAGCTTTGGCTGCTCCCACGGATGCTCCCAGGCTCTTGTGGGGAGAACCTTCCAGGCTTCTGTGGCCTTCTGGGGGGCACTTTGGGCTGGGCTGGCAGGAGGAGAGCTCTGATCCAGCCCTCCCTCCCTGTCCAGCTGGGGCAGGGCTGTGCCCTCCAGTCCCTGGGGCTGCAGCTGGCTCTGTCCCTCTGTCCCTCTGTCCCTCTGGCCGGGTGAGCACTGTGGGGCTGATTCCAGTGAGGAGGGCAGGGTGGAGGTGGCATTTCCCATGGGCACCAAGAGCCACCCCCTGCCACTGCTGCTCATGGGGTCCTGGCCCTTTGGGGACTGTGGCAGGCCCTGAGGAGAGACAGACAGACAGACAGCCCCCCCAGATGGGGCTGGGCACCCCATCAGCTCCTGCCTGGAGCCACCACCCCTCTCCAGCAGCCCAGAGAGCCGTGGAGAGCACGTTAGGGAGCACTGATGGGGCTGAGAGTGGCAGCGGGCAGTGCCAGCGCCCCAGGGCCACCACCCTGTGTCCCCGAGGGTCCCAGCACGGGGATCCCAGCAGGGCAGGGCTGGCACCCAGGGAATGCTGCCCTGGGCTGGCACAGGCTCTGCAGCAGCCCCGGGAGTGCCTGGCAGCCCCGGTAATGTCTCCATGGCTTCTTGTTAGCTGCACTCTAAGCAGGAAAGTGACTGGCCCTGACAATATAATTTACATTGCTGTATAAAACTATCTGTGGAAGCCAAGCTAATTTGTGCCAGATTAGGCTATTTGTCTCAGCCACTGTCTAACGGCACAATCTATCAGAGGGCTGTTTTCAAATATCGCTTTTCAAGCGTGCCCTTGAGAGGCGGGAATTGATTGGGATCTTAGAAAGCAAAATTACAGCAATAACTTAAAAGAAACAATAATTACTGAATCATACCAGTGTCAGCACTCTGCAAAACACGAAATAGCCATCAAACCCCAATCCAATATATTCTGAAGCAAATTTATTGAATGGAAAAAGCAGTTGAGTGAGGCTTTTTTTCCTGCCGGTTCCCCTCGCCCCCTCTCTCTCCCTGTACATATGGTTATCTCCAAACCGCAAGTGAATGAGTCGATAATTCTTGTCATTGACTGCTCCATTTTCAGAGAGTCAAGAAAAGATCCATTAGCTACCTCCCGACTCGGTGTCTTTCCCCTTCCCCTCCAGTCATTTGCCAGTCTGTGCTCCTCAGGCAAACAAACATATATAACTAATCATCTGTTAAAACACCGAGGCCCCTAATAAATCTCTGCAGCTGAAATACTTTAATGGGTAATTAATTGATCCTGTTCCAGAGGAGTAATAAGATAATAAATTAGACAATATTTCACTCAGTTGTGTCAGTGTACTGCTAATGGTGCTGGAGGGCTAAGCCGAAGGATAATAAATTAGCCAGAAATTAACTGCTAAGAGCTTTCTGCAGAGAAATGGGCTGACAGCAGGGGCTGTGATTCAGGGCCCTGCTGCCACCGCCAGCTCAGTTATTTATTTTTTGGTGCTACAAACACTCCCTCTGGCTGGAGCTGGCCGGGGGTGGTGGCAGAGGGGATGGAGAGGGGCACAGGACCCCCAGCTCTGGGCACAAGACTGGGGAGAGAGGAGGATTTATGGCAACCTGGCTGTGCTGCATGTAGGTAAATTACTTTTGTGCTGACTATAAAGACTGTCTCGGAGGCAAGTTATTACCCATCCAGCAAACAAAAAGGAAATATTTCCTAGTGCATCTGTCATATTTCACGGGAGGGTTTGGCAGAGATATCAGGAAAGATGACACCGGGGACTGATGGAGCGTGGTGCAGAGCAGCACAGCCCCCCTGCAGGCTGGGCCTTCCTTCAGCTCCCTCCAGGAGAACTTTTGGGGCTTTTAAAGCCCACCCTGTGTTTGCTGCCATGGTTTTGGTCACACCAGACACGGCCAGGCTGGAGCCAGAGGGAGGTGGTGGGCAGCCAAAGGTGTCCTGCATTGCCTTGGAGCCCAGGCTGGCAGGTTGGGCCATCCCAGGGAGACCAAAGGTGGCTCTAGAAAGCCAGAAACCTGCTTGCCATCTCAGAAGCCATGGATTTATTTCCTAATGATGGCTAAGTGGATGAGATAAACAATGATCAGTCTGTGGTGGAGAAATTCAGGCTGCTTTGATCACGGCCTTGGGTGTGCCCATCCACGAGGTGCCTCCCCACAAAGCATCATCAGCCTCCCCTGGCCTCAAATGAGACCCCCATGACCTCCCCAGCCCCAAAAAACTGGGCTGGGGCTGCAGCAGGAGCAAAGCCTGGCTCCAGGGAACAGCAAGGGGACAGAAGTGACATTGCAGAGGCACTGGGGGAGATGTGGGGGAGATGTGGACATTACAGATGTGGGGGACACATGGGAGATGTGGGCTCCAGGGAACAGCAAGGGGACAGAAGTGACATTGCAGAGGCACTGGGGGAGATGTGGGCCAGGCTGGAGAAGTGCCATGGGGAGCTCCCCAGTGCTGCAGGTGCTCCCCAGTGTCCTGCATCCTGCAGCATCCTCATCCTGCAGCATCCCTCCTCCTGCTGCACCCCACGGGAGCGGGCAGAGCCACCATGGGTGGGCCCCTCTCCTTGGGTTTGCCCTCTCCCACTCCCCCCCGCTCTCCTTCCCGCTGCCTTTCCTTCCTGAGAGGAGGTGAAGAGAGTGATAATCAGCCAGGGCACCAGGAGAGCTCATGGACGAGATTAAAAGCAAATCAAAGAAGAAAAATCATGGCATGGTTTATGTCTTCCTAATTAAAACCCCGCCAGTCTCCCTTCCCTCCCCCCCCTTTCCCAGCTAATGTTACACTAACGAGCTGAGTTTAGTGGCATTTATGTAGATAAAAGTCCTGATGATTGATCTCAATGGCTTGTTAAAATTAGTTTCAGTCCACCATATTGATTTAATTCCATTGCTTGAAAGTGCTAATTAATAATGATAATAAAAGTGTCTGGGCTCATTATTATCAGGAGGCAGGTTGGGAAGGGGATGAGGGGCACGGTGCTGGTGCATCGCTCACTCGGGCTGAAGATGGCCCTTGGAGAGGAGCTGTGGGCTGGGGAGGGAGCTGGGCAGAGAGGGAGGCACAGGGTTTGGGTCTGCCCTCAGCCAGGGCAGAGCTCTGCAGGGCTCCAGCAGGATGACAGTGACTTTGTGACACTGCAGGGATCAAAGGCATCAGGGGACGTTTGCACTGCCAGCACCTCCACCCCGGGGACACAAGTGCTGGGGAGCACCAGGAGTTTGGCACATTGCTGAGGCTCTGCCCCTTGCCCTGCAGGGCTGGCTGCTCCAGGCTGTCCTGTCCCCTTCGACCTCTCCATGTTTCCTGGAACCTTTTGCACTGGGATTTTTCCCTTTTTCAAGCTGAGTCCCTGGCCCGAGCACAGTGGCAGGGAACAGCCCTAATTAGGGAGTTTGCTGCCTGCAAATGGTGTTTGTCCTCAGATACCTGCTGCCTCCAGCTACTGAAGCCTCTTTCCTGGGGAAATTAGTGTAATTAATATATTTATGCAATTATTCAAAGTGCTGATCACAAACAACTGCAGAGGAAACTTTTCACAGTGGCAGCCACCTCTTCCTGGGGCTCAGGGCTGGGATTTCACTGTCTGATCTCTGCTCCTGGCCAGCTCCTCTCCTCTCCTCCATCCCCATCCTCCCTCCTGTCTGTTCCCAGTGCCTTTCCTGGGCTCCCTGGCAGGGATCACCCTCATTCCAGCAGCACCCAGAGCTGGCTGAGCTCCTGAGCCTGTGCTGAAGGCTCTGAGTGAGGTCAGGGAGGTGAGGAGGGGCACAGAGGGGTCCCTGCCCCTGACACGTCTCATTCTCCCCCTAATTCCCGGCCACGTTTCCACCCCAAATCCAGAACTCCAGCAGCACCAGGTCCCCCTGGGAGGAGGCTCTTCCTGCCCCTGGCAGAGAGGATGCTCCACAGGTTTTTCCCAGTCCAGTTCCCCAGTTCCCCCAGCCCCACAGGCTCTGCTGCTCCTGCTGCAGGCTCGGAGCCTCCAGGGTGATCCAGAACCCACCTGGCAAGGAGAAAGCAGGCTGGGGAAGGGCCCTTCTCTCCCCCCTCTTTGCCCCTTCTTCTCATTCCATTCCATTTTATTTTTAAAATTTCTCCCTGTCTTTCTCATCCATCATTTTCTCATTCCCTCTCTCCCATCCACGGCGAGCCGGCTAATGGAGTCTGCAGTAATTCAGTCCTCCTCGACAGGGGCTGTAATTTCAATAAATAATTACAGGACTTGATTTCATCTCTCCCTCTTCCCTGAAATGTGACTGCACAAACTCATCCCGTGGGCCCAGGCAGTTAATGGACTGCAGGGTGGGGCTGCAGGGTGGCTCTGGGACCCCAGGGCACAGACCCTGCTCTTCTCCAGGGTCACTTCTGCAGTGCCACCCACCTGTGCCAGGGGATTTGGGGCTGTGCTTGGGGATGCTCTGGTGTCACCATTATAATTTTTGAAAAGTCCTTTCACCAGGATTTCTTCTCCTGGGAAGTTGAGAAGCCTCAGAGAAAAATGAAAACAATAATTATCTGATTGCTTCTCCTGTGTTTTGCTGCTTTGGAATGTGGTTTGGACAGTGTTTACCAACAGGTGATTGTTTCATTGGTTTCTGTGAATTGTTTTAACTTAATGACCAATCACTGTCAGGCTGTGTCAAGACTCTGGAGGGAGTCACGAGTTTTCATCATCATTCTTTGTAGCCTTCTGTCTGGATCCTTTCTCTATTCTTTAGTATAGTTTAGTATAGCATTCTTAATATAATATAATATAATATCAAAAATAATAAATCAGCCTTCTAAGAACATGGAGTCAGATTCATCAATTCCTCCCTTTGTTGGGGGACCCTGGAAATTCCACACTCTGGGACCCTGGGCTGTGCTCCAAGCACCAGCTCTTGTGTCCTGAGGAGGGGGATTTTATTCCCTGTTATAGATGGATAATGAGATTATTTGCTCTCACAATTAAAAGATAACCATTGTGTGAATATCAAGAAAAGCTTTAGTGATGCACAGTTATGTTATTGTGGTTTAGATGCCCTCTGTGCTCCCCACAGTTCCCTTTTTCCCTGTATTGTGCCCATCAGACAGCCTGGGCTGTCCAGCACAGGTACAAAGGAGCTGCACAGGTGTCCCTTACCTGGGGCAGGTGGGAATGGAAAAGCTTGGGGGTGCTCAGGGGGTGGGCACGGCAACACCTGACCTGCAATCCAGTGCCAAAGCAGTCTGCACTGATAAATGGCACAGCAGAGCTGCCTGACAGACTCTGGAAGGGCCAGGGCTGGCTGGTGCAGCCCCCAGGGGTACAAAAGCCTGAGCATCCACCTTGAAGATGAACCAGCCCCGTGGTGTGCACGAGGGGCAGCTCCCAGCCCTGCAGCTTTTCCCTCATGCAGCCCTTTGCTGTATTTTTGTCAAGGTTTGATAAACCTCTTTAAATGTTCAAAGTGAGCAGTTGTTTCTCACATCCCTGTCCTTGCAGCATTCCCTGCCCTGTCCCTGCCCATCCTCCTGGATCCAGAGGGCTCCAGCGTGGATCCAGAGGGAGTGGAGAGAGTGACCCCACAGCAAAGACAAACCAAGGCCAGACAGGACCCAGAACTCCCCCCAGTCCGTGGCACTGAGCCCGTCCACAGCCATTTCCAGTGCCTTTGGTCTTGGCTGAAAACAAAGTGAAGGTCCCTGAGTTCTCCTATAAATGGTAATGATAACACAATTATCATGCAAAACAAAAATTAAGTTTAATGGTGCAAAGCCAGGGTGTACTGTGGAGGTAATTCATATTAATTATGTTTGGATTAAAAGCTTATTTCTTTTGTTAGCATCTGCAAGTAGGAACTTAGCAGTAAAAAAAGCTGCATATAATTACTGCATCTTCTGGAGGAGCAGTGTCGAACTTAATGGAGCATCCCCACTCTCTCTGGGCCCCCGCCCAGCTGCAATATTTCACTTCTTGTGAGACACAGAAGAAATAAATTACAGCTTTAATGATAAGCACTGCTTGGGCTCCTAATGCGGCCTGAGTGGCTACCTCAGACCTGCAGGCTGGGCTGGGGACACAGCTGGGGACACAGCCAGGGGCATGGGGACACAGCCAGGGGCATGGGGACACAGCTGGGGACACAGCCAGGGGCACAGCCAGGGGCATGGGGACACAGCCAGGGACACAGCTGGGGACACAGCTGGGGGCATGGGGACACAGAGCAGCCCAGAGACACAGCTGGGGACACAGCTGGGGACACAGCCAAGGACACAGCCAGGGGCACAGCAAGGGACATAGGGGGCATGGGGACACAGAACAGCCCAGAGCTGGGCTGGGGACACAGCCAGGGGCATGGGGACACAGCTGGGGACACAGCCAAGGACACTGCCAGGGGCACAGGGGTCATGGGGACACAGCCAGGGACACAGCAAGGGGCATGGGGACACAGAGCAGCCCAGAGCTGGGCTGGGGGCACAGGGGGCATGGGGACACAGCTGGGGACACAGCAAGGGGCACAGGGGGCATGGGGACACAGCCAGGGACACAGCCAGGGACACAGCTGGGGACACAGCCAGGGACACAGAGCTGTCAGCCACTGCTGTGACCCCTGTGCTGCATTGTCACCTCTCACAGGGACCCCTGGGACAGCGTGATGGCAGCCTCCCTGCGCCCCTGTGACACAGAGCAGTGCCACCCTTGCTGTGTCCCCTGTGACACAGAGCAGTGCCACCATTGCAGTGCCCCCTGTGACACAGAGCACTGCCACCCTCACTGTGCCAGGGCTGTGCCATCCCTGCCCTGTCCCAGGGCTGTGCCCACGCTCAGAGCAGGGGCAGTGCCAGGCTGAGGATGCCCCGTGGTGTTTCCCTGCAGGCTGGGGGTGACAGCACCCCGTGGTGCCCAGCTGGAGCCTGGCAGAGGGGCACAGAAAGGGGCTCAGGAAATGCCCCCGGGCAGAATAGAAAAAGAGATTTGGTGTTACAAATAAACTTTAGGGTTACTGATAAATGAAATTAGACATTGAAAGATGAAAGAAACAATGGGGAAAGCCCCCTAAATTCAGGAAGAATTAAAAATGAAAAGGGAGGGTTATACATTAGAGGGGAATCTTTGGGATCAGGTATTCTGGGGAGTCTGAACCTCTCAAGTACCTCAGGAATGGGGAAAGAGAGAAGGGAAATGTGGCTGGAAATTGGGATAGAAAGGGAGGGTGGATCCTCCAAAAATCTGAGAGACCCCAGGGGATGCCCCATAGCCTCTGCCTTGATTGGAATAAAGCCAAAGGACTCCTCTGTCTCCATTTTGGACACAAACCTCTGGTGTTTGTGGGTTAATTTTCCTAACAAAATCACCCCCCTGGCAGGGCAGGGCAGCACATGGCCCAGGCCAAATCCAGCCTGGAACTCAGCTTTGTGGAGCTGGGGGGAGCCTGAGGCCGGTTTTGGTGCTATTTTGGGGCACTTTTTGGTGCTATTTTTGGGCACTGCTGAGGCGTCTGTGCAGCTCCACAGGGCCAAGTGAGGAGTTCCCTGCACGGGGCTCCAGATCCTTCCTCTATTAGGGCATCCCCAGCCCGGGGAAAGCCGAGGGCTCCCCCTCCCAAAATAGCAGCAGGAGCCTCTGTGTGCTCTGAGTCAGCGCTGGCAGCACGGGGGGAGCAGGGCCCTGCTCTGCATCTCAGAGCTTTAAACTCAGAGATATTCACAGAATCCCAAATCCCAAATCACAGAATCCCAAATCACAGAATCCCAGAATGATGAGGTTGGAAGAGACCTCTGAGATCATCGAGTCCAACCTGTGCCCCAACACCTCACCCAGACTACAGCACCCAGTGCCATGGCCAGTCTGTTTTAAACACATCCAGAGATGGTGATTCCACCACCTCCCTGGGAAGAGCATTCCAGGGCTTTATTATTCTTTGGGTGAAACATTTCTTCCTCATATCCAACCTATTGGTCTCTTCCATGGGCAGCACTGACAGAACCAGAGGACACAGTCTGCAGCTACAGCAGGGAAGGTGTAGGTTGGATATTAGGAAGAAATTTTTCACCAAAAGAATAATAAAGCACTGGAATGCTCTTCCCAGGGAGGTGGCACTCAAAGGAACCTTGTGAGCTTATTGCAATGGACAAATGGACACGTGTGTGTGCACATGCACACACACACATACACTATAAATATATAAATATATAAATGTATAAATATATAAATGTACAAATATATAAATGTACAAATATATAAATGTACAAATATATAAATATATAAATATATAAATATAAATATAAATATAAAATATAAAATATAAACCCATAAATATATATCCAAATTTTCCCTAAATAAAAATAAAAATATTTATATAAATATACAAATATATAAATATAAATATAAAGTATAAAAAACATAAATGTATAAATATATATCAAAATTTCCCCAAATAAAAAGATTTATGTATAAATATATAGATATAAATATACAAATATATAAATATAAATATAGAAATATATATCCAAATATCCAAAATAAAAAAATTAAAAATAAAAAAATAAACATTTAAATGTATAAATATATAAATATACATACAAGTATATAAATATATATCCCAATATCCAAAAATAAAAAAAATTCCAAAAATAAATATCTAAATATATAAATGTACATACACGTATATAAATATATATCCCAATATCCAAAAATCCAAAACTAAAAAAATCCAAAAAAAATCCAAAAAATAAACATCTAAATATATAAATATAGATATGCGTATATAAATATATCCCAATATCCAAAAATCCAAAAATCCAAATAATAAACATTAAATATATAAATATATAAATATATAAATATATAAATATATAAATATATAAATATATAAATATATAAATATATAAATATATAAATATATAAATATAGATATGCATATATAAATATATGTCCAAATATCAAAAAATTCAAATATAAATATATAAAAAAATAAATATATAAATATATAAATATATAAATATATAAATACATCAATACATCAATATATAAAAAAAATCTATATATATAAATATATAAAAAATATATATATTATACATAAATATATAAACACACACAGAGAGCAGATTCCATAAATCAGCACTATTCCCAGCTTTCTGGGTTTTTTGACACAATAAATCTTTTTCTTATGCTTTTTTTTTTTTTTGTTGTTTTTTATTTTTTGGTTTTTTTTGTTTTTTTTTTGAACTCGTGGTAGCGATTGCATCATCTCCCCTCGCTTCCTTCCCCACCCCGCCCCTGGAACAGCACAGATTAAGATAAAGTGATAGTGCTGTGTCAAAGAGTGCTTTACTGCCACACTTGGGATAGAAGAGGAGAGGTTAATTTATCATCACTGGGGAGAACTGACAGAAGAGAGATATACTACCGAAGGGGGATTTAGCACAGGGCCAAGAAACTTCACACTATTTTTACCATCTGTCACATGCTCTAATAAAGCAGGACAAAATATGAAGAAAGGAAAAATGAACTATCAAACACTGATGTAATGCAGCCCATAAATCTAATTTAATTACTTTGCATGGAGACAGGTCCTCGAGTCCGTGTGAATATACTGGATTTTCTTGGCAACTTAACAACTAAGTGTTTTAATAACATCACACTATAATTTATTCTGCTTGAAACACAAAACCTCTTTTGTGCAAGTTTCTTTTCGTGTGCGTGTGTGTGTGTGTGAGAACTGTTAATTTTTCCTGCTCATGTCAAAACTGGCATAAATTCACAAGTGAACTTGAAGGCTGACTGTGAAAAGAGGCGGAGGGGAGCGAATGCCTTTTCTGGTCGGGCTGCTCCTGCCCCAGGTGAGCTGAGGAAGGAGTGGGTGCTGGCCAAACCCCAAAATACAGGAGCCAAAAAAGACAACAAAAGGCCCCAGGAGGAAGAGGAGGATGAAGGGACCCACGGGATGGGGAGGAATCAACACGAGGAGAATTATTATTCAATATGTGCTGCCGTGGATCCGGATGCAGTTACAGGAATTATTGCTAATAATGAAAGCTATACATCAAAGGTTATAAAATTCCTGGGTGCAGGGACACAATTTTTCTAGGCTTTGTTCTGAACCATTAAAGATGACATATTGAGTTTGTGCGCCTCTGTGTTTAGTAAGAGACGTTTAAATCTGATTTTAACCTAAACTGGCAATTTTGACCTTTTTCTCTGGTCTTTAAAGCAGGAGCTCTGATGGCACTGAGGGGGAGGGGGTGGCCCCCACCCAGGCTCCCTGACCTCGCAGGGAGGGAGCAGGTAATTCATTTGTTAGATCATCAGTGATTCATGTAAAATAAAACCATCAGTCTCTGCACAATTCTCCCTGCGAGGAAGGAAAAAAAAAATATAATGGGAAAGAGGGAGGAAAAGAGAGGATTGGTGTGGAAGAGGCTGGGAAGGTGCAGGGGGTGCAGAGCCCTGGGAAGGAAAAAAAAATAATGGGAAAGAGGGAGGAAAAGAGAGGATTGGTGTGGAAGAGGCTGGGGAGGTGCAGGGGGTGCAGAGCCCTGGGAAGGAAAAAAAAAAATAATGGGAAAGAGGGAGGAAAAGAGAGGATTGGTGTGGAAGAGGCTGGGGAAGGTGCAGAGCCCCCGGGCAGACCCTGCCCTGCTCCTTTGGGGTACCTGGGTGAGGGGACCAGCCCTGCCTGGTGCTGCAGCATCCCCTGGGATGCAGGACTGTCCCCAGGATTGTCCCCAGGATCGTCCAGCCCCTTGCAGAGGAGGAGACCCTGCAGGAACTCAGTGCTGAGTTTATTTAATATGAGATTTAATATCAGATTTATCTCTGGGGGCCCCCCAGGTGCCTTCCTCCTGACAGACCATCCTCAGGGAGGGGAAACAGGAGAAATGACATTTCAGGGACATCCTGGGGGGCAATCTGGATTTCTTCTCCCACTGCAAGGGGGGTTGAGGCAGGGGAAGCCAGCACAGGATGCTGTTCCCAGCAGAGGACCTGTCCTCCTGGGATCTCTCCACATTTTGCATTTATTTTGTGTTGACTCTGGGAAAGCCTCCCCTGGAGCTTCACCTGAAACTTGTCTGAACTCAGAGCACTTCTTGTGACCTTTCAACCCTGGAAATTTTAACTCATGCAAAGATGTTTTCCCCCTCTGTAGCTCCTACTCCAGCAAATCCACCTGACACTGCTGTGGCACCTCCAGGGAGGGAAATGGGGATGGAAAACCAGACAAGAGCAGCAGCAGATCCTGTGCTGGGCTGTGGGAAGGAACCACTCACACTCCAGCATTTCACACCTTGAGCATTTACTCAAAGATTGTGGCAGAGCAGGACCAGGCCCTTTGGGGGGTCTCCAAAAAGAAACACCCTGCAAATACCACGAACTCCCTGCAGGCTGCTCCAGTGCATGCAAGGCAGGGCAAGGACAGCAAACATGCAGCTGCAATCTCTGCAATATCCTTCCCAATATATTCCTCCTGCAGGAGAAGATTTGGTGCAATACCCTTGGCATCATAAGGCTGCAGAAATCTGCACACCTTCAGATATATCGTTCAAGAGATTGGAATTTATTCCCCTCTATTTTCAATGTCCCTCTCCCCCCTTTCTCTTCCCTGTGCTGGAGATAATGAAAACCCTGGTATTTAAATTCAGTTGCAGCTCCTCGCCACACAGATTGATTGCTCAGAAAAAAACATATATATAAATATATTTATATATATCTCTAAAAAACCCCCTCGGAGCATGTGTGCATAAACGAGCTGCTAGATGAGGTGGCTGGGGGAGGAGACGTGCCCCTGCTCCGGGAGAGCACCGTTTGCAGGAAGATTAACTGATGGGAGCAGCGAGCTGCTGATGAAGGCACTTTGTGTAAGAGCAGCCCCCGACTCTGGAGCCTCATCTGTCACCGCTGGCAGCGCTGCTCCAGCCCTGCTGGGACACCAGGGGACACCAGGGGACACCGCGGGGCGGGTGATGCTGGGGAGGCTCTTCCCAGAGCTGTCCTGCATCCCGGGATGGGCCCTGCGTGGAGCTGACACCCAGGAGGATGCTGGGCTTTGAGCCTGGCAGAGGAAGGAAGATTGCACTAAAAAAGGGCACAAAATCTTGGTTTCCTGACACTCTTTGCCTGTCCCAGAGCTGCCTGAGGTCAAGGAGGGTTTGTACAGAGACTGATGGTTTTATTTTCCACGAATCACCGGTGATCTAACAACCCCAGGCACGGGGAGGGATTGTTGAGCTGCTCTCAGTGATCCTGGGGGTCCCTCAGCCCACGATTTGCTGTGGTTCAGCTTGAATTTCCCACCACCACTGGTGGGAGTATCTGAAGATTTACCAATGGAGCCCTTGGCTGTGGCTCTGACAAAACTTCCTCCTCCTCTGCCTTTTTCCTTGTGGGAAGGGGATGCTGCCCCCCAGAGCTGGTGCTCTCAGCCCCCAGCCCAGGGGAAAGGAGCTGCCCTGGGCCAAGGAGGTGCAGGAGGAGCTGGAGGGGACAGGGCACCCCAGCCCCGTGAGCAGGGGATGCTCTGGAGAGTGGCTGTCCTCTGGTCACTGCCACAGCCCCCCTGAGCCCTGCAGAACGGGGGTCTGTGGGAGCTGGGAACGTGCTGAAGCCAGAGGAACAGGGATTGATGGGCTTGCTAAGAGCAGAGCTGGAAATGCCCCTGAGCAGAGCTGGGAATGCCCCTGAACAGAGCTGGAAATGTCACTGAACAGAGCTGGGAATGCCCCTGAACAGAGCTGGGAATGCCCCTGAACAGAGCTGGGAATGCCCCTGAACAGGGGTGGCTGCAATGGCAGCGCCTGGGGACACAGGAGCAGGGAGTGACAGGGACAGCAGGAACCTGGGGGTGCTGGGGGGACATCCCCTGGGGTGTCTGCAGAGTGCCCGTGTCATGGTGTGTCACTGGGACAGGGCCATGGCCATGGTGTGTCACTACAGCAGGGTGGGGTGGCAGGGTCACCACAGCAGGGCCATGGCCATGGCTGTCACTGTGGCAGGGCCATGGCCATGGTTGTCACTGTGGCAGGGCCGTGTCCATGGTTGTCACTGTGACAGGGCTGTGTCCATGGCATGTGGCAGGGTCTTGTCCATGCTGTCACCTTGACAGGGCCATGTCCATGCCCTGTCACCATGGCAGGGCTGTGTCCATGCCCTGTCACCACATCAGGGCCATATCCATGCCCTCTCACCATGCCCATGCCCTGTCACCGTGGCAGGGCCGTGTCCATGCCCTGTCACCATGTCCATGCCCTGTCACCATGCCCATGCCCTGTCACCATGTCCATGCCCTGTCACCATGCCCATGCCCTGTCACCATGGCAGGGCCATATCCATGCCCTGTCACCATGTCAGGACTGTGTCCAGGCCCTGTCACCATGGCAGGGCCATGTCCCAGTGCCCCAGTGCCATTCCCCAGGCCCTGGCGCTGATCTGGGGGCAGCTCCTGCCAGAGCAGCTCCTGGCCGTGTCCCCTGTCCCCTGTCCAGCCTCAGGGACCCTCTCTGGCCCCAGTTCTGCTCGGGGCTGGGACAGCAGGCAGGCCCACTGTGATGTGCTGAGGATTTCCAGCTCTCCTCACGTTTCTCCTCACCCCAGCCTTCTCCTGCAGCAGACGAGACATTTTGCTGCACACACACACACACACACACACACACAAGTTTTTACATGAGTTTCCTGAGTTCATGGATAAAGTCCAGAGCTGCCAAGCTCCCAGAGCTTTGCCATGTCACACTAATAGCTTCCAGATCCCATCACATATTAAATTCATGCGGTTTCAGCGGAGCCATCTATTTAATGCAATTCGCTAAATGCCTGCGTAGCTCCGCTGACAGTGACATATTAGGTTTGCAGTCTTTTGCAATCTGATATCTCTGAATTTGCCACTGTACTAAAGATTTGATTAATGTGGTTCCATTTCAGTGCAGTAATTGGCTGCGACTGTTGTAGAAAATAATCAGGCTTTCATTCCTTACAACTGCATGGACATGCTAATGAGAGAGTGGGTTAATTAAGCCCCAGGCAGAAAGCGACAGTTACTGATGACTGTTATGACAAACCACCGACTCGGCATTTGGGAGCAGGACAGCAAATTTGCACTTTATGAAATTACAGGAAAACTGGGACATAAGGAATAAATAGTTACATCTGTTTGGTGAAAGGAAAAGAGCGAGAGAAGAGAGCGAGCGAGAGATGGTGTCGCTTCCTCAAATCAGGGCACAAACACACAGGAGGAAAAGTTGGAAGCCCAGAAGCTCGGGGAAGGGAATAAACTTTCATTTTCCTTGCTGAGCGCTCTTTCCAGCGGGTTTAATCCCCTGGCAGGGTGTGAAACACGGACACCCAGCGCGGGGATTTGCATCCCGGAACGGATCCCAATTCCCCTGGAGCCGCCAGCCGGGGTCTGAGCCCCCTCCCCTCCATCCCTGGGATGCAATCCCCCCAGCCCTGGCGGTGGGGGCAGCAGGACAGGTTTTTGGCTTCCTCGGAGAGGCTGGGAGGAGGGGGAGGCTCCTGGAGAGCGGGGCTGTGCCGTGACATCAGCGCTGATGTCACGCCTTGGAAGAACATCAATGCCTCGGAGAGCCCGGCAAATCAAAGGCAGCCCCAGCTGCTCCTCACAGAGCCCAGTGAGAGGTGCCCCAACAGCCTGGCCTTCCTCAGGAGGCTCCTCCAGCTCCAGCTCTGCAGCACTAATAAGTAATTTATAAGGATTAACGGGCAATTTTTTAAAGTTTCCCTTTCGTGCCAGGGATATTTTGCAACATAAGCACTGCCACCATATAACTGGTGATTTAACTGAGGGGTTTTATAGGCTGAAATGGCTTTGAAATTTGTTTGGAATTACCTTGAGTACGTTTTAAACACTTAAATTGTCATCTTTGCATTTTGGACTATTCATGTTGCGCTATAGGAGGTTGTTTTTTTTTTTTTTACTCCATTAGATTGCACAGTGACTCCTGCATTGTTTCATCAGCCCCTCCTGAAAACAAGCTGACAGCACATCCAAAACACGCTTTATGCCATGATCACGGGGGCCAGGGGGGATGGAGGGGCTCTGGGCTGTCCCTGGGAGCTGCTCCTCACCTGAGCCTGGCCCAGGAAGGGCTCCTTGGCACCCTGGGGACCACCAGCATCCCCTCCTAGGACACAGGACCTGCAAATCCCTCCTGCAGAGCTGGATGTGGGGACTGAGCCTTGTTCCTGACAGAGAAATGGGTGGGAGTGTCCCCAGGAGTGTCCCCAGCAGTGTCCCCAGCAGTGTCCCCAGCCCACCAGTGTCCTTGGGCTGTGCAAAGGGGGCTTGGACAAACCCTGCCCAGGTGGGCTTTGGGCACCCCCAGGCCCGGGGAGGCAAACACACTCAGGGGTCACGGATCCCATTGAGGCTCCAGGGTCGTTTTGTGCTCTCTGCCGCCTTCCAAGAGCTGCTGGTTCTTACTGGGAGCTCTGGCTGCCCCTTCCCACAGCTCAGCCTTCCTCCCTCTGTCCTGCCTGGGGTCCCTGCCGGCTGCTGGGGGTCCTGCTCGCCTTTATACCTGCCAGGACCTGGCCAAGGAGCCCCTGGAGAAGAAGCCATAAAGATGTTTTATGGAGGACTAGGTCGGTTTCTGTGCAATAAAAGCTGGGGCCGTTGCAGAGCAGCTCCTGTGTAATTACAGAGACAGAGGAGATCACTTCCATATGTCGGAGTGGGTGTGAGGGGCCCCGAGCCCGCATCTGCTCCCTTTGTTCTGCAACAGGGAGGGAAAGGAAGAGAAAACAGAGACAGAAAAGGGAACCTGGGGTCTGCTGGAGAGAGTGACCCCTCGCTAAACCCTGCCCAGGGCCCGGCTCCCAGGATCAAGGCACGGCAACATCTGGCCCGGCCGAAAAGCTTGATCAATAAACTGTGCTACCAGGCACAGAATCAGAGAGATCTGAGAGCCATTCATTAACGACCTCGTTAAGTGATTGATATGCTTAATTTTCCTGTCAAATGCGGGCTTCCCTTGTAAACATGTCAATTGAGAAAAGTTCAAGCTGGTCACTGGGATTTATGGCTGGAATAACAGGGAGGTGGAGAGGAGGATGCGTCCCCCGTGGCCCCTGTTGTTTCCTGCACGCAGGGCCGGCCAGCCCAGGTGCTGCCACGTCCTTCTCCTGCCTCCTCCTCCTCCTCCCAGCGCTCTGCTCCTGCCCACAGCTGAGATAACAAACCCAGAGCGTCCCGCTGGAAACGCACCAGAACTTGGCCCCAGCAGCAATTACCCGTGGGTTTGGTCACCTCGATAGAGGGGAAGCCCTGAGCTTCAGGGAGCTGGGCTGGAGACCCAAATCCCACCCTTTCCTTCAACAGCTTCAGCTTGACCTGCTGCAGCAAGCAGGACAGATGGCTCCAGCCAGGATAATTCATTTACACCAGACCCATGGCTGACATTTTTAGCCATTACAGCAAAGCCTGACCTTTTTTCCTGTGTTCTGCCCTTTTTTCCTGCTCCCACTCAGGCTGCATCTCTGGAGCTGGGAGTTCCATCAGCACAGCTGAGCCCAGTGTGGGCTCCCAGGCCTGTCTGGAGACCAGAGCAGGGTCCCAGCTCCATCCACAGCCCCACACATGATCCCAGCTCCATCCAGAGCCCCACACATGATCCCAGCTCTGTCCAGAGCCCCACACATGATCCCAGCTCTGTCCAGAGCCCCACACATGATCCCAGCTCCCTCCAGAGCCCCACACACGATCCCAGCTCCATCCAGAGCCCCACACAGGATCCCAGCTCCATCCAGAGCCCCACACACGATCCCAGCTCCATCCAGAGCCCCACACACCATCCCAGCTCCCTCCAGCTCCCACCCCCACAGCCGTGTATAAACACAGGCAACATCGAAACATTCTGCTCAAAATATTTGGTTTTAGGCCAAACAGAGAAGTGTTTTGTTGTGGAAGCTCGGTGCAGAAGGGTCTGGGGGTATTTGCTGAGGCGCAGAGCAGGAGGGACAGCAGTGAAACCCAGGGGATGCTGCCCTGTTGGGTTTGCTCCAGGGCACTTTTGGGGCACAGCCTGTTCCTCCCAGCAGTGTGAGCACCACTGCCCTGCCTTTCCCAGGGATCCCCTCCTGGGCCAGGCACTGCTATAAATAAGCTGTTTTGTGACTAATTCATTTTTATTTCTGTTAACTTTTATCACGAAATAGCAGTCATCGAATCGACACCTCGGCTCCCTTGAGCATATTCCCTCTGGTGTCATTTTTTGATAAATGCCAAGAACAGCCTAGCAGCAGGAGACCATTATCCTGTGACATGCTCCACTCTGCTCACATTATCTCTAAAATAACACGGATGCTCGCACAAATCCCCGCAGCAGTTGTGACAGGGAGCAGAGACAGCCCCAGCCTGGCTGGACCAGCAGAGCCCAGCCTTGCTTCCCCCATCCCAAGCCCTGCCTGGTACCAGGGAGAGCTCTGCCCCGTGGGGGAGAGAGAAAATCCTAATTCTGTCACAGAGAGGGGGGAAAAAATTCAGGTTTTGTGTTTAATTTCTGTTAGGGTTTGAAGGAGCCTGGAGCATCGTGGGAGAAGATCAGCAGCTCACTGCCAGAACCACTTACAGTTCTCACAGATTTTGGAGTAATCCTTCCTTCCCTTTTCCTTTTTTTTTTTTTCCCAATGACACCTCAAAGACCCCACAAAGGTGGGAACAAAGAGTAAAAAGAGGGAGGTGAGCACCAAAACCAACCCTAACACCGCTCAGGCTCCAACTAATTCCTCAAATCAAGATTATCTTTGCATTTCTTAACCAGAGAGAGGAAACCCTGAAATTTAATTTGCTATGGAAATGTAACTTTCCTGGGGGAGCTATGGGGGGGTAATGCTCTTTTGCACAGCCAAATGCAAAAGGCTGTCAGAGGCAGCTGGAGAGAGGGTGAGGAGATGGCAGGGAGGGGATCAGGAGATGTCAGGGAGGGGATCAGGAGATGGCAGTGAGTGGATCCTGTCCCACCCCACGGACACCTCCCAGCAGCTGGGGCTGTGCCCAGGGGAGGGGGCTGTGCCCAGGGGTGTGGTGTTCACATGCCCTCTGAACAGAGAGAAGCTGTGAGACGAGCAGAGAAGAAGGAAAACACAATTCTTATCTCTCTTGCTGTGCCAAAGCAGAATGCAATATGGAGATTGTTTACCCACAGTGAGGATGTTTTGTTCCCTTGGCCTGTCAGGGCCAGGTGTGTGTGTCGGGACTGTCGGGACAGTCACCAGATTCTGTGCAGTTGTGAGCAAGAGTGAGTGCAGGGCAGATTCAGTTTAGATGCAATGTACATAGTACAGCATAATAAAGTCATTAATTAGCCTTCTGATTTGATGCTGGAGTCAGATGCATCATTCTCTCTCCCCTTTGTTTGAGTTGTCTTTGATTTACAATACAGGGCAGGGGGGTTTCCCTGCACATCTGGCACTGCTGGAAGCCCACCAGGGGATCCCCCTTCCATGATTCCCTGGTGAACACCCAGGCCTGGAGCCCGGGCGCCGCGAGTCCCACCCCGCTGCCGTGGCTCGGTGTCAGCCTGCTGTGGAGCAGTATTTATTTTTGCTAATATGACACAATGAAAGGGTAACTGTGTCTGTACCTTTCATGTGGTGTCAGCCCCGCAGTGCTGTTAGAGGCATGGCACTAACGTGACACGATAGGACATCGTTAGCGCCGCCAGACGCTCGCATCAAATTAATGTAGGAGGAGAGCAGGGACAGCTCTGGTGGCTCTCGCCCTTCCCGGGAGGCTCGTGGCAGTGCCTGGGAGCCCGGGGCTCATCCTTGCACCTTCTCTGCTCCCAGTGTGAGAAACAACTGCTCACTTTGAGCATTTAAAGAGGTTTATCAAACCTTGACAAAAATACAGCAAAGGGCTGCATGAGGGAAAAGCTGCAGGGCTGGGAGCTGCCCCTTGTGCACACCACGGGGCTGGTTCATCTTCAAGGTGGGTGCTCAGGCTTTTGTACCCCTGGGGGCTGCACCAGCCAGCCCTGGCCCTTCCAGAGTCTGTCAGGCAGCTCTGCTGTGCCATTTATCAGTGCAGACTGCTTTGTCACTGGATTGCAGGTCAGGTGTTGCCATGCCCACCCCCTGAGCACCCCCAAGCTTTTCCATTCCCACCTGCCCCAGGTAAGGGACACCTGTGCAGCTCCTTTGTACCTGTCCTGGACAGCCCAGGCTGTCTGATGGGCACAACACAGGGGGAAAGGGAACTGTGGGGAGAACAGAGGGCATCTAAACCACAATAACATCACTGTGCATGACTAAAGCTTTTCTTGATATTCACACAATGGTTATCTTTTAATTGTGAGAGCCAATCATCTCATTATCCATCTGTAACACCAGCTTGAGCTGGAGCTCAGGGGATGGCTGTGCCCAGACTGGGACACTCCCAGGTGACAGAAGAGGGAAGAAACCTCACCCAGCACAGCTCCCACAGCCCTCAGTGATGGCTCCAGTGTCTCTGGCTGTGTCCCCTCACGGCAGCCAGCCTCAGCCCTCAGCATCCCTGGCACTCTGTGCCCTCAGCAGCCCTTCCCACCTAAAACTTTGAGACATGGCGGCAAAACTTGGAGGAAATAATTAACAATTATTTCACAGGAGAAGGTTCCAGCTGGAGCAGTATCTGGTGGGGGAACATATATCTAACAAAGGCTTGTTATTTAAGCAATAACCCTTGAGAAATTGGTCGTTACCAGCATTAAACGACTCAGCCCATTGCCAAGGATGGTTAACGCTCTAATAAACTGGTCATTAACTGCAGTAACAATGAATTTCGAGGGGATTATTGCTATTATAAACCTTAATCAATGGTTTATAACAGCAATAATGTGGTCCTTTCTTTTAATGGTAAGTAGTGCGGCATGAGCAGCCTGCTTGGGAATATTTTCAGTCTGGCTGATAAGACAAAAGTGGGCGTTACAGTCCTGAGCTCCAAACGCTGCTGGGGAGGACACGGGGCCGGTGGGGTGGGGTGGCCGTGGCTCGTGCCAGGGTGGCTGTGCAGCACTGGGTGCCCACACTGCCCACCCCACTGGCAAACTCTCTGCCTGATTTAGGGGCACCCAGCCAGGGATTCACCACGGCTGCCGTGCACGAGGAGCGATGATGAGATGATGAGATCCATCTCCAGCTCTGCACAAAGAACCACAAACCTCGTTAGGGCTCATCAATGACCTCATCTCCTGCACGGTGCCTGACCTGCACCCTCCTGCTGCATCCCCAGCTGGAAATGTCACAAGGGTTCTTCCCCCTCCTTCCCAAGCTGGTTATTTGGAGACTCCCACTGCTGCCTTTTGTCTGCCCTGGGACACAGACAGTGTGGGGAGCTGGGGAGCAGGGGAGGCTCACACCCAGCCCCAGCTGGGCAAAGAACAGGCTCCTAATTAAAGGTTAACCAAGGGGATCAGCAAGAAGCCAGCAGTGCTGGCGAGGGGGCAGAGCCCCAGAGCTGTTGGATTTTCTGGTGGAGGCTGAGGGGAAGGAGGAGCCTGTCGCTTTAGGACAGGAAAGAACACACGCACACACCGCTCTCAGGGTGAAGAAGAAAAGAGATAGTTTATTTTCTGACTCCAACATTTATAGTTTTACAAAGGTGACAGTGGATTGGAGGGTGACAGTGACACCTCTCCACTGACACTGGTTTAACCAACAGTCCATCAACTCTCTCCTCTTCCATAAAGGAATGCAAAAACAATGAGTTGTTAACAGAAAGTGTGTAAGAAAGTTCGCTACAAGAATGTCAACATCAGAAGGCTTAGAGAATCTCAAAAAAACAGGGTGACAGGAGCCCTTTGCTCCTGCTCTGGGATGGGTTAGCGTGGGCACACAGGAGCAGGGGACACAGTGCTGTGGAACACGCTCTGCAGAGGGGTGGGAATGAACCTCCAGCACGCTCCCACCTTGTTTCATGCCCTGTATCCCTTAGAAGACAACACATGGCAATATGAGAAGGTAAAGTGCTGATTCCCCCTGTCAGTGAGCGCCCAGCCTGGGCTCCCTTTCCTGGGGAGGCTCCTGAGAAATCCCCCCTGGCTGCAGCTCGGCTCCTCTCTCCCACCCAGCATTGTCTCAGCTGCTGGGTGGAACCAGCAGGGCTCAGGGATCCCAACTCTGCCTCCAAAGCTGGGAGGAGAGCAGGGCCTGTCCAGCAGCTCAGGCTGCAGAGCCCTGGCCAGCCAGACAGGTATAATCACAGCCTGGCTTTAATGGAGATTTTCTCTCTTGTGTGCCTGTGGTTTTTATGGCTCTTCAGAGCTGGTTCTCAAGCCCTGCTCTTATCTTTGCTCTCCCTCAGCTAAGCTGGCTGTAGCTGCAGGAGCACAGCATCATCCTGCATTAACCAGGCACTCTGGGGGCTTTGCTTGGCTTTGGCCACTCTTCTGACATCCCTTCCAGCACGGTCCCACTCATCCCTCCTCTGCTCTGCTTGTCAGCGTCCCTCAGAGTGGAGGGGAGGTTTGTGACTCTTCTCTCGGCACTTTTTTTTTTCAGAAGAAGACTGCAATGGAATAAATTGGAAAGTTTACTTCATGTAGCATGGAAATAAAAAAGCTCATTCAGAAAGTTAATGATTTATTTTATAGTTTCATTATCAGGGTCACATTACTCAATAGCATTTCAAACATGTCATTTGTACAAACTATGGTAATTAAAATTTATAACGTACTTCATCAGCGGCATATGAATCTTTTAGCCAGCACTCTGCTGTCATATAAACAGTGTAATTTCAGCTGCAATTCACCCTTTATTGGCTCTCATTTGTGATTTAACAGCCATCAATGACTGTGCTATAAAGAATAAATTAACCATCCGTAAACCTTATGATGACAGGGACAGTCAAACAGCCTCAAACTGCTCCACCAGGCCCTGCTTGGCCAACAGGGACCAGCCCCAGAGGTGCTGCTGCCAGGGCACAACTGCTCCTGTCACCAGCAGGGCGCTTGGCACCACACACACGTCACCACCGGGTCCCCAAGTGCCCCCAAATGGAGGATTTTTGGCCACTGCCTGCGGGGCCCAGCCAGAGCATCCCTCCCCTCCTGGAGGGAGGAGATTCAGCCACCAACAGCTCTGAAATCTCTTCGTGTGCCCCTTCTGTTCAAAGACCCCTTCAGCTGGGACCCTGCACCTTCCCTGGCCCAGCAGCAGCTCCCAGGGCCACCAGAGCCTCGTCCAACACCTGGGAGGTCAGGGAAGAGACTCTGTCCCCACCTCTGTCACCCCTGTCCCACGTCCAGCCCGGCATGGCAAGGATCTGTTGGCCAAACCCAACCCTGGCACTTCCAGCCCGGGAAGCTGCAGGGATGGAGAGCAGATTCCTCAATGGGGGAGGAATTATCCCACAATTATCCCCCAGCTTATATGTGCCCAGGGTTGGCAGAGGGAGCAATAGGATTTAATGGGATCCCTCCCGTGCTCCGAGCTGACACCGTGCAAAGCTAATAAATGATATGGATTGGATTTGTTACTGAGACATCTCCAAGGAGCCTGGGTCATACAGGCCAATAAAATTGGCCTCATAAATTTACCCTGACACACAGGATTACTCCAGCATTGCTGAGGTCACCTTCTCACGCTGATTTATTGCCAGCCCATGGGTTAATAATACTGTTTACGGGGTTGTTGTTTTCCCCTACACGTAGCAGATATTAATCAGCGCCTTCCTGCCTTCGCCGCGCTCCGGGGGCGGGCTGAGCACGGGCTGGGGAGGGCCTGCCTGATTTATTTCTGAGCCAGGACTTTTTGTGCTCAAAAAAATCCTCTGGGCAGGAGGAGGGAAGTTGTTCCCCTGTGAGGGTGGTGAGGGCCTGGCTGCCCCATCCATCCCTGGGAGGGTGCAAGGCTGGGCTGGATGGGGTTTGGAGCTGGTGGAAGGTGTGAAACCTTCTCAGCTGGTGCTTGAAGCCCTGTGGGAGCAGCAGGAAGGTGGGGCAGGGCTGTGTCCGTCTGTCTGCCCCTCTGCCCCCTGCTCAGGAGGTGTTTTTGGAAGTGCTCCTGCTTTGGGAAGCAGTGTGTGTGTTTCCCATCCTGCAGCCAAGCCCAGCCTGGCTCCTGCTGCTCCGTGTTATTTCCATCCCGCCCCTAATCGGAGGGGACAGGTGAGATGTGCTTCAAAACACCGTAATCATATTTTAAATGGAAATGAAATGTGTGAATTAAATGTAAATTACAGCAGAATGGAAGGACAATCACTATTAGTTAAGGTCTGACACCTATTTTTGCAGACCTTTCCTAAATGCCACAACTTGTTTCTCCTCACTTGTGACGAGGACTTGTAATTCCATGGCAGCTGCTCCTGCAGCCGGGCGGGCGCTGGGTGCTGAGGGGGGCCCGTGGGTTTTAAATAGCTCTGGACTGCTCAGTGGCTCTGGGAAATTACAAAGCAGCCCTGATATTTTTATTCTGGATCCATGAGAATAAACCTTGGTGTTTTCCCCCTGAAAAGGTGAGGCGGTAATACAAAGGGACGTTTTTATAGAGTCAATTTATTTAAGGGTTCCCCCATTTGCTTTTATATTGGAAAAATATGTGTCCTGCCAATGAGCTGAAATTTCTTCTTTATCTTTAATCCCTACCCCACCTCCTTGAGCCACTGGCTATTCCTGCAGCCTCCCAACAGATCTCATTGTGTTTTTCACACTGGAAGCATCCACAGGCCCTCCCAGTCCTGCACTGGGGTGACAAATGTGGCACCATCCCCTGCCCTGGCAGCCACACGCCAGCAGTGACCTCGGATCGGCTGAGGGACAACCTCCCAGCCCAGGAGAAGTTCACTGCAGCACTGAGACACCTCACCTGTGGTGGAAAGAGTGAAATGTGGGAAAAGCAGCGCTGGGGGAAGCTGGAGCCAGCTCCAGGAACCCGAGAGTTCCTCCCACGCCCCGTGTTCTGCTCATCTCCTGTGGACACAAAACATTTGCTGTTCTCATTACCACTGGGAACTTTTCAGCTGGGAAAAAGGAGAATCCTTGTCCTGAGGAAGCCAAAAGTCAAGTGCTGATTTAGTCAATCATTAATACCTGGGGCTACTTGGCAGATTTTTTATTTCCAAAGTGCTGGAGAGTAAATAGTCCAGTGCAAACAGATAGTTCTGAGAGCTGAACACATTGTCCTGCTGCTCTGATGTCCCAGGTTTCAGAGCAGAAGGATATTTGGGCTTAATTTCATGTATTGCACTGGGGGAAATGTATCATCACATGTTGGGATAATCACAACATTTCATTCTGGCTTCAGCAGTTCTTATAGATATATTTCTATATATATAACATTGAAACAAAATGCTTTTCGAAATGGAAAAAAAACCCTATGCCATTTAATTCCTGAAAGGTCACACTCAAATGCTTTGGCCTTATCGAAATGATTTTCTCCTTTGATTTTTCTTTCCAAATGCAATTTCATCAAAATCAGCGCATTTCCTCAAATGTTTCACCTTTGGTGAAATGGCATCTCCTGACAGGGAAGTGTTTTGGGGAGAAATTTCTGACCAGCCCTGGCCTGGCACGACCCCCTGGCCCGAGGGGCTCACCAGTGCCCTCCCAGCAGCTCCCAGCAGCTCCAGCTCAGGGCTCAGCCCTGTGTTTGATCCCTGTGTTGGTGCTTTCCCAGTCCCTGGCCGGGATGTGATGGAGGGGGAAATGTCTCTCATTCCTATCAGGTGATTCACTGCCCTGGCCCTGTGCTGAATCCTCCCTCCTCCCGAGCTCTCTGGGAGGATCCAGAGCCTTCCTTCCTATTTTTACAAAGCTTGCAGCATTGTCAGAAAGGAAAGGGTACCATCTGGTTAGCCCTTGTTTACTGCACACCCTGCCAGTTTGAGCTTATTAATCATATTTACCCAAGTATCTTAATTACTCCCTGTCTAGCGACTTGCCTTGCACTCAGCTGTTGACCCGCTCCCCTCCCCTCTCCCTCGCTCTTTTTTTTTCTTTCTTTTTTTTTTTTTTTCCCTTCTTTTTAATTCCTTTCCATCATTAATCACAGCAGCAGCGTGGGCAGAGGAATCCGTGGCTCGGTGGTGCTGCTCTCCCAGCCAGCGGGCTGGAGTTCACCAGCTCCTGCCAAAATTTGGGACGTGTCCACGGGGCCAGCACGGGGGTTATAGGAGATATTTTTGCCCCTGAGGAAGGAAGGAATGATGAGGAGGACTCCATCTTATCAGAAGGCTAATTAATTACTTTATTATGCTATATTATTCTATGCTATATTACATTACATCTAAACTGAATCTGCCAAGCGCTCCACTGCTCAGAATCTCGTGACTGTCCCGACAGTCCCAACTCACACACACCTGGATCCAGCTGGTCAGTGAATCAAAACACTCCCACCAAAATCCAGTGATCAGTTCCCTTCAGGTAAACAATCATCCGCTTGTGAACAACACAGGAGCAGGAAATGAGATAAGAACTGCTTTTCCTTTCTCTGAGGTTCAGAGAATGTGAAACCCAGAAGTATTCTTGGGAAGAATTGTGCCTTGCTTTTCTCTGTGAAGAGAAATGTGGAGACAGGGGGTCACTCCTGCGGGGGTCACTCCTGTGAGGGTCACTCCTGCCCCATCCAGCACTGGGGTCACTCCTGTGGGGGTCACTCCTGCCCTCCCTGCCCCATCCAGCACTGGGGTCACTCCTGCAGGGGTCAGTCCTGCCCTCCCTGCCCCATCCAGCCTGGGGGTCACTCCTGTGTGGGTCACTCCTGCCCTCCCTGCCCCATCCAGCGTGGGGGTCACTCCTGTGAGGGTCACTCCTGCCCCACCCAGCACTGGAACCATGTGGATTCCCTGGGGCTGTGCCTGCCTAGGGGCTGCCCAGGCTTTGGGGCTGCCCAGGCTCTGGCAGGGCTCTTTTGAGGGCAGGGCTGGCGGAGCAGACACCATTAAAGATGGTAATTTGTTGATCCAGGCTCTCCCGGCGCTCCGGTGCGAGAGTGGCACCGTTTTCTTTACGACCTCATAAAGTCACAGCCGAGAGGCCGATTTGGAAAACAAACTGCCTCAGGTTGACAGATAATTAGATACAGGGGACATATTATACGCCTTTGCATATAAATGCGCTCGGCAGCGCGTTGGTTCATCAGAAGTTGAGGCTCCAGGAGGCGCAGGTACCGGCTCTCCAGGATGGATGAGCTGCTGCAGCCGCCAGCCACGGCTCCATTTTATGGCCCTTTCATCTCCTCTTCTGTGTGCTCTGCGATTCAGAGCAGGGCTGCCGTGGCTTTGCTTTGCTTTGCTTTGCTTTGCTTGGGTTCAGTTTGGTTCGATTTGGCCATTTTTTATCGCGAGCCTCCTCTTCACACGGCTCGCATTCTGCAGCTTGGCTTGCTGCTCCTGCTCCGCCGTGGGAGGAGTGGCTGAGCAGGGATTCATTACTATTACTACTATTTTTGTGTTCCTATATCACGTCCCAGCCTGGCTCCTCCCGAGCGCGAGCCCGCTGAGAGCAGCGGAGCAATTCCGCGCTGCCACGGTCCCGGTATTTATACGGCAATTCCGCCTCCCGCGCTCCCGGCCCCCAAACCACGAGGTTCCAGATATTAAAACAAAACAAAACAGTTGGGTTTCTTTTTATGCACTTCAAGATTTAAGGTGTCAGCCAGCGCGTTGTCAAGCTCTCAGGGTTTGCTTTTCCGAGCGAGAGCCAAGATCCCCGTACGACCACGGTTCCTGCTGGGGGTATTTTCAGAGCACAGTCCCAGCTTGCAGGATCTGACTACATTTTGCACCCCCCCTGCTCACCTGTCAGCAGTTTCTTCCCCGTCCAAATCAGACCTGCACCTCTCTAAGACAACCTCTCCTTCCCAGCTCCCCCCACATATCCCGCTATTTTGGGGGTGAGGCAGAAAATGTCAATTAAATGTCCATATTCCCAAGGAAAGCTTCACTATCAGTCCTTCTCCCCCAGAAAGGGAAAATTAAAATGTGTGTGGGAAAGATAAAGCTGTCAGAAAAGGGAAGGGAGAAAAATCCCCAAGCCTAAACCCCCAGCAGCCCCCATGGAAGGAGGTGATATAAATAGAGTTGCTGTCACTTTGATGAATTAGATCTTTTGTTAATTAGGATACATTGATTTAAGGGTTGTCCAACCAGATAGGCCTCTCTCCTTCCTGTTGCCTCGCAAATCACAGCCCAGGGTAGTGGCAGCACTGCTGCCTCCTGCCTTTCCTTCTCCTTCTTTGGGGATTGTTTCCACTTCCAGGAGGGAGCCTGGGTGAGGTGGCCGGGCTGGCACCTCTGTGCTGGGAGGTTTCACAGGAGAGGGAGCTCAGGGTTCCCCCAGGGCCCTGTGGCCACAGTGGGGTCACCTCTCCAGCTCACACAGACCCTGGGTGGGCAGCAAAGGGCCTGGGAAGGTTTGTGTGGGCTGCAGGAACCCCGGACCCCTGACAACCCCAGGACACTGCAGAGCCTGGGGCTGGCATCGCTCCCTGGCCCCATCCCATTTGTCCTAGCTCCATCCCATTCACTCCAGCCCCATACCACCCATCCCAGCTCCATCCCACCCATCTCAGCTCCATCCCACCCATCTCAGCTCCACCCCACCCGTCCCAGCTCCATCCCATCCACTCCAGCCCCATCCCAGCTCCATCCCACCCATCCCAGTCCCATCCCACCCACCCAGCCCCATCCTCCCTGGGCTGTGGTGAGTGAAAATCACGGCTTGGGAAGGAGACCCCTCTTGGCCAGGGGGGACTCGCCCTGCTCTGCCTCTCCAAGGTGTCCCCGCCACCCTGGTCCCTCAGCAGGCTCCGGCTCCGCCGTGACGCGGAGCTCTGCCAGCCCCGCTCCTCGCCGCGCTCCCGCAGGACACATCCAGGCTTTCCAGGTTTCCTCTTGTCGTCACTTGAGCACCAGCGGCGGATGGGGAGAGGGGAGAAAAAGTGCTGCGCTGTGTGGATTATTGTGTGTTTGTCACGGGGAGCGGTGTAAGCTGTAGGTACAGCATCTCCCAGCGGTGATTTATGGCCCCTGTCAGCGGCCCCGGCGCTCTGGCCGCCGCAGCGTGGAGGATGGATGCAGCTGGAGGATGGATGCAGCGAGCAGGGAGGATGGATGCGGCTGGAGGATGGATGCAGCGAGCAGGGAGGATGGATGCGGCTGGAGGATGGATGCAGCGAGCGGGGAGGATGGATGCGGCGCTGTCAGCCCCCGCTCCCGCTCCGCTCCGCGCACTCGCTCCCCATTTCACGCCACTGAACATAAACAATCTTTTGTAAACCTGACAGTCACACTTGCTCCTCGGGAAACACAGAGCGGGGATGGATGACTCGGCTTTCCCTGCCCCATTTCCTGCGCTGTGCAGGAGCTCTCCGGGAGGAGCGGAGAGATCCCGAAAAGGCCAAAGGGAAGGGAGGCACGCACACGACACCTGTCTGTCACCAGCGGCTGTGACCACCCCGCACACCTCTTTGCGCTGCAGTTCTGACCCACAGCTCCACCGTGCTCCAGGGGAATGCACATTTCCCACCTCAGTTGTTCCTGTCCATCTCCCTCCCTCCAGCAGCAAATCCCAAGTGCCAGCGGCGGGGCTCACAGCCCACAGCTGGGCTCTCAGTGCCAGCAGGGGTAGCAGAAAGTCCTCCAAAACCCAGCAGCTGTTCTGGCTGTGAGCAGTGATGGGAATGGCCCCGGGTGTACAGAGCTGCTGGAGGCCAGAACATCCCTGCTACAGCCCTGGCACCGGGAACTGGTGAACAACAAATGACTTTCCCATCCGGGGGCTGGAGTCACCAGGTGGGAGAATGCCAGGGTGAAAAGCAAAGAGGGAGAAGCTCCCCTGTGTCCTCCTGGCTCCTGCTGCCCCCAGCTCCATGGGACAAAGCAGCTGTGGGTGCCTTGCCAGGCCTGGCCTGTGCCAAGGGGCAGGGCTGCCTTGCCACATGTCCCTGGAGCAGCTGCAGGCGGGCTGGGAACGTTCCCTGACTCACTCCTGTCCCCGTGCTGGCCTGCCTGGCCTCCCCAGCCCTTCCCAGGGACTTTGGGATCGGGGACAGAGCAGCAGAGCAGGGAAATGGCCTGCTGAGAGTTTGCTGTTTGCTCTTCCAGATGGTTTGTGTTGGAAGTTCCTCTGCGTGAGCCGGAGTGCTGAGTCTTGAACATCTGCTGAGGAGGAGCCCGCTCGGGATAAACGGGGAGAGGCTGCTGGAAGGGCACCTTTGGGAGGGTCCCACTGCTCCCAGCAGGGCTCAGTCTGGGGGCACAGGCTGTCCTTGATCCTGGGGTGCCCTGCTGGCACCCTGTGCTCCACAGCTGCACTTAGGGTGGCATTTGGGATGTGCTGTCCTGTGCAGAAGGACACCAAGAGCTCAGGGAAATGCATCCTTCAAAAAAAAAAGGTGCATAAACCTGAACAAGCTGCTGTCTTGTGCTGTGGCCTGCCTTTTCAATGGCTTTAAACCAAATTGTTTACACTGGTGAGCACGACCTAGCAGGGACACCACTGCCTTCTGGCATTTGGCTGCTGGCAGTGGCTCCAGCTCGGCCTGGGATTGTCCAGGGGAAGCACGGAAAATCTGAGCAGCCAGTTCAAGGGATCAGTGAGAGGAAAGAGAACTTTCCTGGCAGGTTGCTGTTGCAGTCTGGGGTGAGTCGCTGCTGCCACGGCCGCTCTGTGTTTGTGGGAGCTCTGCTGGGTTGGAGCTGAGCCCAGAGTGACCCTGGACGGTTCATTTGCAGCTCGCTGCCTCTGCTGAGCACCGTGTCACCCTCTGAGGGCACCAGGGACGGCCCTGCTGTGCCTCCTCCTGCTGGGAATGGGCCTCATTCCCCTTCCCACACCACTGCCCTGCATCTCCTGCCCAGCACACACCTTCAGCTGCAACTTCTGCGGCGTTTTCACCCGATTTCCCTGGGCTGGAGGGAGCCTGTGCCATCCCAGCTGGCATTGCTTCTCCCCATCCCACACGGTGGGAGCACACCTATTTCCACAGAGGGAATTGATTATTTTCCCCTGCAGCTGCACTTGCTGTACACAGGAATTATGGGTCCTTCCACACCTGTGAGAGAAACATTATCCTCAGCCTTCAAGGGTGAAGCATCTTATATTTAGCTGGACTAAATAATGATTCTTCCCTATCTTTCATATCAGGATTTAAGAGCACCCTGGAGCTACAAAGTTTATTAGAACCCATAAGAAGAACTGTACCATAAACAGGACAACTGTGGCCATAAACCTGCACCTTGAAGTTGTAACAAATCCTGGGATGTTGAAGTAGGACACGGTCTTGTCTCCGTCAGCAGAAAGGAAAAGGAAAAAAAAAGGAAAGAAAGAGAAGAAATGCAAACTTAAGCAGAAATGAGGCCTGGAAATATAGAGAGGAAGAAAAGGGAAAAAAATAATAATAAAGCGAAGCGTGGTGCTTGCAGAGCCTGCTCAGCTGGAGCCCTGGGCCAGGTGCCCATGGGATGCAACTCAGATTAATGGGGAGAGAGAGAGCTGCAGGAGGAGAGGGAAAGGTGAAAGGGAGGAGGTGCTGGGGGGATTCATGGGGCACAGGGAGGGTTCCTGCAGTGAGGGAGGTGATGCTGCTCTCGGGGCTGAAGGCAGGTGAGCAGCTCAGTCCCTCCTGTCCCCTTGGGGTGAGCCCCAAAGGAGGAGCAGCCACAGGGGACAAACCCCAGGGGTGTGTGACGGAGTTGGGGGGATGCCACTGGGCACTCCTTGCTCGGAGGGAGGATCTGATGGACCGCGGGCCCCCTCTCGCTTTCCTGCACCTCTCCTCTCTTTAACCCCTCTGCTTTATTTTCCTGTCACTTATTCAGTTTGCATTTCCTTCATCGGCAGCCAAAAGCTTTTCAGCGGCCGAGCGTCCGAGCTCTCTGCACTTGCCCGCGGCCAGCCGGGGGGGGCCGGGCTGATGTGGTTCGTGCATCCCCTGCCTCCCGCAGCCATCGCCGCGGAGCTCAGAGGATTGCGGGATCTCTCCGAGGAAGCCCGCACCCGCAGCGGCTCAGGAGCCGGCAGAGCCCCGGCCCTCCCCGCCAGCCTTCACTCTTTTGTCACATCGGGTTGTTTTTCCTGCTGTTGAATAGATTAAATGACAGAGGGCTTTCTCTTTTTTTTTTTTTTTTTTTTAATAGAGTAATTGAGTTTTATTTTGGAGAGGGAAAAAATGGAGAGCTAAGTGGGAAAAGGAGGGAGATAGGAATAAACCACACATCTTTTTATATAGGATCCACAGTTAATTCTTAATTAGAACTGACAGATGCTTCTCCCATAATCCTATTCCCAACATGTTCTGTTTGCTTTGTTTGGCGCTGCATGATACATGGTGGCATCGTAATGACCTTTCACAACTCCTCCTGGAAGTGTTATTGGCACTCCAATGATTTATTGCATGTTCCAGTTGATTACTGGGCCATTTGTCAACATTTTTTTTTCGCTCTCCATAAACCTGTCTCCTGTGTCACAGACATTCGCGAGCATGAAAATTTAAACAAATAAAGTGTGCGGCTTGGAGGCGGCTTCTGGCTTGGAGTGCACAAATCCATCCTGACCCCACAAATCCATCCTGGCCCCAAAATCCATCCTGGCCCCAAAACTCCATCCTGGCCCCAGAAATCCGTCCTGGCCACACAAATCCATCCTGGCCCCAAAACTCCATCCTGGCCCCACAAATCCATCCTGGCCCCACAAATCCATCCTGGGCCCAAAACTCCATCGTGATCCCACAAATCCGTCCTGGCCCCACAAATCCAACTTGGCCCCACAAACCCATCCTGGCCACACAAACCAATCCTGGCCCCACAAATCCATCCTGACCCCACAATTCCATCCTGGCCCCAAATTCCATCCTGGTCCCAAAATCCATCCTGGCCCCACAAATCCATCCTGGCCCCACAAATCCAACCTGGCCCCACAATTCCCTCCTGGCCCCAGGCAGGGCTCAGACCCTGCAGGGTGAGGGGCTCTGCCTGCAGGAGATGGGCAGAACCTGGGTGCTGCTTCCAGAGCTGCCTGGTAGGAAGAGCTCTGTGGGTGATCCGTGCCAGTTGTTCAATTGTTTATTGGTGTTTTGGTGCTGCTTGTATGGGGGAATATCAGCACTGGAATAGAAAATTGTATTTATCATTAAAATAGAAGAAATTGTATTATAAAAATTATTTTTAAAAATTCTAAATAAAAATAATAAATTAAAAGTTAAAACAAAAGTGATAAAACAGTTATAAAATAATTATATAATAATTATAGAAATAAGTTTATATCTAAAATAATTATAAAGCAATTATAATATATAAATTATAAATAATATAAATATAAATATAATGTGTAAATTATAAAAGAATGTAAATATAAATAGATTATATAAATTATTAATTGATATAAATAAAAATATAATAGATATATTATTAAAACATAGATATAAATATAATATAAAAATTAGAAAATAATAAATATAAATATAAATATAAATATAAATATAAATATAAATATAAATATAAATATAAATATAAATATAAATATAAATATGAAGTTAAAATTTAGTAAAAAATATAAATAAGGGCCTGAGGAGAACCTGGGTTCTCTCCCTTGGTTGGCATCATGGGGTGAGTGCAGCTGGGGAGCAGCCAGGGAACATTCTGGACCAGAATCCAGCCAGCAGCACGAGGAGCCTCCCAAAAGGTCAGGACAAAGCCAACCCCACTGGACTCACCGAGGCTCCTCTGAGCAGGCGTTTGGGATGGGGGAATTCCGTCAGACTGGCCAAAATTCCAGCACAAACCCCAAAATTGTGCCAAGCTCTGGAAAGGAGTGGCTGTCCCCGTGCAGTCCCAGCCCCAGGCACCCTGAGATGGATGGATGGATGGATGGATGGATGGATGGATGGATGGATGGATGGATGGATGGGAGCCCCCAGAATCACCTGCCTGATTTAAAAACCCCAGCCTGTGAGTAAACAGGAGAGAGAGGCTGTTACAGTGGCCTGGAGCATCTGCACTGCATTTCGAGGAAGCTTTTCCAGGCACTCGTATAAATCACGGCTCTGCTGCAGGAAAGGCAAGGTATTGTTTCACTGCTGTGACATCAATGCAGGCCACATAAATAATTTTTTATTAAGTGTGCAGTGCCCTGTAAAATACACCCAGAGCTGAGGATACTGCAGAGTGGATGCAGAGGCACAGAGCTCAGAGCAGGAGAGGGTGGGATGAGAGGGGCGCCCGGGTCTTTTTCCAATTCCAGCTCGGATAGGCATGTAATGTATGGCTTAATTTCCTCTCAAATTAGACACTTGATAAAAAAAGTTATTATATCTGTCAAGTTGCCAGTGCTTTTTATGAGCGTGATAAACTAAGAACCACTGCTTTACAAACCTTGATAGGATGTTTCAGTACCTGGAAAACAATTTTATTGCAGCCTGGACTACTAACAAATTGCAAATACTGATTAAACCATAAAGTTACAACAACATTAAAAAATAATGAGAGGTTATTGCGCGGGGGGAAGGCTCTGGAGCAGCTGATGCAGCTGCCAGGTTTGCTTTGCAAAGAGCAGCTCTTCAGGACAGCTTCCCTGGGGCACAGGGGTGTCTGGGCTGGCTGTTTGTCTGTCCCTGCCCAGACAAGGGTGAGATGGGTTCGCTCCCTAGGCTCCAAAGGACCAGGCTGGACTCTCAGGTTCGCTCTCCAAGGTTGTTTATTATTTCTTATCTACAAAGTTTTCTCTCTGCCCAGCAGATCTGACCAGCCAGGCAGCCAAAGGCACTCTGACCGCCCACGGGGCAGTTGTGTCTTTTTATAACAAAAACTATGTAGATCATATTTACCTTTTGTCCCCAATACTTATCATTTTTATTACCAAGTGTACCTTCACCAAGAACCTATCAAAAATATCTTTGTCACACAAAAAATGGAAGACATGAAGAAGGAAGAAGAAGCACGAGGCAGGCCCTGACTCCTCCATCTTGTGTCCATAACCCCCCTGTACCAAAATCTTAAACTCTGTGTTTTACCCTGTAATTATACTATTTCTACACCCTTTAAACCCCAGTGATTCTCATATCCCCATACGTAGGTGGCACATCCCTAGAAGGATCAAAGTCAAGCCACCAGGCACTTTTGGCAACATTCCAAGACCTCCGAGCCCCCCAAGGGGTCTCTCGGTAGCTCTGGACATCAGGAGCGATGTGCTGAGTTCCCACACAGGGGAGGCCAGGCTGGGTGCAGGGGGACACAGGGACAGCAGGAGGGGACCCCGGTGGTGTCTGTGCTCTGCATTTTCCTCGCTGGGGAGAGTCAAAGTCAGAGACAGCAGAGAGCTGAGGAGGCCGTTCAGCCTTGTCCTGCCTGCCCATCTGCTGAGCTCAGCGTGCTCAGGGCAGGTGCTCTCCCCGTGCCCAGCTCTGAGCAGGAGGACGGGCTCAGCTGGGACTCTGCACCTGGCACATCCTCTGGATGGCATTCCTGCCCTGGAGCACCTGCCTGGCACAGCCCGGGGGCCTCTCTGTCCTTGTCCTCCTTCTGCTCCTCAACAGCAAACTCTGCACCTCTCCCTCTCTGCCTCTCTCCTTCCTTCATTTAAGGCCCTGCTTAATTACTGCACCACGGCTGAGCTGATGAGCCCTCCCCTCCTGTGCCTGGCTGGTGGCTCCCTGCCCCTTCCCTGCCCTCTCCCGGGGTTAAAGGAGCAGCAGCCACGGGCTCAGGAGTTCTGCTGGAGCTGCTGTGGGTTCAGAGGCTGTGGGCCAGAATAAAGCTCTGGATCCAAACCCTCCAGCAGTACCCACTCCTTTCCTTCCCCATGGCCCCAAAGCTTCTCCACAGAGGGAACCCTGAGGAGCGGCCCCTGCACGGGAGGAAGCTCCATCCCAGCCCCAGCAGAGCTCCTGCACGCCTGGACTGGTGCCCACGTGCCCAGGGCAGCACCCAGCCAGCCCAAAGTGTCCCTGGGGTGAAACACCACCCAGCCATGGCCAAAAGTGTCCCTGGGGTGAAACACCACCCAGCCATGGCCAAAAGTGTCCCTGGGGTGAAACACCACCCAGCCATGGCCAAAAGTGTCCCTGGGGTGAAACACCACCCAGCCATGGCCAAAAGTGTCCCTGGGGTGAAACACCACCCAGCCATGGCCAAAAGTGTCTGTGGGGTGAAACACCACCCAGCCATGGCCAAAAGTGTCCCTGGGGTGAAACACCACCCAGCCATGGCCCAAAGTGTCTGTGGGGTGAAACACCACCCAGCCATGGCCAAAAGTGTCTGTGGGGTGAAACACCACCGTGCTGCTGTTTGGTTCAGCACCAAGGGCCAGACAAGCTCAGGCAGATCCCGTCCCCAATATTGGTAAATATTCCAGCAGAGGTGGGGCTGGCACCTGGTGGAACCCTGCTGCTCCTGCTGGGAGCTGAGGCTCCTGCTTATGCACACACAGAGCTGGCATTTTGCTAGATTTAGGGAAGCAGGCAAGACGTATTTGTCTGCCGAGGCTTTGCACCTTCGGCAATTATGTCTGCAGTCTGGAAAACAACAGCAGCAGGGTTGCAGCAGGGAGGGGAAAGAATTCTATCATGTCAGAATAATGAGATCTGTGATTTCAGCACTTACTGGGTCAGAGACACACGCAGTGTGTTATCTGTAATGCTTCCCTCTGACATTCAGGGAAATTGCATTTATGCAGGGGACACGAGGCTCCGGAGCACGGCGAGAGCCTGGCGGGGGCTGCTCTGCCCTGGCCTGCCCTGGCCCCTTCCCTGGGGCTCCTGAGAGTGCCACAAGGGACCAGGTGGCAGCACAGCCCTGTCCCTGCTGGCTTGGTGCCCTCCCTGGGACAGCAGGGCCAGCCCCACGGAGGGCGCAGGGATGGGCTCAGTTTGTGCCCTCCAGGGCTCTGTGCCCTCCATGGGCTCTGTGCCCTCCAGGGCTCTGTGTCCTTCCAGGGCTCAGTTTGTGCCCTCTAGGGCTCTGTGCCCTTCCAGGGCTCAGTTTGTGCCCTCTAGGGCTCTGTGCCCTTCCAGGGCTCTGTCTGTGCCCTCCAGGGCTCTGTGCCCTTCCAGGGCTCTGTCTGTGCCCTCCACGGCTCTGTGTCCTTCCAGGGCTCAGTTTGTGCCCTCTAGGGCTCTGTGCCCTTCCAGGGCTCTGTCTGTGCCCTCCAGGGCTCTGTGCCCTTCCAGGGCTCTGTCTGTGCCCTCCACGGCTCTGTTTGTGCCCTCTGTCTGTGCCCTCCAGGGCTCTGTGCCCTCCAGGGCTCTGTCTGTGCCCCTCCAGGGCTCTGTTTGTGCCCTCCCTGAGCTCTGTTTGTGCCCTCCATGGGCTCTGTGCCCCTCCATGGGCTCTGTGCCCTCCAGAGCTCTGTCTGTGCCCTCCAGGGCTCTGTGCCCCTCCAGGGCTCTGTGTCCCTCCATGGGCTGTGTTTGTGCCCTCCCTGAGCTCTGTCTGTGCCCTCCAGGTCTCTGTTTGTGCCCTCCAGGCTCTGTCTGTGCCCCTCCAGGCCTCTGTGTCCCTCCCTGAGCTCTGTTTGTGCCCTCCAGGCTCTGTCTGTGCCCCTCCAGGCCTCTGTGTCCCTCCCTGAGCTCTGTTTGTGCCCTCCAGGGCTCTGTGCCCCTCCAGGGCTCTGTCTGTGCCCCTCCAGGGCTCTCCTTGTGCCCTCCAGGGGCTCTGGGGCTCTGGGGATGCCACACTGGCGGGGTCAGTGACAACTCCTGCTCCCCCTCTCCTCTCAGAGCAGTTCCACATCTCCCCTGTGCCAAGAGCAGCAGCAGGGCTGAGGAGTGAGGGGCTCTCCTGACACCTCCCTGGCTCTGGGTTTAGCCCCAGGGGTCACCAGGTGCAGAATGAGGGTTGGGGGACAGTCCCAGGGGATGTCACCGCCAGCAGGGCCCCCCTGGCAGCCCCAGCACGGGGTGGGGAGCCCAGCTAAACTCACAAAGCACAGCCCAGGGTGGGCAGGGCTGCCCCCACGGACCCTCCAGGAGACAAAGCAGCGTTTTCTCACAACCTGGAAACGCTCCACAGGCATTTCTGAAGTTTGAGAGAAGCAACTTAAAACCAGAGGAATTCCTTTCCCTCCCTCTCTCTGCAGAAACCCAGAGCAGAGAAACTCAAAACATTTTGCTTTACCAATTATAATCTTGTGTTTTCATCCAAAGCAGCTTGTTTTCTAGCAGAAGTACAGTTTTTCTGACAAAAATCTATTTTCTGGTGAAAAGCAACCAACCTTCAAGCTGAGAAAGGAGCTGAGGGGCTGAGGGTGGGGTCCCAGACCCCAGGACCACTCATGGCCAAACCATCACCCAGGAACTCTTCTCCAAAACAGAACATCATTTTCTGTGAATGATCTGAGCCCTCAAATGCTGCCAGGTGTGACAGATGAGTGATGCCATGAGTGACTCTCACAATTAACAGCCAAATCTCATGGATATAGGATAAGTTTATAGGTTTATAGTTCTGTTGTGCCCCTCGTGGGGTTATCAGGGGACACCTGGCAGGGCTGGCTGTCACCCTGGAACACCTGAGCTCCAGCCAGGGTTTGAGGAAGAGATCTCCACCACTGGACAGCAAAGAAGGGGCTGATGGACAGAGCTTTGGGAGGGGTTAAAGGGTTAAAAAGGGAAAACCTCCATTGGGAGGGGGAAAATCTTTTGCTGCCAGCGCTGTAACCTTTCTTCTTTATTCAGTCTCCTGTTGTATTTTTGATAAAGTTTAATAAACCTTCCTAAACTATGAAAAGTGAGGAGCTGTTTCTCACACAAGCCTTGGACTGGGGGGCACAGAAGGATTCACAGCTCTGGTTCTGCTGCTCCTTTCTCCCCAGCAGCCGGGGGCTCATTGCAGCTTTTCTGGTGGAGGGAGAGAACCCTGTCCTGATTAAAAGTGTGAAAAACGCCAGTCACTCGTTTTTAAAATTTTAAAAGTTTAATAGTAATAAAATTGTTATCAAAATAGCAATATAATTAGAGTAATAATAATTTGGACAATTTGGATTAGGACAATACAAGACAATACAAAGAGTTACAGACAGTCCTGTTCCTCTTTCTGGGCAAAATAAACCCAAAAAGGACCCACGTTAACAGAGGATTAACCCTTAAAGCACCAGCCTGTTGCATATTCACACACCTCATCCATGGTGCATCAATTCCATTCACACACAGGATTCTGGCTGGGCAGTGTCAGCTCCTTCCTCTGAATCCTGACAGCATCTGCAGGGCTGAGCAAGGCAGGAAAAAGTTCATTTCTTCTGATAATGGAGCGATAAATTCTCTTTCTCTGAAAGCTTTAGGTGTCCTGTGGCTGCTATCTCACTATGAGTTCTTTCTTAAAAAAATAAGTATCTTACACAGCACAGTTTCTATTTTAACATTATAACCTGAAACGATATTTACCACACTACTTAAGAAAAGTAACACAGCATCACTTTCTAACACAACACATATATTCATTTTGATATTTGTGAAAAGCCAATCATAAAATACTCATTTTTTTCACAAAAAGAATCTCATTTTCCAGCTGTTTGAGGCACAGGCCTGTACCTGGGCTCAAACCTCCCTCTGTGGGAGAGGCTGCTCCAGCCCGAGGCCAGCCCTGAATTTTGCCAATAGCTCCAATATTTGCAGTTCTCCTTCAGGGCTTTCATTACAGCCACAGAGCTTTCACAGGCGGGCTCTGGAGTTTGTCTTGGCCTTCATCTGCAGATGTGGGGCTGCCTCTGCAGGCCTTGGGGATGGTTCCTGTGTCAGACAGGAGGAGGAGGAGGAGGAAGTAGAGAAGGAGAGGTGTGTGTGTCTGCATCCCTGGGTCACCCCCTCACTCCCCTTTTCCCAGGGGAGAACCCCCCCAAGGGGATCCTGCTGGGCCATTATTTCCATCCCCAAGCTGGAGCCACGAGCCCTGGCTGGCTGGGTGGTTCACAAACCCCTCTGGTTTAATCACAGCACACCCCCCTGACAGCAGGAAGGGAGTTTCACCTCGTGGTATTTATGGAGGGGCTTGGCAGCTGGCCTGAAGCAAAGCTGAGTTAATAGAAGAAATAACAATTGATGATTTTCGAGCGTATCCATAGCAAGGAAGAAGACCAGGCCATCAGCTGGGAACAGATTAGAAAGGATACATGAGAATTTTGGGCTCTGTTTGTGCCCTCCAGGGCTCTACTTGTGCCCTCCATGGGCATCTCACGTGCATTAAGTAAATGTGTACAGGTGCCTTATGAAATTTCTGTAAAACTTTTCTCAATTATATTGACGCTAATTGCTCTGCACCAATGAACATAATCAGTTATTGTGATGGAGTTAATGACTTAAGACCATGCTTGGTTAAGAGTATATAGGCTAGACAACATGCAAAATAAAAACTTTTTTCTTCTTACCACTAGGTTCTGTTACCACTAGGTCAGACCTGACACACACACACCTGATCAGGGTCTAAGAAGAAAAAAGTTTTTATTTTGCATGTTGTCTAGCCTATATACTCTTAACAAAGCGTGGTCTTAAGTCATTAACTCCATCACTATAACTTTATTTATTGGTGCAGAGTAATTAGTGTCAATATAATTGAGAAAAGTTTTACAGAAATTTCATAAGGCAGCTGTACACATTTACTTATGCACGTGAGATGCCCATGGAGGGCACAGACAGAGCTCAGGGAGGGCACAGAGCCCTGGAGGGCACAGACAGGGCCCTGGAGGGCACAAACAGATCTCAAAATTCTCATGTATCCTTTCTAATCTGTTCCCAGCTGATGGCCTGGTCTTCTTCCTGGCTATGGATACACTCGAAAATCATCAATTATTATTTCTTCTATTAACTCAGCTTTGCTTCAAGCCCCTCCATGGGTTCCTGTCCCCATGGCAGTGCAGGGCTGCCCCAGAGCCCACCAGCAGGGCCCCCCAGCCGTGTCAGGGGGTGCTGGAATCGCCCCCCAGCCCTCTCTGCTGCTCTTCTGGGCAATTATTTGGAAGTAATGAAAGCGAATGCATGACATTTAAAAAAGAAACTCCGCTGTCAGCAGGAAAGCTGCCACATTCCTCCCGCACCTCGGAGAATACGCTTAGCTTGAAATAATGTTCATTTTAGCAGAGTTGTAAATTACAAGTGTGCTGGGGTCTTGTGGGATTTATTACCATTTGGAAAGAGGTTAGAGGCCCTCGTGCTGTTGCTGCTGCATCTGGTGCACGCTACAGAGCGGAGTTTGGAGGCGAAAGAAAGCACCTTTTATAGCCCATCCCCAGTGGCTTGTAGGGCCAGGCTTGCACACACAGCCCCAGCGCCAGCAGGGAAGAGGAAGGATTGCAGAATCCCTTTTCCCAGTTGCTCATCGTTATTGATCCATGGTTATTAATACCCAGTGACCCCACCTGGCTGGGCTGAGCTGAGCTGAGCAGGCAGCGAGGCCCCGGGGCTGGGCACGGCTGCTGCGTTCTGCTGGGACAGCTCTTTAATTTTCTCAGGTTTATGTTCTTTTCTTTTTTATTTTTTATTTTTTTTTCATTGCAGGTGTTTCATAAAAATGCAGCCGCGGACCTGGCAGGAAGCAATAAGCTTCAGCTTCCTCTGCATGAACCAAAGGGATTTCTGCCTCCCTCCTGGCAAGGATGGAGTTGTGCTAATGTAAGATTAATGCTCTGCAATCCTGACCCCGCTGTCTTCAGTGTGTAAATGCTGAAGGGTCACCTTTAGTCCGTGCCATTAGCGATTAATTAATCTCAGTGTTTATTTGATCCATCCCTCTCGGTGAGAATTCCCGCACTAAGGCTTTTTGAGTCCTTTTGCTCTCCCCCCTTTGCGCTCTGATATCCCCAAGGCAGCAGGACTCTGCTCCTGGATCCCAGCTGCTCGTCCTCTGCAACACCCGGGAACCAGCCCGGAGCAGGAACACAACCCCGGGTCCGCGGGGACGGCCAGGAGGAGGCTCTGAACCCACATCAAAGCACCACAGACAGGCAAATGGATGTCCTGGGGCTGCCTTGCCGAATTCCTCACGAGTTTCCGTGCCAGTTAATATAGCAGAGATTGATTTTTTTTTCAACTTTTACCAAACTAGCTTTCCCCTGAGGAGGGGGGCTGTTGGCCGAGGGAAGCTCACGTGGGGAGCACTGGAAAGGAGTGATGTTGAGGGAGGTGGGGGCTGTGGGGAGGAGATCTGGGGGGCTTCATTTCTGCAGGGATGAGGAGCAGCACCCCTGCCCTGTGCTGTGCTGTGGCAGCAAAGCCAGGCTGTGCCAGCAGGGCTGAGGCTGCAGGGGCTGGGGGACAGTGGCCTCCAGGCTGGCAGAGCTCTGGGCACATTTGTACAAACACCAGGTACAAACACCAGGTACAAACACCAGGTACAAACACCAGGTACAAACATCAGGTACAACCCCCAGGTACAAACATCAGGTACAAACACCAGGTACAAACATCAGGTACAAACACCAGGTACAAACATCAGGTACAAACACCAGGTACAAACATCAGATACAAACATCAGGTACAAATATCAGGTACAAACATCAGGTACAAACATCAGGTACAAACACCAGGTACAAACACCAGGTACAAACATCAAGTAAAAAAACCAGGAACAAACACCAGGTAGAAACATCAGGTACAAACACCAGGTAAAAACATCAGGTAAAAGCACCAGGTACAAACATCAGGTACAAAAACCAGGTACAAACACCAGGTACAAACACCAGGTACAAACACCAGGTACAAACATCAGGTACAAACATCAGGTGCAAAACCAGGTACAAACACCAGGTACAAGCACCAGGTACAAGCACCAGGTACAAACATCCTCAGTGCTGTGCAGGACAGCCACAACTGCCACGGGCTGGGGAGGCTGAGAGGCCAGGGTGGGTGGCTGGCACCCAGAGCATCGACCTCAGTGAGAGCTCCAGCTCATCAACAGCCTCCCAGGCCAGGGATGGGATTTTCCTTGATCCTGAGCTCTCCTCCCCATATGTTTATCTCTGTGAATGCCATTAATCATGTTCTGTGCCTGGACAGTTTATAACACCACATCCATCCTCTAAGAGCTGTTATCGTACACCCTGAAGATCTGTCAGATAAATAGCCAGGTCAGCTGCAGCTGTTCCAATATCCTGAAGAAATCAGATTTATCATTTTGGATTAAAAAAACCCCAAAAACCCCACACAAGCACACGCCCAGAAGATCCCCCACCCTCCTTGGGCTGGCTGGGAACCTGTGTGTCTTGGCCCTGCAGGTCCTGCTGCTGCTGCCTTCCATCTGCAGCCCGTGATAAATGGCTGCAGGGTGCCAGGTACAGTTCAACAGGGAAAAATCCCAACATGTGACTGAGGCATCTCCTCACAAGTCATCAATCTAAAAGGAGGCCGGTGCCAGGACAAGCTTCTCACTCACTCCATCCTGCTGCCAGAGGAGGGGAGGAGGAAGGGAAGGCCCTGCCATTTTCCACTCAGGCTGAAAGTGCTGCCCAGGATTAACCCTCCCTGCAGCCCCACGGCTCACACAGGTGGTGGGTGATGTTGCCACAGTTCTTTTCACAGAGAAAAACAAGGCAGATTCAGTTTAGATGTAATGCAATGTAATGTAATATAGAATAATATAGCATAATAAAGTAATTAATTAGCCTTCTGATAAGATGGAGGCAGATTCATCATTCTCTCCCCCTCGTTGGGTCAAAAATCTCCACCATGGGGTGATGCTCAGCCTCTGCCCCCCACAGCCCCCCCACCACCGTTAACCCTTTCATCCACAGGGACATGCTGTAGCACATTTGGGCTGTTTCTCCTCTGTGACACCCCTGGCAGGGCCCTCAGGAGCCCCTCAGCGTGGCCCAGGGAGTGCTCCAGGCACATCCCTGAGCAGCTCAGTGATGCTGGCTCCCTCAGGGCTGCTGCCCATGAGCCCCCTGCCCAGGGGGCAGAGCAGGAGAGGCTCTGTAGCTACAGAAAGCACTGCTGGGCCCTTCAGATATCCCTCCATGCCCCCTCAGCCTTTTACTCAGGCTGTGATTCCAAGCCCCTGGAATCCCACCGGCGCCAGCAGGAGCTGGGGCCCGGCGGGGTCCCTCCCTGCCTGAGCTCTCTCTGGGGAGCCAAGTGTCCTGCCAAGGTGCCTCTGCTCCCTCTGCACCAGCCACATCCCGAGCCGTGTGCCTGGTGCCAAATTGAGTTGTAGCCGTGAATTATTTAGAAGCATCAGTGGAATATTGTTGTATCAGGAGCGCAGACTATCAGTTTGTGGCCTTGGGGCTGCCTCAGTTACACACTCCATCACTATTTTCTCTCATGAATAATGTAGGAGTGGAATTACTCTGCATGTAGAGAATTCATACCCTGAGAAAACAAGGTTGCTCCAAAATTAATTTTCCGTACTAAAAGAGCGACAGAAAATCAATTAATCGCATATTATTCTATACGGAGACAGAGTAAGGGAAACAGGGAAAATGGCTGTAGCTATACATCAGCAAACGCTGTATTGGCAGAGAGCTTTGCAGGGAGGTGAGTTACAGCCAGCTACAAAGAAGGGAAATATATTCCGCCCGAGAGAGCCCTCGAACATCAGACTCGGCTCACACGCAGCCAGCTGGGCGCTGCTGCCGGCGAGGAGGAGCTCGGAGCTCGCAGCCCTGCCTTCCTCTGCCTCGGGGCTCCTTCCTTCGTGCTGCCGCTAGCGGGCTCAGCTCCCGGCCCCGCTGCTCCAGCGGAGCCACCCTGGATGCGCCGAGCATCCCTCGGGATGCGGGGCGAGATGGGAACCGCTCCGGCCGGGATGGGAACCGCTCCGGCCGGGATGGGAACCGCTCCCTCGGCAGGAGCCGCTCAGAAACCTCATCTGAGTGAAACTCCCGCAGCACGGAGCTGAAGAGCCGGGGGATGGAGCTCAGCGCCGGGCTGGAGGCTGCGAGGAGCCGCGGTGCCCCGGAGCTCTCCTGCTCCGGGCGCTCCCCGCCATCCCGGCTCCTGCCCCTGGCTCCGATTTCCCACGCTGCTGCTGTCAACAGAGCTTCGTTTTTAGCTCTTTAACTCAAATAGTAACCAGCTATTGTAGAGCAAAGCTGAGAGACTTAATGAATATTTAAAATGGCTTTGAGTCTCGCAGCAGAGCGTCGCTCCTTAGAGTACTTCGGGAAAGGAGGGGATGCTGTGAAACTGATGCAGGTTCAGGCACGGCTCCAGATCAGCACAGACCCATCACGGACAGAGAAAACCTCCTGCAGCTCTGCCCTGGGCTGGGTGCTGCTTCCCCTTTGCTCCAGGACATGCCAGGGATCAGAGGAGAGGAGGTTCCTCAGTGGAGTTTGGGTTATTTCTCCTCTTCAACGCTCCAGAGAGGCTCCAGCAGCCACAGAAACACCCATGGAAAGGCTGAACCACGCTGTGACCTGTATCTGTTCCACTGCCTCGTTAGCTCTGATTAATAACACTCACTGGTTTAACAAATGTTAGAATAATTACGGGATGAGAAGTTACGAGGCTGACCTCAAAAAAAATCTGGTCAAACATCAACAGCATCTTCAGGAATAAAACTCAAAACCAGCTAATCTGGTTTTACTGCAGTAATTATCTTTCCCCAAGCTCTCAATTCTTCTGTCATCTCCTAGAACTGCTAAATTTTTAGGGTCATCACACAGTGGAGATCATTTTTCCAGCAAGGAAAACAGAGATTTCAAAGTGTCCACAACAACAACAACAACTGCAATGGCACGTACAAGTCTTGGGGTTTATTGCAGGGTTATTAACCAGGATTGTTTCTAGACTGAATTTACAGGCATTTTTATTTTTCTTGGCACTATTAACAGGAAAAATTGAAGAAACAATCCTCTGTACCTCTCCCAACATGTCTTTTACCATCTCTAGATGTGGCTGAAGACCCACCACAGGAGTTGGAGGCCAGCATCAAATGAGAGTGGGTGAAACCTCAGATCTGACACAAGAATTGCCTCTTCTTTCAGTCAAAGGGAGGGTGGAGTTTTCTCTCCATTTGTCCCAATACGAAATACCAACAAGGATGAAAACAAACCAATGTATTTTGTGTTTAAGCCCAGCAACCACACACTGTGGCCTGGGTGCCAACCACAGACTGCTTTGGGCTGGGAGGGACCTTACAGCTCATGCAGTGCCGTGGGCAGGATCACCTTTCTCTATCCCAGGTTGCTCCAAGCCCTGTCAGGCCTGGCCTAGGACACTTCAGGGATCCTCTCCAGCTCCCCAGCCCTGCTCCTCCAGGCAGTGTGGGCTTTTCCCTGCCTTGGAGGACAAAAAGGGCTCCCAGCATCTTGAGTGCAGGTGTGTGCTCCCGCTGGTGCCCGCTTGTGCTGAGCCATGGCTTTATCTGCGCCTGCAGGAAGGAGCCAGAGGCCACAGGGGTGACGTGCACGGGCACAAACGGCCCAAGGACAGCAGAAGCTGAGCCCCCTCCTGCTCACAGCCCCTCTCTCTCCCCTCCAGCAGCAGTGATTTATCTGCAGGACCAGCGGAGCATCTCCGCGGGTATGGAAGCGTTTAAGGGGTGTCCGCCAGTCCCCGGGACATGAAAGGGAAGATGCTGGCGGTGATGGATGGCGTGCTGAGCACTCTGACAGTCCCACTGCTTGAAACCGCTGTCCTCTGGCTCCCCCCGGGCTCGGGGCTCAGATTGATGGCGCTGCTCCCCTCCGCCCCCCGCCAGATGTGCGGCAGGGAAGGAGGAGCTGGGTGGAGGGGGCACTCGGATCCCAGCCCTCAGCTCCCCAGATGTTTAGTGGCTTCTAAACCCAGTCTTTGATGAGGTTCTCGGGTTCTGCTGTGCTGGGATGGGGACACTGCCCTGCCATGGTGGTTCACGAGGGGTTGGGAAGGTGCCAACATTGCCCAGCTGCTTTTCTACCCCTGATTTAGAGTAACTGAACCTTCCCCGTGACTCCTGGCAGCACCAGGCATGGCTAACACGGAGGGCAAAGCCATCTCCCTTCCCCAGGAGCCATCCTGCTTCTCCCAAACCTTCCACCCTGGGAAATGAGAAGAAGTGTCTTTGTGTCCTTGCCTTCTTTGGCTTTTGGGCCTCACAATTTCCCTGTGATCGCGAAGGACGGAAAGTTCCTCACACACAGAGAAGAGAGGTCAGGTTTGAGGCAACAGCAGGACTCTGGGAGCTGGGGTTTTTAATGACAACAACTTTTTGGAAGTCTGTTGTGTGAGAACTGCCTGCCCCGTGTCCAGCAGCCCACTGGAGCTGCAGCCCCGTGGGCTCTGGAGCTCCTGCCCACTGTGCCCGTGTCCTACAGCAGCCTTTGCTGCAGACCCCAAATCCCACCCTGCCAGTCCCTCAAGCTTTGATCCCGACACTTCAAACACTGGATTATTCTGTCCACCCCCTTTAGACTAAATCTGCCTTGGAAAACAAATGGCTCTGCTGGGCTCCCAACGCTCCCGCAGCTGACTCTGTAATGAGCTGTTTATTATAGTTCCCATAAGTGAAATCCATTAAGTCTGACAGAAATGCAGCGAAAGTTTACATTCCGCATCCGTTTGAGGGCAGTTTGGAATTAAATTTGCCCCTTCCCTCCTCCACCCCAGCAAAGCTGCACACGATACTCCAATGAATTTTCCATCATTATTTTCCAGAAGAATAAGGCTGAACTCGAGCGGGCCCTGGATGATTTGGCAACTTGTCCAACTCGTCTGCTCCGAGTCTAAATTTTCTCCCTTCCAGTGTCAGTTTTCATGCTTGAAGACTTGAAAGGAAGAAAGGTGGTTTGGGGATGACATTGTTCCTTAAATCTTATGAGTGAGTGATTGGATGTTTTCTATCCTCCTCTCCAGATTCATCTCGGTGCATTGGGGTTACTGTTACAGCTGGATGAAAAATGGAGTTTCCATTGTATGAGAAGTTCTGAGGTTTTGTCCCAAATCTAGACAGAAAACCAGTGTCTGTTACTGTGTTGTAACTCAACAATTAATCCTCTTCTTGGGTATCAATTACATAATGATCTTAATACAGAACAGTGAAGTCAAAATGAAAGATCTGGGGATTTCATAAGCAAAACGTTGTAGAGGTTTAGACAAAAAGTTAAACAGAACCTAGATGTTAAAGCAAAACCTTTTTTTTTTGCCATTGATTTATCAGTTTTCCACAGAAAACCATTCCAGGTACATCCTTTTCATCCAGTTTTATCATTGTTTTTAAGCTCTGTCTAACACAGGCCTGGGGGGTTTCCAGCTCTCCTGACAGCAGTGAGGAACTGGGAATTGTGTGGAGCTGTCAAAGGTGTGAGAACAGGGCCAGAAGAGAACAAAATGGGCAACAGGCCCCTGAGATAAATCCTGAATGCATGAAAGGGTTCAGTGCGGGGGTCCCAGGGAGCTCAGAGCTCTGCAGAGAGGTGGGAGCATCCCCTGGAGAGGGAGATGAGTGTGTCCTGCTGGAACAGCTCTGGGAATCCAGGATTCCAGCCAGGACAGGCTGCCTGACCTTGGGGGAGCTCTCCAGACCTCTGCAGATTGTAATCAGGTAATGCCTGAAGTGCTGTGAGATGATCCCAAAGGCAATAAAAGAGGGAGAAACGCTGCCCAGCCACACACACAACTGTACCCTTGAAATTGCGTTGCCTTCCTCCCCTCTCCTCCTCCTCCTCCTCCAAACGTGGCACCGATTTGTCAAGCCTGGACAGATAATCCAGGGCTGTGAGCCTGGTTTATCACCAGGAACGGCCACATCACACCTGCACTGGGCTGGAGAGAGGCTTTGATTAACACAGATAAATCCAAAGGATGTTTGATGGCTGTGGTTTGTAAATCCAGCAAGAAAGGACTAATTTCTCGAGCTGGAGAGCCTGTCTGCATTAGCATATAAATGCATTTAAAGTGAGACAAATACTGGTGGCTTTGGCAAGCGGGATACCTCTGGAGTCGGGAATGTAAACTGTTTAGAAAAGGAAACATTTCTGTTTAAATGTAAGGAAAAGGCGGCTGGGGAAGGTAAACATCCTCCCAGGGCAGAAATCACTGCGGGGAAAGGTGGATGTGGGAGTTCTGGAGCTGTACCTGGGCACGGGGAGCGAATCCTGCTGCAGGGAGCCGTGGGAAGAGCCCGGCGGGATGATCCCCGTGGAGCAGGACCATTCCCAGCCAGAGAGGGATGCACACACTCTGCTCCCAGGGCTGCCAAAGCCAGATCCAGCGGGATAAACCCTCCCTCCAGATGGGGCTGGGTGATTTAGGAGTGCAGGCTCAGCGAGGGCTGGGCGGCTCCTTTGGTGTGTGATTCCCAATTCCCACGGCCCGGGGCTCGCCAGCTCCCAGCACAGCAGAAATGACAACAGCAAAAGGAAGCTTCAGAAGTCTTCATCAAGCAGTGACCTGAATCTCTCCCTGTGAGGCTGGAGGAGTTTAAGGTACAGTCAGGCCCGTTGTGTAAGAGAAGTTACCCCTCTCTTGGGTTTTCTGTTGCTGAAATGGCTCCCAAGGTATTAGAGAGTATTTTTTCTCAGCCCCATGACCGAAAAGAAGTCAAGATTCATTGGTTCTGTTTTTCAAGGTTGTTCATTTTCTCTCATCCATTCCATTCTTTCTCTGCCCTGCTGAGATCTGTCCAGCAGGTCGGGTTGTGGCACAGGCCCTGCCCTTGGGGTGCTGTTGGCTTTTTACACCAAGAACTACCTGTACTTTATTGACAATAATTTCCCAATGCCCATCACCTGTGTCAGACAGTCTAAACCAATCCAGAGTGTCACCATCGCAGCAGAAGATGGAGAAGGAGAAGGAGAAGAAGGAGGAGGAGAAGAAGAAGAAGAAGAAGAAGAAGAAGAAGAAGAAGAAGAAGAAGAAGAAGAAGAAGAAGAAGAAGAAGAAGAAGAAGAAGAAGAAGAAGAAGAAGGAGAAGGAGAAGGAGAAGGAGAAGAAGGAGAAGAAGGAGAAGAAGGAGAAGAAGGAGAAGAAGGACAGGACACACCCAGATTCCTCCCTCTTGCCTCTTGAACCCCCATTCAAAATCCCCAAAATTCTACTTTTTCACCCTGTTGCAAATTCACTGTCATTCTGCTCAAACTCTTGTGGCCTTTAACTCCTCACACACAGTTGGGAATTGTTTCCATGGGCTAAAATCACAGGCTCAGGTGTTTGTGACTCCGTGCCAAGGTCTCTGAGCCCCCTGTCAGGGTCTGGAGTCCTCCAGGGCAGCCAGGGGAATGTCCTGGGTCCTGACACCCCTCCAGAACCATCCACTGCACAGCTCCATGGCTCCATGTTTTTGTGGAGAAAAAGAGGAAAAAGGGCAGGGAATGCTGGCAGAGGCCTGGGGAGGCCCCAGCCCTGCAGAATCTCCCTCCACTCACGCACGACCCCGCTGCAACAGCAGGTTTGTCCAAATAGTCAAGATTTTGTCTGTTCATCACTCAGGGTTTGTTTTGGAAACAGCTGTTGGTCCGTGTGGTAAAACAGAAGATGGAAAGTGTCACAGGAATGTGGCTGTCATGCGAAACCTTCCCCAGGAATGGCAAGGAGATTTATATCCCACGTTTGCTTTTAATTTGATGCATATGGCTGCAGATGCCTGAGCTGGGGAATGGCACTCGCAGCCAGGACACATTTCCAGGGATGGCTGGTGGCCGAGCACGCTGCAGCCACAGCACCCAGCCTGTGCTGGGAGGGAAACAGACCCCAGCCCCAGGGCTCTGGGGCCAGCAGAGTGTCACCAAGGTGTCCCCCAAGCCTGGCCCTGAGCTTTTCCTCCTCTGAGCATCCTGGGCATGCCCGAGGGGAGGTTGGAGACAGGTGGGGGGTGGTCTCTTCCACCAGGCAACACTGACAGAACCAGAGGACACAGACTCCAGCTATGTCAGGGAAGGAATCACAGAATCCCAAATCCCAGAATCCCAGAATCCCAGAATCCCAGAATCCCAGAATCCCAGAATCCCAGAATGGTGAGGTTGGAAGAGACCTCTGAGATCATCGAGTCCGACCTGTGCCCCAACACCTCACCCAGACTACAGCACCCAGTGCCATGGCCAGTCTGTTTTAAACACATCCAGAGATGGTGATTGCACCACCTCCCTGGGAAGAGCATTCCAGGGCTTTATTATTCTTTGGGTGAAAAATTTCTTCCTCATATCCAACCTACACCTTCCCTGATGTAGCTGCAGGCTGTGTCCTGTGGTTCTGTCAGTGCTGCCCAGTGGAAGAGACCAATAGGTTGGATATTAGGAAGAAATTTTTCACCCAAAGAATAATAAAGCCCTGGAATGCTCTTCCCAGGGAGGTGGTGGAATCCCCATCTCTGGATGTGTTTAAAACAGACTGGCCATGGCACTGGGTGCTGTAGTCTGGGTGAGGTGTTGGGGCACAGGTTGGACTCGATGATCTCAGAGGTCTCTTCCAACCTCATCATTCTGGGATTCTGGGATTCTGAGAGCCCCCATTTGCCACCTGGGCCAGGCCCTCAGGTGAAGCATGCCAGCCCTCTCCTGCCCCTGCTCACCATGCCATCGTTTCCTCACCGCACTTTTAAACAATTCTCAGCTTTTTCAAGCCCTGCTTTGGCCAGGAGTGCAAGGCAGGCAATGGGCAATCGGGAGTTTAAAGCTTTTCTCTCCCTCCTTGTGTTTCTTTTGGGATAAAAACCAACCAAACACAAACAAACCCGCACCAGATGTGGCCTGGGCACTGCGAATGGAGCAGGAATCTCACGAGTCGTCCCGGAGATAAACAAGGCTGGGCTTGTAAAATGGAGACTGGTGCTGTGTGGGGAGGGGAACAGGGCTGAGAAGAGGATCTCATTTTCAAAGAATTAGAAAAATGTGATGCAACTCTTTTAAAAGAAAGGAAGAGAGAGGGAGAGAAATGCAGGGAATGCCACAAAAGTCATGTCGGCAGGAGTGTGCAGCTGGCTGAGTTTGAAAACAAATGATTTTAATCAGCTGCTATTCAACTACTGTCAGCTCTGATTTACTGTGTGCAGCCAATTAAGGGGTTTTGGGGGTTCAAAGATTAGGAGTGAAAACCAAAACCACGCTGTTGGAGGGGAGGAACACTGAAACAAGGGCAGGAGTGGGGCTGTCCCAGCCCTTCCCTGGCTAACCAGAGCCCAGAGCCTGGCCCAGGGGCTCACCTGGGTTTGGGCATCCTGGCTCAGCCCAGGCTGGGTGGGGGCACAGCCCCTTGCCCGGGTTCAGTGCAGCTCCCAGGATCTGGAGCTGAGGATCCCTCTCAGACTGGGACACCCCAATTCCTCTGAACCTGTACAGAGCCCAGCTGCAAGGCTGGATAAAAGGAGCAGAGGGGTTTAGAAGGGCTGTGATGAAAGGAGGCACGGTGGGATGGAGGAGCAGAATGGCCACAATGTCCCCGTGTCCTGCTGCAGCAGCCCTCTGAAAAAGGGGGTTCAAACTTTATCCCTCTCCCACCAAGCCACACATCCATCACCTGAAGCTGACAAAAGGGCTGGGGGTACCTCCCCTTGCAGATCATCACTAATGTACTCGAGGCACACACTTCCAGCAGGGCTCTGATACAAGCTCTCCACAATTAATTAGCCGGGCTAAGTACTACGCAACGAAGGAAATTAAAAAGAAAAACTATCTTCCCAAGTCCAGAGCTATCTGGGTGTTTGCACAACTCCCACCTCAGTGGCAGATAATAGTCTGGAGCCTTTGATCCTCTAATAACTCTCCCAGCTCTTGGTGCTGCTGAGTGCCAAACTGTGGCTGCTGGGATGTGCCGTGAGGAGCTGGCGTCTCACGAGTCCCACAGGTTGGGGAGGCTCCTGCTGGCCCTGGGATGCTCATCCCACAATCTGCACTGTGTCCCATGGATTGTGGTGGCTCCTGCTGGCCCTGGGATGCTCATCCCACAATCTGCCCCATGTCCCATATAATCTACCGGCTCTTGTTTGCCCTGAGATCTGCAGCTCCACTCATCCCTCAATCTTCACCGTGTCCCACAGATGTGGTGGCTCCTGTTTGCCCTGAGATCCTCATCCCAGAATCTGCTCTATGGCTCCTGCTGGCCCTGAGATCCTCATCCCACAATCTGCACCCTTTCCCACAGACCGTGGTTGCTCCTGTTTGCCCTGAGATCCTCATCCCACAATCTGCACCATGTCCCAGACTGTGGTGGCTCCTGTTTGCCCTGGGATCCTCATCCCACAATCTGCACCGTGTCCCAGACCATGGTGGCTCCTGTTGCCGTTCTGCTCATCCCACAATCTGCACCATGTCCCACAGATGTGGTGGCTCCTGTTTGCCCTGGGATCTGCAGCTCTGCTCATCCCACAATCTGCACCATGTCCCAGACTGTGGTGGCTCCTGTTTGCCCTGGGATCTGCAGCTCTGCTCATCCCACAATCTGCACCATGTCCCAGACTGTGGTGGCTCCTGTGTGCCCTGGGATCTGCAGATCTGCTCATCCCACAATCTGCACTGTGTCCCACAGACCTGTGATGGCTCCTGAGATCCTCATCCTAGAATCTGCACCCTTTCTCACAGACCATGGGGGCTCCTGTTTGCCTTGGGATCTGCAGTTCTGCTCATCCCACAATCTGCACCATGTCCCAGACCCTGGTGGCTCCTGTTTGCCCTGAGATCTGCAGCTCTGCTCATCCCACAGTCTGCACCATGTCCTAGACCGTGGTGGCTCCTGTGTGCCCTGGGATCTGCAGCTCTGCTCCTCCCAGCCCCTGCCACGGCGCTGTCTTTGCCGCTCCCATTTAGCACTTTGATTTGTGCGGCTCTGCTGAGAATCTCCCTCGCAGCTTGTTGACTTATCACTCATCCCTGTGAGTTCCCATTCTCTCTCCTCCTGACAGCTTTGCCTAATGTACTTATTCATTCCATTTAAATAAATCGAAGCGGGCCTATGACAGCCGATAAGTGAGTCACACAAGAACAAACAGAAAGGAAGCACTGCAAATAGTCAAATGTCAAGTAGGAATGGAAAACTGTCCCTATAGCTCCAGCAAACCTTAGATGTCTAATATTTATGGCCAATTGATGTCATTAGAAAGTAAATAAGCCCTCTTATGCTGCATTACAAAAGATTAACTGCAAGCAATGGAGTTTAAATAGCACAGATAAGTGCAGATGGAAATAAACCTGTTTAAAGCTGGAAATATTTGCTGAACCTCCTTGCTGCTTTTAAGATAATTGATCTCTGTATATCTGTATTGAATCTCGCCATAAAAGCTTTGAAACGTCTTCTGGCAGAGCCCAGCTCACTCGTGACTCAACCTCTCCTTATCTCTCCAGATTGCAGAGGGTTTTTTCATTCCTCAGCACGCTGGGTGGGGAGCTGGGGCGGTGTCAGCACTTTCCAGCCGGAGATGCTCCAGGCTGGGGCTGCAGCCCGGCTCAGACCTCGGGGACTGGGGGAAGGTCCCTCCCTGTGCCACCCCCAGCCTCAGAGGACAGCAGGACAATGAGCAGGGACCGAGGTGTGCTGTTGTATCGCACTAAATCGTTTATTTAGTTGTTGTTTTGGGTTGTTAGAGGTTTGCACAGAGTATTTATACTGCACTGAGGGGCTCTGGAGCATTAACGAGTTACATCCTGCTGATGGGGGAAGCCAGCAGAGAGGAAGGAAGGGAGGAGAGATTGTTGCCCCACTGATGCCCCACGTCCCATCCAGCCCCACTCCTGTTCTAGCACCAGAAGATGCTCCCAGCCCTCAGCTGGGCCAGACCAGGGGCTGTGCCCAAATCTCTGCAGGTGAGCAGCACCTGGGAGGGGACAGAGGGGACAGAGGGGACAGGGCTCCACAGGTGCTCAGGGCAGGCTGAGCACAGCTGTGCCCTGTGCAGACACTCAGAGCTGGAGGAGGCTGGAGAGGGGCACACGAGGCCAAGGCAGGGGACCCCAGGGCAGCCCCCAGGCCCAGGTGCCCCACCAGGCACCATCTGCAGTGGGAGCCGGTGCCAAGGCAGCGCTGCAGCCCTCGTGCACTGCAGAAACATTGATTTGATCCTCCAGCTCTGCTTTCAGGATGATTAATCTGTGCCTGGCTGTGTGCTTAGGCTCTCCATAAAGGCAGGTGCATGTGTTGGTGTGCTGCTGCTGTCAGGGCCGTTAATGTAAGCGTCTGTTTTACAGCCCAATTGACAGCAGCATTGTTCTGGCAGGGTTACAGCTCTGACATGTGGAATCAATCTTTTTAACCTGTCAATTAATCAGTGGGCAGCTGTCAGCCCAGCTGAAAGGCCTGAAGGACAGTGCCCTTTCAATGGATTATACTGGATGCTCGCTGGAGTAAAATTGAACACTTCAGTCTCAGGAACTCTCCCTGCACCCAGAGCAATGCTCCATCTCCTTCTCCTGCAGGAAACCACACCAGGCCCTCCTGCAGGTAGCCAGGGACAGCCCGGCTGTGTGACATGCTGGCTGAGACAGCTGCAGAGCATGGCTGCAGAGCAGGGGGAGTGGATCCCTGATCCCCATTTCCCCCCATCCCTGAATCCCTGATCCCCATATCCCCCCAATCCCCTGAGCCCTAATCCCCAATCCTCTGATCCCCAATCCTCTGATCCCCCAATCCCTGATCCCCATATCCCCCCATCCCTTGATCCCTGATGCCCATATCCCCCAATCCCTGAATCCCTGATCCCCATATCCACCCAATCCCCTGAGCCTTGATTCCCAATCCTCTGATCCCCCAATCCCTGATCCCAATGTCCCCCATCCCTTGATCCCTGATCCCCAATCCCCTGATCTCTGATCCCCTGATCCTCCAATCCCTGATTCTTTATCCCCCAATCCCCTGATCCCCTGATCCCCAATCTCCTGATCCCCCAATCCGCCAGTCCTCCAATCCCCTGATCTCTGATCCCTAATCCCCAATCCCCTCATCCTTTATCCTCCAAGCCCCTGATCTCACAATCCCCTGATCCCCAATCCCCTGATCCTTTATCCCCAATCCCCCTATCTCTGATCCCTGATCCCCAATCCCCTGATCCCCCATTCCGGAGCACGCCCAGGCTGGGGCTGGGATCTCCAGCCCAGCTGTGGAGGGTGTCACAGGGATCTGTCCCCTGCTGGGGCCAACACCCCAATCCCTGCTGGCAGCCCCCCAAACCTCAGCCCAGTCCCTTGGTGGGTCCCCATCACCACCCTGCAGCCTCCTGTGCCAGCTCTGCCCCACAGCCACGCCAGGAAATCTCCTCCTGCAGGAAATCTCCTCCTGTCTGTCATTCCTTCGGGGCTGAAGGCTCTGCCACCACTTCCCTGCTCATCCCCACAGCAGGGAGGTGCCTGGGGGAGCTGACACTTGTCCATAACACAATCTCCCTTTTCCCACAGCACTTTGGGATGCCCTCTGTCACCTCTGGGGTGTTGGAAAGGGAACAGCAAACAGCCTCAAAGGGACTCGGAGTGGCCACGGTGCCCTGGCAGGAAAGAGAAGCATAACCTTGAAAATGCAGCAGCATTTCCCTGGTGCCCTCAGCCCAGCGTTGTGTGCTGCTTGTTGAGTGCCCGCTAATTTGATTCATATGAGAAGCTTGACCTTATCCCACCAAGTGTTTTCCAGCCTGGATTTCTCTAACTGCTTGTTTATAGAGACTTTATGGAGCATTTAATATTTTTTTTCAGCTGTTTAGGCACTTGTGTTTTTGTTTTTTTTTTTTTTTTTAAGCAGTCCCAAGAGAGCAGGGCACAAGCCCCAGCCTCTGTCCCCCTCCCAGCCATCAGGGTGCCCAAACCCCCTCCCCTGCTCTGGTGCTGGGCAGGGAGGAAGGATCATTTATTTGGTGGCTGCATCATTACGTGGAGGTGACTCCAAAGGCCATTATCTCTGTTTAGCACAAGCAGGGAGCAGTGAGTGCTCTCCTGGTAATCTATCTTAGGATCAGAGTGCTGAGGAGACACAGCACAGCTCCTCTCAAGCCTTAATCTCTCAGCAGCATCATTTCCTCAGCCAGGAGGGGCAGGGACCTGGGTGCCAATGCCTTTTGTGATGAGTTTGGATGATTGATCTTTCCAAACTGCTTTTTGCCTTCCTTGCCGTGCAGACATGGAAAAGTGCAGCATTTACAGATCGTCCCTGTGGGAGATGGCTTTGAACAATTAGTCACAAGAGGAGGAGTCCCCTCCTGCTTTCCAGCCAGGGGAACACGCTCAGGGCATCAGGATCTGCAGCTCTGGGTGCCAAGGAATGGCAGATCACAGGGGGAGGCAGGCACCGAGTTTTTATTTGTATAAAACTCCTGATTATCTGCCCCAGGTCTAGAGCTGAACCTCGGCAGGTCATTGGCTCCCAGACATCTCCAGCAGCCACCGTTCTCACCTGATTTATTTTCACATTGCACTGCAGGAAATAGAGAAATATTATCTCCTGTTTAGCACAGGCAGCAGAGAGGCAGAGCCCAGCCAAGGTCACAGAGTGGCTGAGCCTGGGTCCCTGTGCCCACCTGGGCAGGCTGAGCCTGGGGAGAGGGGCTGGGAGAGCTCCTGGCAGCCCCTTGGAGAGAGACACTAAAGAAGAGCAAATAGCAACTGAAATATTTTCATCTGGGGCCCTGTTATAAGAAGTGGCAAGACTAAGCACCGAGTGGCTCCTAATTTGCTCCTGACTCTTTTAATCAAATCAAGCCTTCAGCCCTAATCCCGAGCCAGGCTTTTCAGGAGGGATTGCAGGAAGATTATTCATCAGGAGGAGCAGCAGCTCCCAGCAGCCATCAGCACCTTTTCCCTCGCCAGAAGAACGAGGTGACCCGTTCTGCTCTCTCCCCAGCCCTGCCAGCCCCCCTTGTCGCTGGTGTCAGCAGCACCCCCCGGGTTTTGGGGGGCTCAGGACCAGCCTGGGTGGGCTGGATGCTGATGGGAGAGCCTCTCTGCCCTGGCACAGCCTGGCAAACACAAGCTGGGGTCTCACAGAGTCCCCAGGGCCCTGCTGGGCTCTGAGGGACACAGGCCACCCACGCTGAGGTCACTCAGCTCTGTCCCCTGCTCCTCCCCACCCTGGGCTGCACATCCCGAGGTCAAACCAAAGTGAGAATTCTCTCCCACGATTACAGCACGCACTTGGATGCAGCTGTGCCTGCTGATGATTTATGTGCCAAACACCCTCTCCTCCAGCCACAGCAACAGGAAGATTTTAAGGTGAAATTGTCAGATCAAAGAGAGTTTACCGAGCTCCTTTAAACAAATTTTTACAATAATAATTTCCCCGTGCACAGTGTGTGCAATAAAAGCCAAGAGATGAGATGGTCAGGGAGCGAGCCCCGGCTGTAAATCCCGGCGGGGCCGGGCTGCTCCTGCTCTCTGCTGCCTGCTTTATGGTGTCAGCCGGTCCCAGCATCCCCGGGTGAGTTACAGCCTGCAGGCAGCCGCTGCCCATCCATTATCCCACATGTAAACAGGTATTCACACAGCAGCTCCAGAGCCTCCTCCCCGGCACTCCATCACGGCTGCAGCCTGCCCCAGCCCCGCCAAGGTCACAGCTCGGGCTGCTCCTGCTCCAGCACGGGGCCAGAGCAGCTCTGCCAGCCCCACAAGGGCTGAATGCCCCCCAAATTAACTCTGGTGCTCTGCAGAGCCAGCCCCACACAGGCTGACTGAACCCCCAAATTACCCCTGGTGTTCTGAGCAGATCAATTCCCATACAGGCTGACTGAACCCCCAAAAAACCCTGATGCTGTGAGCAGAGCCAGCCCCACACAGGCTGACTGAACCCCCCAAATTAACTCTGGTGCTGTGAGCAGAGCCAGCCCCACACAGGCTGACTGACCCCCCAAATAACCCCTGGTGTTCTGAGCAAAGCAATTCCCATGCAGGCTGACTGCCCCCCAAATTACCCCTGGTGCTCTGCAGAGCCAGCCCCACATGGGCTGACTGAACCCCCAAATTAACTCTGGTGTTCTGAGCAGATCAATTCCCATACAGGCTGGCTGAACCCCCAAAAAACCCTGATGCTGTGAGCAGAGCCAGCCCCACACAGGCTGACTGAACCCCCAAAAAACCCCTGATGTTCTGTGCAGATCCAGCCCCACATGGGCTGACTGAACCCCCCAAATTACCCCTGATGCTGTGAGCAGAGCCAGCCCCACACAGGCTCACTGCCCCCCAAATAACTCTGGTTCAGAGCAGAGCCAGCCCCACACAGGCTCACTGCCCCCCAAATAACTCTGGTTCTGAGCAGATCCAGCCCCACACAGGCTCACTGCCCCCCAAATAACTCTGGTTCAGAGCAGAGCCAGCCCCACACATGCTCACTGCCCCCCAGGTAACTCTGGTGCTCTGAGCAGGGTAACTCAGCCTGCTCTGACCACCAGCCCAGCCTGGCTCCATCCCCGTGACAAAGGGGAGGCTCAGGGCGGGCTGGGGCTGCCCAGGGGTGTTCAGGGACGTCCCCCAGCCCTGCTCTGCTGGGAGCCTTGGGGCCACCCCAAACCCCATCCTGCCCCTGATGCTCAAATGCCAAATCACAGCCCTGCCTCCTGCTCCAGGGACACTTGTCCTGCATGGCCCACCCGGACTTTGGGGGGACTGTCCCCTGCCAGCCACACTCAGGGTGAGCTGCTGGGAGCCCTCGGAGCCCCAGCACTGCTGGGGATCACAGGGACAGGGGTGCAGCTCCCAGACTGCAGCTCAGCTGCCACAGCCAGACCCTGGCCTGTGCTGAGCCCACATCAATGAGATTTGAAGGTGCTCAGCAAAACCTTTTAAAGGATCCTTGAAGCGGAATCAATAACCAGTTCATCATCCTCCCTGCTTCTCCTTCCCCCATGATGCCTTTTCTAAAAAGCAGCTGAGAAATTCCTCAGTCACTGCCCAACTAGCAGGCAGTAAATCTGCAGAATATAAAGATGATTTTCATTTCCATTGGGTTACTCTATTTTTCTCTCTAAATATTTCAGGGGAGCTCGATTATGGCTTCTCCTTTGGCGTTCAAAGAAAATAATAATAATTTTTTATTTAAAAGGTAGAGAGCAAAGCCCCGAGCGCTGGGGGCCCTGTATTGTGTTTCAAATGGTTCCCAGCTTCATTACTAGCTCTAAGCAAGTTCTGTATACATCACCTAGTTTAATTCAGCAATATCATCAGTGTCAATGGGCATCCAGAGGCTGCTGGCTATTGGTCATCTGGAGCTGACACAAACTCAATAAATACTCCATAACCCCTGACAGCCGCCAGCAGATTAGCCCGGAATGAGCGATGGCCCCAGCAACACCTGCTGAACCAAATCACCACCGTGAGTGATGGGCCCCTACCCAGCCCTGACCACAAGCCAGAGCAGGGGAAGAATGATTTTATACTTTAGGGAAAGAATTAGAGATGGTGGCTGGAGTGATTGGAAAACCTTCCCCGGGTTTCTCGCTCCTTCCTGCCCCGCTGGCACGTGCAAGCTGACCACGGGCTCCCAGCAGCAGCAGCACGGCTTTGATTATTCTGTGCATTACTGATGGCACCAGCAGGGACTTGATTTCGTGTCCGAGTGCATTATTGCTCTAAATTATCCTTTTAAGCTGTTTGGTGAGACCTTAACCACTGCTTGAAAATCTGCACTTAATTTAAGGGTAATGTTGTGCAAATGGAGCTTCAGGTGCTGCACAAGAACTCCAGAGCTGGTCCCAGAGGCCGGCTGGAGCTCAAAACACAGCACTACACAAGGTCTTGGGAAAGCAGAGGAGCTGAAACTCCATTGCATTCCTGAGTTTCTGCTTGCCTTGGGAAGGAGAATCATGGAGTCACAGATGGTTTGGGTTGGGAGGAGCATTAAATCTCAGCCCATACCCCTCCCTCCCAAGGACAGGGACACCCTCCACTAGCCCAGGCTGCTCCAAGCCCTGTCCAACCTGTAACCTGATTTTTGAAGTGTCCAGCTCCCAAGAAAACCAAAAACTCCAAAAGCACTTCCAATCAGAGAGATTTTTTGGGTGCCTTTTAAATTTATATTTTTCTCTTATTTTTTTCCACAGATACCACCAATACACCGAATAAACACAGCTAAACCAGAACGACAGGGCCACGTCCAGCTCTGAGCTTTTACTCATCCACAGCCCCATTTCCCAGGGGTTGGCCAAGAACTGCTCCCTGCTCAGGGGCCTTTTTGATCTTTTGGCATGACTGTGTGCCAGTGTCACCTCGGGAGCACTTCTGCAGCACCAGAACCAACCTGGCTTAAATCAGACACTCCTGGGCCCCCCAGCCCTGTTGGCATCACCACTATTGGGGATGGGACCTGCCTGAGCTTGTCTGGCCTTGGTGCTGAACCAAACTGTGGTGTTTCACCCCACAGACACTTTTGGCCATGGCTGGGTGGTGTTTCACCCCAGGGACACTTTTGGCCATGGCTGGGTGGTGTTTCACCCCACAGACACTTTTGGCCATGGCTGTGTGGTGTTTCACCCCAGGGACACTTTTGGCCATGGCTGGGTGGTGTTTCACCCCAGGGACACTTTTGGCCATGGCTGGGTGGTGTTTCACCCCAGGGACACTTTTGGCCATGGCTGGGTGGTGTTTCACCCCAGGGACACTTTGGGCTGGCTGGTGCTGCCCTGGGCACGTGGGCACAAGTCCAGGCGTGCAGGAGCTCTGCTGGGGCTGGGATGGAGCTTCCTCCCGTGCAGGGGCCGCTCCTCAGGGTTCCCTCTGTGGAGAAGCTTTGGGGCCATGGGCAAGGAAAGGAGTGGGTTCTGCTGGAGGGTTTGGATCCAGAGCTTTATTCTGGCCCACAGCCTCTGAACCCACAGCAGCTCCAGCAGAACTCCTGAGCCCGTGGCTGCTGCTCCTTTAACCCCGGGAGAGGGCAGGGAAGGGGCAGGGAGCCACCAGCCAGGGACAGGAGGGGAGGGACAAAGGGACAGAGGACACCTGGATGGCCCAGTGCCCCCGGGGGTAGAGGGCATCCTTTGAACCTGCCCATCACTTCTGCAATGCCAGGACTGACAGACAGCGCTGGGAGGGGAATGGAGAGGGGACTGACACACCTGGCAGGGAATTATCAGGGAGGGACCCGGGTTCTGAGGTAAACCCTGAAATCACAACACAACACAGCCCCACACCCAAAGCTCCAGGGCTGCTCCTCGGGCTCCCTTTCCCAGCTCCTGGCACTGCTCCCTCACTGGGACGTGTGTGTGTGGCGGGGATGGGGTGGGATGGAGGTGACAGCCCCGCGCGTTTGATCGCGCTCCTCTCTGTCTGCTCGGGAGCTGTCAGCGATTTTGCTACCCCCAGTAGCTGTCACTCCACTTTTGGCTCTAGGATCCTGTTTTGATTCCAGCCCTTATCGAGTTTATCTAGAATCCTTCTGCTCATTTAAAAGAGAAAAAAAAAAAAAAACATAAAAAAGCCACCCAAAAAAAAAAAAATCCCTCTGATTGGAAGTGCTTTTGGAGTTAGTGTGAGTCTGCCCCTGGAGTGCCCTGCGTGGGTTTGATGCACTCCAGCCTAATTGATGTCCCTGGCTTTGAAGAGCTGTCTGGATGAGGGGCCCGCCAAAGTCTTTCAGAGTAATGTGATTTGCTGGAGAGCCCTGGTGTAGGTTTGCAGAAACACTGCTGCTCCTGCTGCCAGCTTAAATCAGATACCAGCCTGACCTCGGCAAGCAGTGTCTTCTCCTATAAATTCTGGCATCACAGTGAGTTACATCATTCGAGCTGCATTATGTGCTGTTACAGACAAGAAGTCACGCCAGTTAATGTGGCAGCTGGCTGGGATTCGAAGGCAAAAGCACCAGGCTGGAAAATCCAGCCCCACCTTTGCCCTGGCACCCTGGCTGCTCTGCCAGTCCTGCAGCTCTGCTGCCCCGGGGCAGGGATGTGCCTCCTCCAGGCACAGCCCCCAGACTGATGCTGGGAGGCCTTTCCTGCCCCTCTGCCTTGGACAAGGAGATGAGGAGGAGGAGTCCTTCATCCTGGCTGATGGGCTGTGCATGGGCAGGACAGGGCCCCTGGCAGCCCAGGGCTCTGTGGGGGCACAGCTGCTCCCAAAAACATCCATCTGATCCCAAACACATCCATCTGATCCCAAACACATCCAGCTGATCCCAAACACATCCATCTGATCCCAAACACATCCAGCTGCTCCCAAGCAGGGCCCCTGCTCGTTCTCAGTCTCCTTCTCACCAAGGCTCCCCAAATTCCCACCGTGAGCATTGACCCTCACTGCCCAGCCTGTCCTCCAGCTCCTGTGCCATTCATATTTTCTGAAAAATTCTTTGGCCCAGGATTTTCTCCTGGGAAGCTGAGATGCCTCAGAGAAAAAGGAAAACAATAATGATCTGATTTGCTTCTCCTGTGTTGTGCTCACCTGTGGAATGTGTTTGGACATTGTTTACCCACAGGTGATTGTTTCATTGGTTTCATGTGAGTTGTTTTGACTTTGCTCCTGTAGCCCAGTTGCACCTGGGTCAGAACAGAATCCCAGAATCCCAGAATGATGAGCTTGGAAGAGACCTCTGAGATCATCGAGTCCAACCTGTGCCCCAACACCTCACCCAGACTACAGCACCCAGTGCCATGGCCAGTCTGTTTTAAACACATCCAGAGATGGTGATTCCACCACCTCCCTGGGAAGAGCATTCCAGTGCTTTATTATTCTTTGGGTGAAAAATTTCTTCCTAATATCCAACCTACACCTTCCCTGACGTAGCTGGAGACTGTGTCCTCTAGAACTACCCAGGGTTTGCTGGCCTGTCCCAGGTGCCACAGCTCTGCACAGGGCTGGAGAGAGCTCCTGCAGGACAGGGGTGGGGGCTGCTCAGTGCCCATGGAAAGGAGGGTGTTAATGAAGCTGAGTGCACAAGAAATGGGAATTTATTGTACAATTAGCACCTAGGACCTCGGATGGGCGCCTCTGCTATTTTAAATCTAAATAAATAACTACATTAACACCACCCCTACCAGTTGTTTTTTGGCAGCACAGCCACGGCCCAAGTAATTTACTAAAAATAATGAGCCTGGCTCAGTGAAGACCAGCAAGACTGAGACAGCTCAACGGGGTTACATCCACAAAGGGATGTGCTCCAGCTGTCCTGGGGACGGCTGGTGTGTGGCACCAGGAGAGGAAAGGGCTCTGGAGCCCAGAGCTGCCCCAGCACAGCCAGCCCTGCAGAGCCCCCACCTCCCTGCAGAACAGCTTCCCAGAGAGGCACCCAGAGTCCTGAGCTGCTGCTGTTGTTATTATTATTGCTATTCTTTGAAAAAGTTGCCTGTGCAGACTGCTGTGCCTGTGACATTCCCTTCAAGCTGCAATAACTAACCTGTCACAGCTACAAACGCCGACAATGCAGCGCCGTGTGGGGCTGACTTAATAAACCTCATTTACATTCATTTTGATTCGCTCAGGCATTGAAAAACATTTCACAGGGAAAAAGAAATAAGCAGGAACCTCTCCAAGCTGACATGATGTTTGCTGATATGATACGAACGGACTTAATAGCAGCACGTATGAGAACATGCATTCCTTACAATATTTGCAAATGGGCTCCTTTTTATTTACTTGTGATTTTTTTTTCCCCCCTTTCTTTTCCTCCTTTGTGCTGCTGCTCTGGAAGCAGTGCCATGGTCACAGGGGCTGCTGGCCTGGGTGCCAGAGTGACCTGTGGGGTGGGTGAGGAACAGGTTCAGGAAATGTTTGGGTTGGAAGGGCCTGTAGGGATCAGATTGTTCCAATCCCCTGCTCCTCCTCCTCTTCCTCCTCGACGTGGTGGGTTGGTTCTTGCTGCAGATTTTTGTTGTGCTCCATGATCTGAGCTGCCCAAATTCCATTCCTGCAGTCAGTCTGAGCTGCCCTTCCCAAACTGGGCCAGTCCAAGGCTTCCAGCAGATGAAGGCCAGTGTGGGTCCCACCTTGGGGCTGGCAGGGCGCACTGCCAGCCCTCCATGGCAAGGCTGGCACGACCTGGACGAAATGCACCCACTCAGCTCCAAGCCACAGGGTGGAAATCTCCCCAGAGTCACCTTTTTTATCTATCCATCCCTCCCCTCCCAGTCTGCTCCACACCCCCAGCAGCACAGACGGGTTCCCAGTGCCCCTGGGTCACTGGGAGCTGCACCAGAGCCTGCACAATGTTGGAGGGATCTCCAACTGAAAGTTTATTTTACCTCAAAGAGTGATAAACACACGAGACCTGGTGGTTCTGTTATTTCTGCTGAGCTTTTTCCTGCTGACATTGGTTTAAAATAAGTCCTCTTGATTTACATCTGTCTAAGATCAGAAGGGAACAGAAGGAGCTTCAGCAGAACAGGATTGTGCAGATGAACACACGGGGCTCGTTTGCCTCCTCTTGTCTGATTTGCATCACTTGGAGAGAGTTTAATTTCAAGCACTGGCCCTGAGCAATTGAGAACAGGGAAAAAATAAAACTCCCAAGCCCTGAAATAGTCTCACAATTGAGTGAGCTGGGAGGTGTGAGGGGCTGGGAAAGCTCCTGGGGAAGGGGAAAACGAGACCACAAAGTGAGAAACATGAGGGTGGGGGCGAAGGGATGTTCAGCCATGGGGGCATCGCAATGGAACCTCAGGAAAAACCCAGAGCCTGCCCAGCCACAGCACAGTGTGAACAGAGAGGGCATGAGGCCACCTGTGACATCACACCACCCGTGACATCACATCACATCACCTGTAATGTCACACCACCTGTGACATCACATCACCTGTGACATCACACCATCCGTGACATCACATCACAACCACCTGTGACATCACATCACCTGTGACATCACACCACCCATCACATCACACCACCTGTGACATCACACCACCTGTGACATCACACCACCCGTGACATCACATCTCACCACCTGTGACATCACATCACACCACCTGTGACATCATACCACCTGTGACATCACATCTCACCACCTGTGACATCACACACACCACCTGTGACATCACATCACCTGTGACGTCACATCACACCACCTGTGATATCACATCACACCACCTGTGACATCACACCATGACATCACACCACCCACATGACATCACCCACTGCGCCACCCATTACATCCCACCAGCAATGACATCACCCATGACATCACACCACCAGTTACATCATCCATGACATCACACCACATACGACATGACATCACCTGTGACATCACACCCCTGTGACGTCACACCCCCAGCTGCTCTGAGAGCTCCAAGGTTTGGGTGAGCTGAGCTCCCAGCTCTGTCCCTGACCCTCTGCCATCATTCCCTGTTGTTCCTGCCCAGACCTCACCAATAATCCCCCCAAACCCCTCTCCCTCCCTGCCCCTGGCTGTCCCAGCTCTGTCCCTGGCCCTGTGCCATCCTTCCCTGTTATTCCTGCCCAGATCTCACCAATAACCCCCCAGACCCCCTTCCCTGCCTGCCCCCGGCTCTCCCAGCTCTGTCCCTGGCCCTCTGCCATCCTTCCCTGTTATTCCTGCCCAGATCTCACCAATAACCCCCCAGACCCCCCTCCCTGCCCCTGGCTCTCCCAGCTCTGTCCCAGCCACCCCTCCTGGCCCCCTGTGACCCCTCGGGCTGTTCCTCACTCAGGGAGGAGATGCTGCCCACAGAGAGCCCTGGAAACTCCAGCTCAGAGCCCAACCTGCCCCTGAGAGCGTCACCAGCCCGGGGTCCCTGTCCCTGCAGGTGTCCCCAGGGCAGGGACACCCAGAGCATTCCCAGGAACCCTCCTGGCACAGCCCACCCCTCAGCCAGGCGAGGAGCTGAGGGGGAAAAAAATGAAAGAATATTGAACTTCTAATGCACTGTAATTACCAAATGATCCTATCTCAGAAGCAATGGGGCCCTGTGGGATTTATTGCTGTATTAACAGTGGTTTTCCATTGCATTACTTAATGAATAATGTCTAGGCTAATAGCACACACACAAGAAAAAAAAAGAAGGAAAAAAAGGGGAGAGAACACAACTCCAGTGTAATTATTATTTCTTCTAATGCATCCACTTCTTGCATAAATACCCATCTCTCTTTATTGGGCTGTTGTTTAAAAAATGTTCCCTATTAAATTGCCATTGGTGCAAGGCATATATTACAGTTATAACTTTTCCTTTTGCTCTGCAGAGGTGTTTTCCCAGCCCCTAAAGCTCTCTCCCACCCAGCTGACCACTCCATGCCCTCCATCCCCCGGTGCCACCTTCAGCTCTGCCCCCTGAGCCCTGCCAGGATCTCAGCTGTGCAAACAGCCCAGCCTCTGTTTATTTTGGTAGCCTCACAAAATATTTATGGAGAGTTATTGGAGCAGAAAGGCTGAATGGAGATCATTGCAATGTGTCAAATTAAAGAGTGCTTAATGCTGCCTAATCTCCTGGTAATTGCTGTTGTGGCAGCGATGGCATCAGGGCTGGGTAAAGAAGCTAATGACAGGGAAAGGGCTGCTCCTGGCACAGCCAGCTCCCACAGGCCAGCCCTTTCATCTCTAATTTCATCTGGTTTTGGATCTGTTTATTGATTAAAGGACCCCTCACAAACAGGAGTTACCTGCCCAGGGCAATGCCCCAAATCCAGGCAGTCCCACAGAGCTCATCAGCCCTGAAAGCATCCCAGACAAGGGGGGTTTGTTATCTCCACTGCAGAGCAGGGGAATTAAAGCATCCAGAGACCACCAGACCCAGCAAACAACAACAACAACAATAACAAATTAAATACTTGCAGCTGCTGATGCTTCTCTGCACTTTGCAGAGTTTGTGCTGCACTAATTACCGGCACTGTGTCTGACTGGGACTGGTTTTACTGGGGGATTTTTGTACTCTGAGCACTGAGAGCCAAAAGCAGTGCCCTGTGGGGCAGGTGGGATGGCACCCTCGTGGTGTGCCTGGCTTTTGTCCTCACTGAGCTCAGCAGTGAGAGCAAAGGAGAAGGGAGACACGGCCTGGCCCAGGGGAGGGACTGGAAGGACAAAGTGGCTGCTGGACACATTTCCAAGCGAACACTCATTCTGCTCCCTAAGAACTCTCCCTTTTCTCTCTGTTCAGCAATAATCCTGCTTTTGGAACAGCAAACCCATTGCCCTGGCAACCAGCTGTGATGTCAGAGGAAATTGGCTCCGACATCCTCGGGGGAAGGAGCAGGAGTCAATAACCCCGGAGCGAGGCAGATCCATATCCCAGCCCCAGGAGCAGCCCTGGGAAGGAGCTCTCAGAGCACTGCCCTGGGCCCAGCCTGGGCTCCTTTTCTGGGCACAGAGGTGCGAGGCAGCGCTGGTGAGGCTGGTACTCACACTGGCACCCTGCTGGTGATGCCTCCTCTGCCAGGGCTGTGGGAGAAGCCCCTGGCTGGGGTGGCAGCTGCCACAGCTCAGGGGACACACACTGGGACACACACTGAGCTGTTCACCCAGGAACTACCACTGGGTTTGGTTTTCCAGTTTGGTTTTCCAGTTGGGTTTTAAGTGGGGACCGTGAGTTGGGTGTAGTGAGTTGTGGCCTGTCTCTGCTGCTGGTACTTTCCGTGATCACAAACAATTCTGCTGTCCTTCCATTGCTTCAGCTTTGCTGTTCTAAAACTCTACAACAATTTCTTTGCCTCTTACAGAGATTTGAAGAAAGCCATGCTCGGTTTTTGGTTTGTGTGATGTTATTTCCTGGTAGACTGCAGAAGGTAACCAACGAGCATATTGCCATGAAGCTTAAATTTGCTTTACAGTTAGAGGTGCACTTCCACTGGAAAAAGACTAAGATAAAAGACAAATTTAGGGGAGAATTTAGGTGGGAGGGGGATGCAGGGAGGGCTGTGCGAGGGGAGGGGGCTGAACCGGTCTGTTCCAGTTCCGGAGCGCAGCGAGCGGGAGGTTCATCATTAACTGTCAAACAGCGGTTTTAATCAGCCCTGCTCCTCGGTGGAAGATAGATTTAATATCAAGGCACATTTTCAGAGCCATTAGTTTAATTATGACAGGTGTCTGCAAACTGGATGGCTCCGCTTTCAGCTCTGAATGACAGCGCTTAATTCCACGGGCCCACAGGGGCCATGAGGGTACTTTACAAAAATGAGCTTCCATTAAAGCATAAGTGTTTCTTTCTTTCTTTCTTTCTTTCTTTCTTTCCTCCTTTTTTTTTTTTAAATACATAGATATATATATATATTTCTCTCCTTTTGTTCTCTCCACTGAGAAAATGAGAGCTGATCAGAAAATTGCCCTTTAGTGGAAGCCAAAATAATTTTCCTTGCCCATTAGGATGGGTATTACAGGTTGGGAAGGCTGTGCCCTGTGCTCTCTGGCCAGGCAGAAGCACAGCAATTTGCTGCTTAACCTTTCCATTATCCATCTCCCTCTCCAGTGTTTTCCCAGTAAATAGATAAATAACCAATAATAACAAATAATGGAAGGTTTGGGTGCCTGGAAGATGCTGCTTATCCTCAGCCCCTCCAGGTGTGCTGCTCCAGCACCTGCACAATTCCCACCTCCAGCACCTCACATCCACCTGCTCCAGGCCCCAAAAAGTCTTCCCCTCACCCTTGTTCTCTAAAAAGGGGAGGTTTTCCATCCTCGGGGCAGGCAGGGGAAAACCCACTGGGACTTTGGCAGCTTTGGGGAAGTTTGGATTAACTTCGCCAACGCCGCAGCTCCAGCCCGGCCCCGGCATCCCGGCTCCGGTGAACGTCCCTAATTCCCTGCTGGAATTTCGCTCCAGCTCCCCCAGGGGAGGAGAGAGGCCGCGTCCCTCTGTCCCATCCCGGAGCGGGGATGCGGCTCCGGAGGGCGGGCGGGGGATGCGGGGAGCAGGAGGGACCCGTCCGCCCATCATCGGCAGCCCCGCATCGGCATCCCTCCCGCATCCGGGGCTCTCCCAGCCCCGCATCTCTCCCGCATCCGGGGCTCTCCCAGCCCTGCATCCCTCCCGCATCCCGGGGGCTCTCCCGGCCTCGCATCCCTCGGCTCTCCCAGCCCTGCATCCCGCATCCCTCCCGCATCCCGGGGCTCTCCCATCCCCACATCCCTCCCGCATCCCGGGGCTCTCCCGGCCTCGCATCCCTCCCGCATCCTGGGGCTCTTCCAGCCCCGCATCCCTCCCGCATCCCGGGGCTCTCCCGCATCCCTCGGCTCTCCCAGCCCTGCATCCCGTATCCCTCCCGCATCCCGGGGCTCTCCCAGTCCCGCATCCCTCCCGCATCCCTCGGCTCTCCCAGCCCTGCATCCCGCATCCCTCCCGCATCCTGGGGCTCTCCCAGCCCCGCATCCCTCCCGCATCCCGGGGCTCTCCCAGCCCCGCATCCCTCCCGCATCCCGGGGCTCTCCCGGCCGCACAGTGACCTCTGCTGCAGAGCACAGCAGCTGCCAGCCCGGCTCGCACAGCCGCCGGTGCCAGGCAGCCCCGGAGATGTGTCCCCGCACCCCCGGCCCTGCCCGTGACCCCCGCAGGGGCAGAGCCCCCCCTCTGCGGGTCCCCAGCTCCTGCTGGGCGCTCCGGAGGGCCCGAAAGGACATTGAAAGGTGCCGGTGACTGCTCGGACTGCCCGGGACGCGCTGCCCGCCGGTTCTCAGCAGGAAACACATTTCTCCAGCCCCAATTCCTCCAGCCCGGGTCACCCCAGCCTTGCCCCGCTGCTGGGCCAACCCTTGTGCCACCCCCTTCTTTGGGCAGCCCGCAATGTCCCCGGGCGGGTCCCGCACAGGGAACGGCAGCTCGGGATGAGGGGACAGAGCCCGGGGTGGCTCCTTTTGAGGGGACAGAGCCCGGGGTGGCTCCTTGCGAGGGGACAGAGCCCGGGGTGGCCCCTCTCGGCCCCGCAGCTCCCGCTCCTTCAGTCTGGAGCTTTTCAGGCTCTTTCCGAAAGGTCAAAAGGAAATATCACTCCTACTTTTCCCCCAAGCCCGATGTTGAACGTTGAAGTCTCCAGCCAGCCCTAAAGGCTGTTATTTCTTGCTCCTAATTCGCAGGGTCCCTCGTTATCTCCACATGTCCGTGACCTTTCTGTCAAGCGTTTAGGAGCTGATGGAGGGGAGTTGAGACGTGCCAAAGCCGTTCTGCTGGTGAGACAAAGGCTGGCAGGGCAATCCCTGCTCGCCCAGCCCTTCCCTTCCAGCCCCAGGCACATCCCCGCGGTGAAAACAGCAGAGCCACGTGGATTCCTCAGCATCCAAGGGCTCCTGGAGCCCTGCCCTGAGCACCGAGGGAAGGGAGAGGCTCCAGGACCCCTCTGGGATCTGCTTCCACAGGGGACTCGGTGCAGTGCTGGTGCCAAACTCAGAAATGCAGAACTGCCGTTCCAAACTTGGAGGTGGGGAGAGGGGTTGGACCAAAGATGCAGGTGATGGAGGCACCCAGCCCAGCCTGGTTTGAAATGGAAATCAGCCCATAACGTGTTATGGAAGGGCTGTAGAACCTTCCAGCACCCATCAGCACTTAGATCAGTCTGTCAGCACAGCCCAGGGGGGCTAAACTCCAAAGAGCCACTGGGATTTCCCAGGAAAGAGAAATTTTCAAGATCCATGACCAAAGTTAACAGCAAGATTGATTCAATTTCTGGTTTCAACAGTTTTCCAGTTCCTTCAAAAGCCACAAACCGCCCCCAAAAGCAAAAAAAAGAACAATGCTTCTCCAAAACACAGTCCTCCCCCCTTTGGAAGTGGCTCAGAGCCAGGAGGGGTCTGGCAGGTTCCAGCACTGGAGGAACCCAGCAGGGACAGCACAAGTTCTTTGAGCCCAACCACCCAAACCCATGGATATTCCAAACCAAGAGCATGGGAACTTGGCAGGGGAGAGGCTGGCTGAGTTATAACTCGGGAGCTGACACATGATGTGGCTCTGAAATGAGATTTAATAACCCAAGCCCAGAGCAGGGATGCCGCTCCTCTGCTGCACCCCATTGTCTGCAGCGCCTCTGAGGGCAGCAGCACCAGGCCCTGCTGTGCTTTCTGTGCATTTTTACAGCAGGAAAACACCCCACCAGCAGGCAGAGGGATTCCCCTCCTGCTTTTGAGGCTGTTGCTCCTGAAATTTGGGGCTCAAGGGGCGCTGGATTGGCGTCAGAGCAGCTCCCAAACACCTTCCTGTGTTAGAGCAGCCCCATGGAGCCACACCTGGGAGTGCTCTGGGGCAGGAGCAGCTGGGGTGGGGCAGAGCTGAGCTCCAAGGCTCAGCCCAGTGACCCCACAGCTCCCAGCACACCTGGGCTGCTCAGCAAACACCCCCAAACCACCTCTGTGGGGTGCTGGGGTCACAGCCTCACTCCCCACCTGGGCTGCAGACACAGAAAATCTCCTCAGCCTCTCCCTGCAGCCCCACACCCAGGCCCTGGGCACCTCCAGTGCTCTCAGGTCGAAATAAAACTGTCACAGGCAAGATTTCTCAAAGCTGGAGAAATCCCCAAAGGCTCTGAGCAAACAGCTCCCCACGCTGCTGTCGCTGCAGCATCTCCTCTCTGGAGGTGAGCACGGATTTCCAGAGCTGCCTCAGGCTCTGAGCGCTGGGGCTGCTGCCCCTCCCAGCCCCCATCCCCTGCAACCCTCCCCAAAATGAAAAGCAGCAATCTGGGATTTCCTGCACCTTTCTTTCCTGCCTTCTGCTCTGGCCTTGATGTTTCTGTGATCCCAGGAAGGAGCAGCAAACGGAAAAACAAATCACTCTGCCCCTGTGCAAAGCTGTGTCAGAAAAGGCAGGGAATTTTTGTGGCAAACATAATGGCATAGGAAAAAGCATCACCCGTGGCAAGCAGGTCCCTGCAGCAGCACGGGATGTGTTCCCTCAGAGAAACTGGCAGGAATTTCCTTAAGGTCAAGCTCTGGCTCCAGGAGGGACAAGAGGAGATTTTCCAGGCTGCCAAGCAGTCACCCTGGTGCTGCTCAGAGCAGGGGGAGCCTGCTCACTTGTCTTCCAGAGCATTTAAACCACAAAATAATCCAGGAAAAAGGGCACAGGAGCAGAGCCCGACAAAAATCTGTGACAATACCCAGGTCAGAGATCCTGCTAACCCCCCTGAAAGCCTGGCACGGTGATTAGGGCAATGATTAGGGCACAGTGATTGGGGCACAGGGATTAGGGCACGGTGATTAGGGCAGTGATTAGGGCACGGTGATTAGGGCTGGGGCAGCACCAGGAGGTGCTTGGCCTTTGGCTGTTGCTTGTTGCCCCAGCTGTGCCTCATTTGCCCCCAGTGTGGCTCTTTTGCCCCAATGTGGCTGATTTGCCCCCAGTGTGGCTCTTTTGCCCCAGTGTGGCTCATTTGCCCCCATGGCAGCTGTTTGTGCCCGGCTGGCTCTGCTGGGGCTGGGCTGTGGCACAGCAGGGTCAGTCCCCAAGAAAAGGGCCAGGATGAGTGGGAAGGGCTCTAGGGAATGTTTCCCTGTGGGAAGGGGCTGTCAGCATCCCTGGAGGGGCTCAGACAGGGGCAGGATGCGGCACTGGGGGCTCTCGTGGTGGTGCTGGCTGAGAAGAGGAGGCTGCACCGTCCCACCCCACCAGGAGAGCTTGGGTTCAGTTCCTCAAGTATAAATCTGCTCCCCAGGAGCTCCCAGAGGGGAAAAGCTCGTTCTGAGGCCCTGGTTCCCCTCTCCATGCCCACCCTCAGCCCCGGGGTCAGGGCACTTGTGGTGCTTTTATTTTATTTTATTTTCTGTGGTGCTTTTATGAACTCCTGCCCTCTGTGGGCACTGGCACCCTTTGAGCCAGGTCTGGGCAGCCTGAAGGGGACACTGAAGGTGTTCCCTGAGTGTTTATCCACACCAAAATACAGATTTGTATTGCTGAGGCATCACTGGCTGTCGGGCTGTGAACAGAAAATCACTCTTGATGCCATCAAACCTCTCAGCCTGTTCAGCCCTGCTGCAGCTGCCCCTGCCCAGCGTGGATTGCCAGCTCCAGGCTGAGGAACCCAAACCTCCTCGAGGGGAAGGGAGAACTTCCCCACAGCCAGGGATGGCACCTGGCCCTGCACAGGCCACGGCAGGAGGAGAAGCCCCCAGTGTGGCACAAGAAAATAATTTTAAGAAACCTTCAGAAGGGTTGGGAGCATAAAAATTTCTGGCTCTGTCATCTCCCTGTTTCTGCAAGCAGCAAAAGATCCATAATTCTCACACTTAATGTAATTCCAAGGCATCTAAAGTGATTTACAGTCAGTTTACTCAATACTTTCAGCTTTATTTAATGTAACAGTTATGGCACATAAAAAGTTTATTGAAAATCCTTTGGGAGTATGATTGAGTAAGAAACAGTCATTGCTAATGCCATTACAAGAGCTGAGGAGAAGGATCCCAGCCTTGTTCCCTGGGTGACCTCTCTGGCTCTGAGATCTGGGGTCACCCCAGGAGGGGACAAGGCCACCCCTGTCCTGCCCTGGTGGGGAGGGGACGGCCTGGGAGGGACCCTGGGGACAGCCTGGGGGTGCTCTGCTGGCCACAGGGGTGGGGAGGGGAGCAGAGGAACTTCTGGGAAGCTGAGGAGGGAGGAATTTCCCTCCTGCCAAACTCACTCCTTTGAGCAGATATTCAGTTCCACATTTCCGTGCAGAGCTGAGCCTCTCTCAAGCAGAGGAGCTGTTCTGGGTAGGATGGGATGGAAACAGGGCTGCAGGAGGCTGGAAGTGCATGGGCTGTCCCCAGCTCAGCTCCCTCCTTGGCTCTTTCAGCATCTCCAGGATGCTAAACTTGGCCCCAGAGGTGAAATTGCAAAAGATGTTAATTTGCCTTTGCAGTTAACAACCATTACTTTTACCATCGTTATGGCAATAACTCCCATTTATTAATTGCCAGCACTGGTACTGAGAACATCCACAGTGCTGAGCAGCTCTCAACATCAATTTTTGTTGGACATTCTTGCACTGCTGGCAGCCCACCAAGGCTGCCTGGAACAACAGAAGATTCACATTTATCTTAAGAGGTGAGAAAATGAACCAAAGATCTGTTCCTGTCGCTCTGGCAGCACCCCAGGCTCCAGTCCAAGCCCAGCCTGTCCAGGGGATGAACAAACCAGGCCACAGTCCCACTGCAGAGAGCTCCCAGCTCCTCCAGCCCTGCTGCCAGCCTGGGGGAGGCTGCAAGGGGAGCTCCAGCCTGGCTGTGCCCAGCTGGGGGGGCTCCACCCAGCCAGGGGGCCCTGCTGCTGGCCCAGGAGGTGTGGGCACAAAGCCACCCTGCCCTTCCCTTTTCCCTTTTCCCTTTTCCCTTCCCTTTTTCTTTCCTTTTCCCCTTCCCTTTTCATTTCCCTTCCATTTTCCATTCCCCTTTCCCTTTTCCCCTTTTCCTTTTCCCTTTTCCCTTTCCCATCTCCCTTCCCTTTTCATTTTCCCTTCACTTTCCCCTTTCCCTTTTCCCCTTTCCCTTTTCCCCTTTCCCCTTTCCCCTTTCCCCTTTCCCCTTTCCTCCTTCCCTTTTCCCTTTCTCTTTTCTTTCCTCTTTCCCCTTCCCTTTTCCCTTTCCCTTTTCCCTTCCCTTTCCTCCTTCCCTTTTCCTTCCCCTTTCCCTTTTCCTTTCTCCTTCCCCCCTTCCCCCTTCCCTTTTCCCTTCCCTTCCCTTTCCCCTTCCCTATCCCCCTTTCCTTTTCCCTTTTCCCTTTTTCCTTTTCCCTTTCCCTTTCCCTTTCCCTTTCCCTTTCCCTTTCCCTTTCCCTTTCCCTTTCCCTTTCCCTTTCCCTTTCCCTTTCCCTTTCCCTTTCCCTTTCCCTTTCCCCTCTCCCCTCTCCCCTCTCCCTTTCCCCTTTTCCTTTTTCCCATCCCTGTGCTCTGCAGGGCTCCCAGGTGGAAGTGGGAAGAGCCAGCCCAGGCCAGCAGGACAAGAATAAAATCCAAGTGCCCCAAGTGAAGGGAATAAATAGGCAGCGAGGGAAAAACATGTTCCACATGTGCATGTTCCATAAACAGAAAAAGGTTACATTTTTCAGATAAGATGGATGATGGATTGTTTAGCTGTGTTTGTCAATCAAGTATTAAGACTTGCAGAATTAAAATCAGAGCAGTTCAGAGATGGGTTCCAAGCTCTCCAAAACATCAGGTTTGGCATTTCGATAGCTCTCAAGCTATCAACTCTAGACACACAAACAGGGAGATGGATGGCTGATTTGGAGAGGAGATGGAGACATTCTTTCAAGAGCAGTTGTTTTTTGGGGTTTTTTTTTTGGTGTTTTTTTTTTTCCAAGAGATGATTTGCTTGTGCCAAGAATTCAGCCTGGGGAAAAGTCCAAATGCAGCATTTCCTCTCTCTGAAACTGGGGCTTGGCCCAGAGCGAGCTCTGGCAGCCCTGCTCTCCACAGGGACAGGGACAGGGACAGGGCTGGGAGCAGGGCAGGGACGGGCACACACACACACCTGCAGCTGCCCAGAGGGTGCTGGGGCAGCCAGGCAGGATTTGGGGCTCCCCTCAGCCTGCTGCTGTTGGACAGAAATTCCTGGAAACAGAGGCAGAGGTTCAGAGCTCCAGAGGCAGCCGTGGGGTTTGGGGTCTGCTGGGAGCAGCCTGTGTAGCTTATGGATTAATGTGCTATTATTACATTACTCTTTAAGCTTCAAAGGTCTGCCAGGAAACCTAAGCCCACTATCTATTGAATGACATTTTAAGAACAAATAATACATTAATATATTTAATTTGAGAATAAACACATACATTATAGGAAGGGATTTTGTCTATGCTGATAAGTCAGTGCCTGACCTTTCTGCTGCAATCCCTGGGTGCCCAGCCAGGGCCTCTCCCTGCAGCTCAGCCCCAGCTCTGCTCCTGCAGCTCCTGCTGCCTCTGGAAGCTGCAGCTCAGCCCTAATTATCCCTTCGACACTAATCTGCAGCTACACTAAATCTTGTTGCCTCAAATTAGTTAATCAATTAAGTGTCAAACCACAAAATGTTACTGATTGTGGCCTGAATTTATTGCCTTGGCACGAGATTCCATCTGCTGCTCCCTCCCGGCTCAGGTTCTGGGCTGGAGGACTTTGAGCTGCCCCAAACTTTCAGGGAAGGGTTCCTGGAAAGGAATGGGCTGGAGGAGCAAGGTCCTGCTCCCAGTGAAAAATGAACCTGAACTGGGATATACTGGGAGCAAAGGAATGGGCTGGAGGAGCAAGGTCCTGCTCCCAGTGAGGAATGAACCTGAACTGGGATATACTGGGAGCAAAGGAATGGGCTGGAGGAGCGAGGACCTGCTCCCCAGTGAGGAGTGAACCTGAACTGGGATATACTGGGAGCAAAAGAATGGGCTGGAGGAGCGAGGTTCCAGTGAGGAATGAACCTGAACTGGGATATACTGGGAGCAAAGGAATGGGCTGGAGGAGAAAGGTCCTGCTCCCAGTGAGGAGTGAACCTGAACTGGGATATACTGGGAGCAAAGGGATGGGCTGGAAGAGCGAGGTCCTGCTCCCAATGAGAGATGAACCTGAACTGGGATATACTGGGAGCAAAGGAATGGGCTGGAGAAGCGAAGTCCTGCTCCCAGTGAGGAGTTACCCTGAACTGGGATGTACTGGGAGCAAAGGAATGGGCTGGAGGACCAAGGACCTGCTCACAGTGAGGAATGAACCTGAACTGGGATATACTGGGAGCAGAGGAATGGGCTGGAGGAGTGACGTCCCATTGAGGAATGAACCTGAACTGGGATATACTGGGAGCAAAGCAATGGGCTGGAGGAGCAAGGTCCTGCTCCCAGTGAGGAATGAACCTGAACTGGGATATACTGGGAGCAAAGGAATGGGCTGGAGGATTGAGGACCTGCTCCGAGTGAGGGATGAAGCTGAACTGGGATGTACTGGGAGCAGGTTTGGGGTTCTGGTGGGCACCAAGCCGAGGGTGGTGAACCCGACCAGCCTGAGGTGCCTGAGCCTGGAGCCCCTGCAGGCTCCACCTGCAATTCCACGAGTCACAAAGTCCCAGTCACTGCCCAGATTAGCTTGGAAAATTTGAGGAGATGATCGATGCTGCTGAAAGGCTTTTCAGCTCCAGAGAGGGTTTTTCTTTTTTAGAATTTCGACAAAAGATAGAACTGATAACTGCAACGTTTAGATTTTCAAAAGTCGTGAAAATATTCAGCTTTGGAAAACATTTCTGGTCACAAAATAAAATAGTCTGCTTACTTGGAGACAGTTTCAAAAATAAATGTCAGCCTTTTAAGTGTGTATTTGAAAGAGGGAAGTTTTTAAGGAAGAGGTTTTTGGGTTTGTTTGTTGTTCTTCAAAAACAAGAAACACTTTTCAACAGAAATTTCAGTTCTCAGGGAAAAGCTATTTCTCATTCAAATGATGTGTGGAAGACAAATGTTCAGCCAGGTCTGGTCCCTGGGGTTCAGGTTTGCACCCACACTGAGGGGTCCTGCTGTCCCCATGTCCTCAATTTCCTGGGGAAGGCCAAGGGACAAGAGGGGGTCTGGAGCTCTCAGGGTGGCACCAGCTGAGTGATGGCACCTGGGGAGCAGAGGGAGCTCCCTAACCCCGAACCCCTAGATCCTAACAATAACCCAAACCCTAGCCCTAACCCCTAAACCTGACCCAAACCCTAACCCCAAACCCTAACCCTGAACCCCTAAGTCCTAACAATAACCCAAACCCTAACCCCTAACCCCTAAACCCTAAACCTGACCCAAACCCTAACCCCCAAACCCTAAACCTGAACCCCTAAATCCTAACAATAACCCAAACCCTAGCCCTAACCCCTAAACCTGACCCAAAACCTAACCCCCAAACCCTAACCCTGAACCCCTAATCCAAATTCTAATCATAACTCTGATCCTAACCCCTAACCTCCAGCCCTGAACCCCTAAACCTGCCCCAACACCAAACCCTAACCCTAAACCTAACCCTGACCTGAATTCAAACCCCTAACCTTAAACCCTAACCCAAACCCCTAACCCTAAACCCTAACCCAAACCCCTAACCCTAAACACTAACCCAAATCCAAACCCAAACCCTAACTCAAACCCTAACCCTAAACCAAAGCCTAACACTAAAACCAAACCCAAACCCAAACCCTGACCCTAACCCAAACCCAAACCCTAACTCAAGCCCCAACCCTAAATCAAAGCCTAACCCCAAAGCCAACCCAAAACCCTGACCTGAAAGCCAAATCCAAGCCCTAACTCAAACCCTAACCCTAAACCAAAGCCTAACCCCAAAGACATACCAAAACCCTGACCCTAAAGCCCAATCCAAGCCCTAAACCAAACCCTAACCCTAAAGCAAAGCCTAACCCCAAAGCCAAAACAAAACCCTGATCCTAAAGCCAAAGCCAAGCCCTAACTCAAACTCCAACCCTAAACCAAAGCCTAACCCCAAAGCCAACCAAAACCCTGACCCTAAAGCCCAATCCAAGCCCTAAACCAAACCCTAACCCTGAAGCAAAGCCTAACCCCAAAGCCAAAACAAAACCCTGACCCTAAAGCCCAATCCAAGCCCTAACTCAAACCCTAAATCTAAGCCTAACCCTGAGCCTAAGCCTAACCCTGCCCCTCCCAGTGCCCCCACCCCCTCCTGAGCAGGTAAAGCTGCAAACCAGGGGCCAGGCTTTGGGAGAAGGATTGCCAAAGCCAGGCTTATTGATCCCCGGTGGAGATTGATGGCACAATAAGAGCAGGAGGCGAAGAGTGATTTTGCTTTTGAAAACGTTGATGAATAAGCACTCAGGGGCAACAAATAGCTGGACTCCCTGGATGATGGACGGCAGCAGCAGAACAAGATGCATTTTTATAAATGGGTGAAAGGAGAGGAGGACTTATTAAAAAAAATGAATGACCACACGTGGCAGGGATATGCCACTGGGGAGAAGCCAGCCATTGATTTATGTGCACTACTGGCATTTGAAAATTCAATAATAACATTGACAAATGAGAGGCAAAGCTGGCCAGAGGACAGCAGAGAACTTGGAGTGGAGAAAGAAAATGCCAAGGTCAGGATGAAGGAACAGAAAAACATGCTTATGTTGGAAAGGTTCTGAGTTAACTCATCTATATAAAGACATTAAGAAAAATCGCTGTGGGATCAGAGCTCACCCTCCTGCCCTGGCAGGGACGGAGGAGCTGTGGCAGCCAGAGGAGCTCTGGGGATGTCTCCGTGCTGGCACGGGCAGCAGGACCCAGCCTGCCCCTCCTGCTGCTGATAAGGGGCTGCTGGTGCTGTCTGGCACCCTCAGGGAAACTCTGCTCCATTTCTGGGGTTGTTTATTGCGAGCTGGGGGCACAGCCCAGCCCCAGAGCTCTGTGCTCCCTTCCCTGCCCGGGGAAAGAGGTGCTGAAAACCTCTGGACAAAAGCAGGAATTGAGCTCAGCAGAGCCATCCCTGGCTCCCCTGTGGACAATCCCCGTCCTCAGCGGCCTGTGGAAGGTGGTGAGGCACGAAATGATGCCTTAACATTTGCTCTGCTTATTGCAAAGGGCTCTGGGGGGAGGCAGGCAGGGCTCTGGGGCTGGCAGGGCTGGCCTGCTCTCCCTCCCCTCCCTCCAGGCTCCTTCTCATCTCTGCAGGTCTGCTCTGAGTGCTGGCAGGTGTCACATTCACATTTTCTGAAAAATCCCCTTGCCCAGGATTCTTCTCCTGGGAAGCTGAGAAGCCTCAGAGAAAAAGGAAAACAATAATTATCTGATTGCTTCTCCTGTGTTTTGCTGCTTTGGAATGTGGTTGGAGATTGTTTATCCAACAGGTGATTGTTTGATTGGTTTCTGTGAATTGTTTTAACTCAATGACCAATGGTGATTGTTTCTTTGGTTTCACGTGAATTGTTTTAACTCAATGACCAACCACAGTCAGGCTGTGTCAGGACTCTGGAAGGAGTCACGAGTTTTTCATTATTATCTCTTACCCTTCTCTCTGTATCCTTTCTACATTCTTTAGTATCGTTTAGTACAGCATTCTTTAATATAATATAGATCATAAAATAACAAATCAGCCTTCTGAGAACATGGAGTCAGATTAATCATTCCTCCCTTTGATGGGGGTCTCAGAAAATCCCACGGAGGGGTCACAGAACAGAGCTCTGGGCTCTGCCCAGCCCCCAGGGCAGGGGAAGGGCTCTGGGCTGGGGCTCCAGCCCTGGGGAACACCCAGGGGTTGATGCTGGGTGCTTTGGAGCAGCTGGAGGGAGGGCACAGCTCTCCCTGGGGCTCAGCACAAGCCTGGGTGCAGAAAAGGCTTTACTCAGGGTGGGTTTTAGGGTCATTTCTATCCCAGAATGGCTGAACTCCGCCAGGAGCAGTTCAAGCCCCCAAAACAGCACTCAGATATTATGGCTGAGTTTTTCCCCCCCTGCCTTTTTACCAAACAATTAATTTCCACCCTCAGCAAAGCAGCTGAAACTCCTGCTCGTGGTGCTTTTCTCAGTCCTGCAGCCTGGCAAATCTCCCTGCCAGAGCCAGATTAGTTCTCAGTATTGTCTGATATCCTGTCAGCACAGCTGGTGTGCAGCTCTGGCTACTTCAGGATGTGCCCCTAAGCGAGCTCCAGGCCCACAAACCCTGCAGGACCAGCAGGGTCATCCCTTGGATGCCCTGTGCTCCAGACAGAGCCACCTCTGGCCAGGTGATTTTGGGGAGAATCCTAAAAGTGGGGCCAAACTGCTCAGCTCCGTGGGAGGTGGCCACAGATGAAGCCCACTCGTTTGTGCTGCCCTGGCAGGAGCTCCAACAGAAGGATTAAACATAATCTCATTAAAATTACAGTGCTGAGGATGGAGTTTGTGCTTCTGTGGGATGTTCTCTATATTTAGATTCCGAATGTGTTGCTGTTGCCACTCAGCTCCTCTGCTCCCAGAATTAACAGCAACGAGGTGCTCAGTGTGGAAAAGCTCTTAAAACAAACAATATCACCTGGAATTTCCTTCATCTGAGGCTCTCAAAGCAGCTTTATGTAGTAAAGAATCTTCTCTGGGAAGGTAAAGTGGATTTTTTGGATTTCCCCCAGGTTTTACAGCAAATCTGTGGGTGAGAATAGACTGAAACTCTTGCAGAGAGTCCTGGAGCCCCTTCCAGTTCCTGGAAGATGCATTTTTACCCCCCTGAAAGTCTCTCAGTAAGAGTTTTTACACAAGCAATTAAGGCTGGCAAGGAGGCCCTAACTCTCTCTGGTTGCTGCAAAAACCCTCTGCTCAAGTTTGACAGAAGTGAAATAATGAATGAGGGAAAAGTTGAAAAGCTGATAAAATCTGTGCGAGCCCACCCCTGTGGCCGGGGGGGAAGAACAACGCTCCGAGCTGTGTCAGCAGCAGGGTTTTGCAATCCAATCTGAGGCAGTGCAGCTGAGGACAGCATTAATTTGGAGTTTGGAGCCAGAGCTGCATAACCCCATCCACAGCTGGTGTGATTCTGCTGCCTGAGCCTTGTGAGCAGCCAGCACAGCCCAGCATCGAACCCCCTCTGCCCCCAGGGGTGGGAGCAGCTCCTCAGCACCACTCCAGAGCCCATTAAACCAAAAGTAAGATACCTCCAATCATTATTACTCATTTTTATGGCCACGTTGTTCACAAATGACTGAATTTAGCTGTCAGATGTATAGAAAAGAAAAATAAAATCGGAGCAGCAGCCATCTGCGCCCCAGAAAGGTTTGTGCTTCCCTGGTTGTTTATGGCACCAGGTCCCAGCTCCTTTGTTCCCCCAGGTTTGTTATTGTGTGGGAAATGAGTGGGTTTCACTTCCCCATCTATAAGGCTTTTGCATTCTCTCTCCAGTGCACCCTCACTCTCTCTCGGTCCGTGTTTTTAGTCCATCAATCTGGGATTGGCATGTAGGATTGGGTTTGTTTTCCTGGTGCTGTCTCTCTGATGGTTTTCCTTCGCAGAGGCTCTAGCCTGGGTTATTGACTCTGCTCCTGCCATTTCCCCCACCCAGCCTGGCTTTCAGCAGCCCTGGCCCTCCCGAGGCTGGGGAAGGAGCAGGGGCAGCTCCAGCCCTGCCTGGGCTCAGCTCAGGGCTGTCTGGGGGGGCTCAGCTCCTTCAGGTGGGGTCCCACCTGGTCCATTCATGGAGTAGTTTGTATTTGGGTTTGTGTTTGGGTTCCCCCCCAGACGAAGGAAGCAATGATGGATCTGACTCCATGTTCTCAGAAGGGTAATTTATTATTTTATGATCTATATTATATTAAAGAATGCTGTACTAAACTATACTAAACAATACAGAAAGGATACAGACAGAAGGGTAAAAAGATAATAATGAAAAACTTGTGACTCTCTCCAGAGTCCTGATTGAGCAAAGAGTCAAAACAATTCACATGAACCCAATGGAACAATCACCTGTGGGTGAACAATCTCCAAACACATTCCACACGAGCACAACACAGGAGAAGCAAATGAGATAAGAATTATTTTCCTTTTTCTCTGAGGCTTCTCAGCTTCCCAGGAGAAAAATCCTGGGTGAAGATTTTCAGAAAATGTGAATGTGACACAGTGGAGCACCCACAGCTTCCCACAGCTGGGGATTTATCCCAGGCCAGCACTGGCATTTCCAGGGGTTCTTTGTGACCAGAGAGAGGATCCCACTCTCTGAACCAACCCCCTCTGAGGCACCTTAGCAGCCACTCAGTTTTCCAGCAGTTCAGTGACTGTGCTGAAAGGAACAGTGGATTTGTGTTTCCAAACCAGCTGTGGGGCTGCTGGTGGATAAAACCAGCACTGGGAGAGAAAAGAAACACTGGGAAGGGTTCCACTGATTGATGAATGGAAAAAGAGATTTGCTTTTACAAATAAACTTTAGGTTTCCTGATAAATGAAATTAGACATTGAAAGATGAAAGAAACAATGGGGAAAAACCCCTAAATTCAGTAAGAATTAAACATTAAAAGGGAGGGTTGTACATTAGAGGGGAATCTTTGGGATCAGGTGTTCTGGGGAGTCTGAACCTCTCAAGTACCTCAGGAGTGGGGAAAGAGAGAAGGGAAATGTGGCTGGAAATTGGGATTAAAAGAGAGGCTTCATCCTCCAAAAATCGGAGAGACCCCAGGGGATGCCCCATGGCCTCTGCCCTGATTGGAATAAAGTCAAAGGACTCCTCTGTCTCCTGTTTGGGCACAAACCTCTGGTGTTTGTGGGTTAATTTTCCTAACAGTGGTCAGAAACTTGGGCCCTTTCAGGGCCTCTCTTGAGCAGAGTGTCCCAAATCCAGTGGCCACTTAAGACAATCTTGGCCAAAAGGCATCAAGAGCGAGGCACAGCTGACACAAGTGAGAGTTCCACTCCATCAGAGCATGTAAACACGAATTTAGCTCTAAGTGGATAAATAATCCCTCTGCAAGCCACCCACATGGAGAGCATCCCCAGCCCTGCAGAGAGGAGGAGAGCAGAGATTTGGGACAGGATTGATCCATCCCTGAGGGACCTGTGCCCTTGCAGGTTCTGTGACCCTGCAGAGCATCCCCAGCCCTGCACAGGGGAGGAGAACAGAGATTTGGGATACGATTGATCCATCCCTGAGGGACCTGTGCCTCTGTGACCCCAGAGAGCATCCCCAGCCCTGCACAGGGGAGGAGAGCAGAGCCTTTGGGACAGGTAAGGACTGATCCAGCAGCAGGCAGGAGGGCAGAGCAGGAGCAGGGCTGTCCCCAGCACAGCAGTGACACCAGCAGGCACCAGGAGCTGTCCCTGCTGGGGCAGCCTGTGCCTGGCAGGGTTGGGGATGAGAAATCCCACGGAAAGCGAGGGAGGAAATGAATTCCAGGCAAGTGGCTGGGGCAGGGGGAGGGTGGGGTGGAACGAGCGTCTCTCTTTTCAAGGCAGCTGGGCTTATTTTAATGGGCAAGGTCAGCAGAGAAATGACCAGGAAGAGGAATGGCTGCCATTACAAATCAGCCACGATCTTGTATCAATTATTCCCGGCGCAGTTCCCTGCCTTGGGCTCGGGCAAACACGGCCTAATCAGTTTTACATCTACGTTTAATTTTATTGGAAAGAGGAGCCAGCAATGCATCATGGGGCTGCTGCGTGACATGAAAGGTGACCCCTGCCAGCTTAATGACACAATACATAACCCTTAATGAAGTCACTATCTTGTCCTCTTTTTGCTGTCTCAGCCTGATGATTTATGATGGCATCATTTTGCTTTGCCCTCTTTTCATTTCAGCTTGACAAAGTGGATGAAACAATTATCTTCGTTATCATCCCGAGCAGGAGAAATGTGATAGCTGAGGATTTCTGCAGGTGCAGGGCCTGGGCTTGGGAGCAAGGGAGTGGGAAAATTCAGTTGGGAATTTTAGGGTTCCCCCTGTCTTTCCTCTCTTTCTCTGACTGTGGCCTTGTGAAGATGGAGGGAGGATCCCACCAAGCCCTGCAAGCCCTCCATCACCACAGCAAGAGGTAATTGCAGGAGCTCTCTGGAGCAGCACAGAGAAGAGACCTGGGAGATGTAAATACACTTCCTTTTCCAGCTTTTCATCCCTCCCCTCTCCACACACACCTGTCCTGGAATGCTCTGTACCTCCAAAATGACTTTTTCAGGCTCCCAGCTGCCTGACAAAGGTGACTGGGCAGGTGTACTCTGTGTGAAGGTGGCAGCAGTGACTCTGTGTGCGCCTGTGCCTCCACACCCCCAGGTGTGTGAGTGTTGTACCTGATTTTCTGTCTCATTTAACCCAGCACAAACCCCTCAGAGCTGAGCCCCCACCTCCATGGCCACCACACACTGCTGCAGCTCAGAACCCCAGCCCAGCTGCTTTCCCCAGTTTTTAGGGCTAACAGGTCCTTTTTTCACAGAGGTGGCGTGAGGAAAGCCTTTCTCACGGGCTGGGGTGCAGATGGAAGCTGCCAGCTCAGGATTTCAGCCCTGCCAGGCAGAAATGACAAAGTGCCCTCGCTGGCCATCTGCTTGATGGCACTTGGCAGTGCCAGGTGATGGCTTGGCTGGTGCTGCTCAGGGTCTGGGGGCTGGAGCTGTTTGTTCCTGAGCTGATTCAGGGTGACTGGGAGCAGCCCTCCACAGCCCTGCTGAGGCTCCTGGACAAATTGCTGCAGTTCCTCACATGGTGGGAAGAGACAGAGACAGGCCCAGCTCTTCCCACCACGTCCCGTTCCCTGCAGAGCCTTTCCCAAATCTGGAGCTCAATCCTTCCTCCAGTCCACCAGGTGATGGAAGCCTTGGTTTCACCACCCAGGCTGAGCCCAGGGGTTTTCTGCCCTGTTTCCAGCTACTCCCCCTTCCCAATCAGGAGCTTCTGGAGCACCCTCTGTCAGCAGAGCTGGAATTAAAGTGCTGTTTCAACCCTCAAAGGCAGCCCTCAGCCAGCTCCATCACACTGGCCTGCTCCTTGGATTTGCACACTCACAACTCCACCTCTTTTTAGCCACTTTTTTGATGTTTTTGGAAGTAGTAGTCACAAGCCTTCCAGGATTTTACAACCACTGCTTCAGCCTTCTGAGTGTTCTTGCTTGTAGGCTGAGGCCTCTGTACACTGAAGCAGTTAGAGCACATTTAATTAAGTTCTTGTGCCTTGTTCCTGGATAATACAAAACATTCGTACCAGCCTGGATTCTGCATCAGGGCCCCATCCTCCTCCTCCTCCTCCTCCTCCTCCTCCTCCTCCTCCTCCTCCCAGGGAAGGCTTTCTCTCCACGCTGTGACCTGAGCAGGCTTTCTCTGGGAGGGTGGGGAAGATAAATGCAGTTTGGCAGGACATTAAGGCAAACCACAATATTGCCTTGTAATGCAGCTCCTATCTGATCAGCCGAGTCAAACGGTGCCGGGGCTGTGTCTCGGAGGAAGTGGAACCAGCTGCCCCCGTCAAGCTGATTGCTGAGATCCTCCCTGAGATATTCCTTCTGTCTGTGGGAGATACCAGCTGCTGAGGGATTCCCAGCGTGTGCTGAGTGACCCCAGCCCCTTCTCCTGCCCCCACCCCTCAGCACAGCGGGGAGGGGACAGCCACTGGCACTGCCATCCACCCTGGGCTTTCCCAGCACGCCAGGGGCTGAGAAAACACGGCCTGGCTCATCCTGGAGAGCAGAGGATGTGGGAGTGGGGCACAGGGACTGCTTTCTCTTCTAGTGAAAGAAAAGCTGCAGCTCTCAAATTGCTCCTTTAATTTCCTAACACCTTCCTCCGGTCCTCACAGGAGGCATTTCCTGCTCCTCTTGTCAGTTTGGACAGTATCCTAGGAATTCATTCACATGGAAGGTGGGAAATGTGATGTGTTGGCAGAAAACATAGGCAGCAGCAGTCTCTGGTATAATAATAAGTTTCAGAATAATCTGCACAAATTTAACTAATTAATTCTCAGAGCGACCCCATTATATGAATGCAATGAACAGGGAAAGGCCAAGGTCACCAAGGTCCAGGGCCTCCACACCAGCAAGGGGTGTTGGACATGGCCAAGGCCCCCAGAACCCCCTTTCTGGGCAGGAGCTCCAGGAGAGAGCCACAAATCCTCTTTAGCCCCAAACACATCAGGGAGAGGAGAAAAGACTCTTGGAGTGACTCCTCCACCGTCAGGATAATTACAGCCAAGATTAGAACTGGGTGGAAAACAGGAGCATTTTACAAATGAAGGAACAACTAACTGTAGGATGGTTTAATCATAATTAATGGGAAGACACTGCTCAATGAGGAGCTGCACAAGGGCCTGGCTGCGGCTCGAGCAGCCGACGGTGATGGATCGCGGCTGCTCCCGAATCCCCGCTCTTTATATGCCCATTCTTCCTCATGTCCTTGCTCTAAGAGCTTTTACAGCTTTTACATCATGTGGTATCCAAGGGTGTTTAAGTGCCACGGTTTGATCCATGGGCTCTGGATTTGGGAGTGAGGGCAGGGCGTGCTGCCTGCGCTGCTCCGAGGGTTAACGCATCCCTCGCTCCGCATCCTGCGCTGCCAAACCCCGCTCCTGCCTGCCGCTTCCTCCAGGAAATCCGCCGTCTCCCAGCTCCAGATTTGGGGAACTTTGACATCCCCTAATGAGGTAAACACATTACTGTCATGTACAAACAAACAGCAACAAATTAGCAGCTGACACGTGCGGGAGCCGCGGCTCAGCGACGCGGCATCGTTGCACTCGTTACAGGCAATTAATGCCTGCCTGCGTCCCACTGCTGGCCTCTGGCTTCACCACCACTCCCCATCTGCCTCCTCCTCCTCCTCGTGGGCTTCATCCCCCTCTGCCATGCTCGTGATGCACGGCAGGGTCAGGAGCAGCACAAGGTGCTGCTGGGAGAACTGGGAAAAGCCGCCCCAGTGTGTGGCTGTGACCGCGCGGAACTGGCGGGGCACAGGGAGGGCTGGGACTTCCCTGAGCACCCAGCCCGGGCTCACATCCCGGGATCCTCACTTCCAGCCTCCTCCTTGAGGCCCCACCCCAGCTAAAACAGGCTGGGGAGGGGAGAGCTGGGAGGGAGAGATGGGTATTTGACTTTGTTTCAGCAGAAGCCTCTCTATTAAGCGAGAGCCAGGACAGCAGGCCCACGGTCAAAGGGCTTTATTATTATAATTGCTTTGCAAGGGTGAGAGCCTCTGGATAAGAATCCAAGTCACTCATCACTCAGAATAATAATTACTAAAAAAGATAAATAAATAAAGGTAGGATCCAGCCAAAAAAGGAGCTCGCATTATCAGCCATTAAACCAATAATCCATTAGTGCCCAAGGTTGCTGAATAATATAGTACTTTCCCAGCGCCCATAATTTATAGTGCAGACTAGAGAATAGACACGATTATTAGAGTGAGGGCTACTGGCTGACACATGATGCATGACCGTGTGGCATTGATCTTCACACAACAGGAAGGTGTCTAGACGGGAGATGTATGGCCCCCGCAGCCAGAGCGGGGCATATTTCATGCGGGGCCTAATGGAGTGGTGGAGGCCGTGATGGATGAGCCGCGGGCACGCGGAGCCGCGCGGGCACGGCCCCGCTAATGCGTGACCCCGCCGCTGCCCGCGTCCTTCACTCGCTGGCCGTGACCCCGCGGAGAGGCAGGGACAGGGAGGGAAGGGGGGTGGAGAGGAGGAGAAGAGGAGAGAAGAAGAAAAAATAAAAGATAAGGAGAGGGCGTGATGTAAATGAGTGATCGCGCTTGCCTCGGGGTGCATTCTGCTCCTGGGTGTGCAGGGTTAGTCCTGGTTCACACAGGTGCTGCTGAGAGCACTTAGAGGGCCCTGGGGTGCAAGTCTCAGCCTTGCTCAGGCTGCTGGAGCTTGTGGGACTGGCCCCAAGTGAGCACCATATCCCATGGGACTGGCCCCAAATGAGCACCATATCCCATGGGACTGGCCCCCAAGTGAGCACTGTACCCCATGGGATTGGCCCCAAGTGAGCACCATATCCCATGGGACTGGCCCCAAGTGAGCACCATATCCCGTGGGATTGGCCCCAAGTGAGCACCATATCCCATGGGACTGGCCCCAAATGAGCACCATATCCCGTGGGACTGGCCCCCAAGTGAGAACCATATCCCATGGGATTGGCCCCCAAGTGAGCACTGTATCCCACGGGACTGGCCCCAAGTGAGCACCATATCCCGTGGGACTGGCCCCAAGTGAGCACCATATCCCGTGGGACTGGCCCCAAGTGAGCACCATATCCCATGGGACTGGCCCCAAATGAGCACCATATCCCATGGGACTGGCCCCCAAGTGAGCACCATATCCCGTGGGACTGGCCCCCAAGTAAGAACCGTATCCCATTTTATGCCAGGCCTTGTCATGGGATAACCCCATGTGGGAGGGGATAGCTCTGGGGCCTTGTAGAGTCTCTCAAATGCCTCTGCCTGTGTCTGTCCTCAGCCTGAAACTGCAGGAACCCCATAGCAGCACACAAGGTCCTGCCAAGACCTCTGCAGATCCTGGAAGGCTTCTAACCACCCAATCTGGGCACTTCCCTTCCCCAAACCACGTACAAATCCATGTGTACCCCCTGCTCCTTCCCCAAATCAGGTACAAATCCACGTGTACCCCCTGCTCCTTCCCCAAACCAGGTACAAATCCACACAGACCCCCTGCTCCTTCCCCAAACCACGTACAAATCCCAGTCCACCCCTTGCTGCGTTCCTTCCCCTCCATGTAAGGGCTCCAGCTCCCCGAGCTGCCTGGGAAGGAAAGGAGAGAATGGCCATTTACTGTGTTTCTTTTACCATCTGGGCTTATTAAAAACTGCGCAGCAAATTAAAAATAGGTGGGAACAAAGATGGGGGAATGACATAAAGGGTTGCAGAAAATTCTCTGTGTACTTTTAAAAGCTGGAATTGCCATATGGACTGGCAGAGAGACATGTTTTACATTTCCACTGGTACATGACTGACATCATTTAGCATTAACTTCTATTTGAATAAAATGGTAGTAGACATTTAGGTAATATTACAGGGCAATAAATGTTTTAAAGAGCCTTGGGGGGATGCTCTTGAAACACAGTCCAGACCAGAACTCTAAAAATATGTCTTAATATATATTAACCTCTTTTAGGACTTTTGGCTCTCAAACAAATAATGGAGGATAGAGGGGCTTTTTTCCCCCCTCCCCTTTTACTTTCTGAATTAAGAGTCCCCAGCTATATTTTTCCCTTTTTCCTCTTTAGCTGTGCTGGGGAGAACATGAGGGAATGTAGTTAAAATTCAAAAAGGTTCCCCTTTATCATTACCATGAATCAACACAATAAATGAGCCCCTTCAGAGCACGGTAATAAGAATTTGATAAATCATCAGCCAAAAATTAACTAGATGTCAAAACAATCTTTGGGAAGTGTGATGGATTAGGGGCGATAGTGGCAATTAATCTCCCAGCATGAGTTCACAGGAGAGACTGAGCGGTGGGAGATGGATAGGGGGGAGACCAAGGCCTCACAAGGTCAGGACACTGCGGAAAGGAACGGGAGGCAGAGAGAGACGGAGAGAAGAAGAAAAAAATTCCACTGAGTCGGCAATCCCCGGCCCCCAGCAGCCGAGGTAGAGGTCAGTCACACGCCTTTGAAAGCCTCTCTGTCTCCAGCTGCTCCTGTGATGAGGCAAGCACTTTCTGCTCCTGCAATAAATGCCAGCAGCAGCTCGGGGTGCAGCCCCAGGCTGGGGAGAGCCAGAGCCAGGGATGCTCTGCCCTGATCCAGGGATGGGTGGCTGCAGGGAGACAGATCCCCATCAGATGGGGGAATCCATCCATCCCTATCCATCCATCCATCCATCCATCCATCCATCCATCCATCCATCCATCCATCTATCCATCCATCCATCCATCCATCCATCCATCCATCCATCCATCCATCATCCATCCATCCATCCATCCATCCATCCATCCATCCATCCATCCATCCATCCTTCCATCCATCCCTCCACCCACCCAGGGCTGGCAGTGGGCACTGTGGTCTCACTGGTTCTGCCTGAGCACGGAGGGCAGGAGGGCAGCGCTGCTGCAGCCTGAAATCCCCACCCAGCTGGAGGAGCCTCCCTGGCCCTGCCAGCTTGTGGGAAGGGCTGCACCCTGCCAGAGGCAGCTGGAGCTGGGCAGTTCTCCTGCCCTTCACCTCCCTCTGCCCAGCTGGGTCAGAAGGACCCTCTGCCCACAAAGGAGAGCAGGAGAGGGTTGGCACAGTGGCACTGCTCAGTGCAGGTACCACGGAGGAAGGTTTTGGCTCACCAGAGGTTCGGCTCCTCCGGCACCAGCCTGGGTCTGGCACGGATCTGGATCTGAGACAAGGCCCCACGGGCTCTGGGCCTTGCTCACAGCCTGGGGGTGCTGCAAGGTGACACTCCTTGGCTTCTGCATTAAGATATAGCAAAATGTTTGCTGTGTCCCCTGAACGTGCAATTCCAGCTCAGGAACAATCTGGGAGTCATTCCTTTGCTGAGCTGGCGTTACCTATGGATGCTGCTCTCCCTTCCCTACAGATCTGCAGCTGTGTGAACAGAAACTCAGTGACACAGCAGGACTGGCTCATGATTGCCATGGTTAGAGGCTGAGCCTCCCTGAGCTCTGACTGCTTCACTCCTGCACGCTCACACTGTTGCTAACACCTTCCTCAAATATTTGCATCCTTGAGAAGCAGCAGCCTTCCTTTCCCCCTTTCTTTTCTTTTTTTTAATTGCATCTTTCACGATTTCCCCCGGGTTGCTCACACAGCTCTGTGCAAGAGACAAATGCCTGGCAAAGGCTGGGACGGTGCTGGCTGCGTGGTGCACGTCAATGTCAGCGAGATTTCGGGAGGGGGAGAGGGAAGCAAGCCCTCACCCAGCTGGAATGCTCTCCCACAATGCCTGTCTCTTCTCAAGACAGACAGGCCTTGGATGGGACAGATGTTTCCACCCAAAAGCAGATGTGAAGATGTTACTTTCCCAGGGAGGAATGCAGTGGGGTTTATTATTAACCAACAGCCCCCACATGACAGCTTCCCTTGACCAACAGTTGGAAAATCTGGAAAAACACGGAGCTCTCTAATCCAAGTGGTGGCAGGAAACAGCCAGCCCTGACGGACTCTGCTGATTTATTATCATTAATTACAACCTGGAAATGACCAAAAACATCTGGGAGAGCCGAATGGGGAAGAGAAAGAAAACTTGAGCAGAGGGGCCAAATACTTGATTCTCTGCTGGGCTCAGAGTGCTGCTAAACTTCAGGAGCAGCTCTTGGAAAGGCTCAGAAGCAGCCAAGGGAAGGCTCTGGGCAGCAGCCCCAGGGGTCACCCAACGGGTACCCGAGGATCCAGGGACAGCCAGCACTGAAACACGAGGGCTGTGTGAGCACAGAGGGCTGTTCATCCCCCAGAAACTGAGGCTGTGCCCCCCCAGCCTGCCCAGCACTGGAAGGGTGAGCAGAGTAAGGGCAGCACCAGGGGCGGTGCAGGAGCAGCATCGCTGTCCCCAAATCTGTCCCTCCTAGCCCAGCTGGGGCCTGTCACTGTCACCCTGCCAAGGTGACACACGGCCCTGGCTGCTCCAGAGCTCTGTGCCCGTGGCTGAGGGGGAGCTGCAGTCGGTATTTCAGACATGGGCTCTCCAGCAGCTCCAACCTTGGCAGGTGCACACGGAATCTGCTGAACCCATCGGCCGGTTCAGCTCCACTCAAAGCTTTGGATTTCTTTAGTCCTTTCACTCTGTAGAACCATCCCACTTCCACATTTTAAACCAAACATTGAATCAGGCATTATTGGGTGTAAAAGAAGCCATTGCCTGCTGCCAGCCCCACCTCAGGACACACGGACACTTTTCCACCAGGTATGGAGAGTCCCTGACACGCACACGCAGCTGTGGCGATCCCACGGCCTGAGAGCTCCTAAAACATCTGTTTATATTTTCAGAGCAGTATTAACATTGTCAGACCGTGGCAAATCTGCTTAATTTTCATAGACATATGTATAACACACAAGCCAAAATACACTTAAAATGGGACATGTCAGAAAATAAACAACCATTAACTGATGAAATAGAAAGGAAGTTGGTTCCTGCACTTTCCCTCTCCCACACACATCCCCTGCAGCCACGGGTCCATCATCTCCTCGTGACTCCCTGCTCAGGCTCACGCCCAAAAACTTCCACAGGAAAATGCAGACACTTTCAATGGCCAAAGGTTCTGTCCCTTCTAGGGGAGCTTTCAAAAAAGCACAGCAACATCCATGGGAAAAATCAGCCTCACCCCACCTTGCCTCCCCAGATCTATTTGTAGAAATTGAACCTGAGCAGGTTCTTGCCACCCTTGCCCTTCCCCTAATTTACAGTGGGAGGCACCTCCGTGCCTGGAGGTGAGCAGAGGTGCCCCCTAATTGGGAACAGCATCTCCAAGGGGCTTTTCCAGCGAGGTGCAGATTTCTCTGGCACACGTTGTCAGAGCTGAAGGCAGCATAATGAAGTCCAGAACTTTTAGGTTTCCCCTTTAATATATCCATCATGTCTAGATCCATTATTGACATGTTGACTTTCTTGTTTCTGATTTAAGCTGCCAGACTCGGTAAAATTGCCTTGACAGCTTTAGCATTTGTGGCAGAACACTGACATGATGTTACTTACAGCTAATTAAAGTTGAGAGCATAATAAACAATCTTGGGATCCTAGCAACCCAATTTCCCCGGGTATGGAGTTTGCTGGATCTTGACCCGAGATCTTTGAAGCTCCAGTGAATTCTTTGAGTGACCTCCCTGCTCTGAGGGCGCTGGTTTTGGGAAGCAGGGCTGGATAACACCAAAAACGCCCGGGCATGGCTTGTCCAGAGACGTGGGGAGTGATGAGAGACAGGAGGGGGAACTGGTGAGGAAATGAGGCCCTGGGAGGTGCTGGAAGTGAGTTTGTAAGGCCATTTCACTGAGGAGGAACGGGCCAATGGGTTACAGCTAATTAGCAACGTGATGAAAGCCAGCGAAGGAAAATTCAGACTGATTACCAGGAAATCTTTCCTCTGGTGAGCTCTGCTGGGCTGCAAAGCCCTCTCTGGAGGGAAGCAGAGCAAAACACAGCATTGCTGAGTCGTTGAGGACTGATGGACACAGCAGTGTGAGCCTGGGGAGGGTCCCAGGGGAAGGCTGAGTGTGAACCAGAGATTCACAGGAGCAGACTTTGTATGGCTGCTCCAGAAGGTCCTGGAAAGTTTCACTGCATCAGTTCCTTCTCCTTTCCTCCCTCGTGCCATCTCCAACCCAGCTGGCTTTGCACACAGGAGCCTCTCAGGGTGTGAGATCACTCACTCACAGAAGAGAAAGGTCAGGTCAGTTCAGGGCAAGATCTCACCTTCCCTTCTGATGAACACCTTTTTGTTATTTATTTTGTTATAATAACAAAAGAATGAACCTTGCCATACACAAATCAGATTCTCAGAGCTGACTCAGCCAGCAAAATCAGCATTTTTTCTTGTCTGCAGGGAATCAAAAATCACTACTCACTCGTGCAGAATCAACTGCAATTTGAGGTGAATTAAATCCAAAATCTCCCTCTGTTCCTACAAATGACTGACATGCCTTCTTTATTGCCAGTTTCTTGAGTGCTATTGGACTGATTTCTCCCATTTTCACTGAATCTCCTCATTCTGCAAAGTAGGGCAACAACAACATTTCACATCTCCTGCAGAGACTCAGAGGCAGCGACACCCTCGCTGTGAGTCACCAGAGCCGCCGAACGGCGTCGTCAGAGCAAACAAAGGTGAAGCTGCACCCAGGCTCAGTGGGAAAGGGGCAGGTTCCAGCACGTTCCTGAGCCTTTGTGCATGTGAGGAGCGACTGCTGAATCCCAGAGAGGTGATGATGAGGCTGACATGTCAATAGGGAACCCTTAACTGGCTTAGCAACCCAGCACAAAGGCTGTGGCGCTGCTCTTAATCTCTTAATTCACCTTAAACCAGCCTGAAACCCAAGCTCTGTTCTCACAGTGATTTACTGCGCTGACAGAGCCTTCAAGACTTTTTTGTAAAGACAAAACTTCTGGGTGCAGACAAGGCCCTGGAGGTGAACCAGTCATTCATGAGTGAGAGAAAGGAGCTGGTGAGAGAAAGGAGCTGAGCCCAGGCCCTGCTTGCAGCACGCTGGTGCACGCGTGGTCACTGCAGGAACCCCCAGAAAATCCATTTTATTCCCTTTTTCTCACTCTGCAGTGGCACCATGTCCTTGGAGCAGCGTGCAGGGACTGATGGATGCAGAGGACAGCCAAGGAAAAGGTGCTCACTTGCAGGAAGTCTGGGTTTTCCAACCCCCAACCCAAATCTCAGGCTCAAACCAACCCCCAGCCTGGGATTCTCCACCACCTCAGCAGTCACAGCCAGGCTCAGCCTTTATCCAGGCTGACATTCCCACCACCATCACCATCGTATTTTTTGAAAAATCCTCTTTGCCCAGGCTGGAAAGCTGAGACGCCTCAGAGAAAAAGGAAAACAATAATTATCTCATTTGCTTCTCCTGTGTTTTGCTGCTTTGGAATGAGGTTGGAGATTGTTTATTCAACATGTGAATTGTTTTTACTTAATGACCATGTTTATCCAACGTGTGAATTGTTTTTACTTAAAGGCCAATCCCTGTCCAGCCATGTCGGGGCTCTGGAGAGAGTCACAAGTTTTTCATTATTATCTTTTAGCCTTCTGTCTGTATCATTTCTCCATTCTTTAGGATAGTTTTAGTATAGTATTCTTTAATATAATATAGCATCATAAAATAATAAATCAGCCTTCTGAGAACATGGAGTCAGATTCATCCTTTCCTCCCTTCGTCCTGGGGACCCAGCAAATACCACACCACCACCACCACATCCCAAAAGCTCAGGCTTTTCCAGTGGTGGCCCTCAAAAACAGCAACAGAAGCGTATAAAAGTTTAGAGCAGAGCTTTATGTGAGATTCCCAGAAAAACCCAAAGCAAACAAGCACCCCCAGCTGGGCCCTGGGTTTAGAAGGGTTTCACCTCTGGGCAATGAGCTGTGGCAGCAGGAAGCCACGTTGCCAAATACCTGCCACGCTTGCAGGATGACAGGAATCCATCCCAGCAGCGATGGAAACAAAACAAAGCCCTGCACAGCCACCTCAGCACCCACACTGGAAGTGTTTATAACTGAGATCCCAGAGTCCTGGTGTCCAGGAAAGCTGAGTGATTGCATCCTGACATTCCTGCTGCCACGGGACAAACGGGATGGCAGGTACAACTGGTAACAATTTTCTGAAATTACAGAAATTTCTCGTTGTTTTCTTTTTCCGTAGTTAATAGTTCTTTTGTCCCGGCTCTAGACATTTTGCTAATCAGTTTCTATCATATGGGAGCTATCAGCAGAGACAGTCAAGCCTGGGGATATGTAAAACCTTTCCATTGCCTGAAGAATCCACAGAGACCTTTGACACTTGCCAAATTCCCTTGCAGGGGAAGGGTAAGGGAATAAACTCAGAGCCAAAATCTGCAAAGTTGTTTCTTCATCAGCCTTTAAACAGAATCTTAAAAGTTTCCTCTGCTCATATCATGTTTTTATGGGGCAGCAACAACCGAGGGACTGCTTTGCTAAGGCCGCTTCTTTCTACCCTCTCCAGCCTCCTGGGAAAAAACAACCCCAAAAACCCAAGAAAAACCCACCCTGCCACTGGTGGAGCCACGTGAGGGGCTGAGGGGAGGTGTCACAGCAGCTTCACAGTCCAACACCTCTGTCCCCTTCCCTATTGAAACCGATGGACACGGAAATTGGGGAAAGTGAACCGAGGCAATTGGAAGCAACAGGGCAGAACTCCCAGCGCTGAGCTGCCTCTGCCGCAGGCACAGGGAGCCCCTGGCGCTGCTTTTCCAGGGAATTGATCCCTGGAGCCATCCCTGAGCCTGGCTCTGCCCTGCTGAGGCTGCTCCTGCCAGGCTCCAGGCTGGGACAGGGAACAGGATCATCCATCCTCACGTGGGTCTGATAAAAACCACCCCACTGCCACCGCAACTGTATCAAACCTTCTCCAAAAAGTCACTTCGAGGTCACTGTTTTTGTCCAGTATTTCAATACATTAAATGCAATTACTTCATTGTTGATTTACCTGTCATTAGAGGCATGTGTTTGAACATGATTTATTGAGTGAGTTTTGTGCCAGTTGACTTGCAATAGATTGCACAATATTCAAAAAGGCTCATTTGCTTGGCATTACATTAGAAGCAGGGTGATTGCAACACAAAGCAATGTAAATGAGTTCTGAGAGGCTCCATCATTCATGTTGTCATGTACTGAATCCTATTATTATTTATTACCATAATTGTACTGTGTTTCCTGGGGCGATAAATTAGGACTGATGGGTCCCGCTGACAGCCAAGGACTGGACTCGCTCTATATAATTTAATAGGGATACTGTTGGATCTCTGCTTGGAGGAGACTTAGGTAGGAATTTAGTAACTAAGCAAAATCCTTTCTTAAAAAAATTAAAAATAAAATAAAAGCAGTGAGGTTCCCCTCACCCCCCCTTCTCCCTTGGCAGCAATTTAAGTCTTGATAAAAGCTGCAAAGGAAATGGGAGCACTCTGTCTTTCATAATAGGATTGTTAAAAAAAATCACTGCCCTGTGTCACAATCTGTTTTCTGCTCCCTGCTGACAGGCAGCCTCCCGTGCTGGGAACGCGGGGACAGCCGATGGCTTAAAGGGACAGCGGGGACAGCTCCTGGTGGCCGCAGCACCGGCCCAGCCCCGCCTGCCCTGCCGCAGGAGCCGCCCCCAGGACGGGCTCTCCCCACACCTCACACACGGGGCCACAAATGCCCCCAGACCCAGCTTTTCCTCAAGTCCTCAAAAGGGGCTGTCGATGGCCTGAGGGATGTCACCTCCCTCCGAGGGGTCCCAGAGAGTTCCAGGGGTCCCCCTGAGCCCTCCTTCCAGGGCTTCACCTGGAGCTCCCCACCCAGGGCTGCACCTGGATCTTCTTTTTTAGGGATTTACCAGGATCTTCCCTTCCAGGGCTTCATCTGGATCTTCCTTTTTAGGGGTTCACCTGGATCTTCCCTTCCAGGGGTTCACCTGGATCTTCTTTTTCAGGGATTTACCAGGATCTTCCCTTCTAGGACTTCGCCTGGAGCTCCCCACCCAGGGCTTCACCTGGATCTTCCTTTTTTAGGGGTTCACCTGGATCTTCCCTTCCAGGGGTTCACCTGGAGCTCCCCTTCCAGGGCTTCATTTGGATCTTCTTTTTTAGGTATTTACCAGGATCTTCCCTTCCAGGGGTTTACCTGGATTTGCCTTTTTCAGGGCTTCCCCTGGAGCTCCCCTGCCAGGCTCTGCAGGCAGCCCAAAGCACTGGGGGGGACTCTGTGTTTGAGATCCTGGGGATGTTTTCAGCAGCACTTTGGGAGCAACCTCCCGGCTCACCCCTGCTCTCTCTGCTGGAACTTTCTTCCCATGAATTCCCTGGAATTCTCAAGGCCTGAAGGGCCAGGGCAGGACTCAGACAGCACCAAAATCCCTCTGGAGAGCAAAGGCAGCACACGGGTGGGACCACAGCTCCAGCACCCACCACCTGTTGGAACTGAGGAGTTCCCTCCTCACCCTGGGTGCTCCAGAGTGCAAAGCACAAGGATGAGACACAAAACTCAGCTCTTATTTCATATTCAGGTGCCAAAAGCTCTGAGTGGGACAACTGCAGGGGAAACAGGGAAAGAATGTCTGAGGTTCTGATATTAAGATTCAACAACAAATTCTAAGCTTTTAAACACCACCAATACTCAATTTTTCTTCCACAGTTCTTGTAAAGACACTCAGAGTTGCAGAACCTCAGAACTGCTGGGCTACAACAGGTTAATGGTCCCTACAGTCCTGTATGTTGTACTTGTGAGCAACCACATGTCCATAAATCCTCCTAGTGGACAATTTTATGGAATAATCAACACATCAGGGATATTTCCTTCTAACCTTCCCTGAGTTAGTGACTGGCTTATGCCCTGAGGCATGAGAGCTTATTGACTGGATCCATCTCTTGTTCAAGTCAATAGTTATCTGTCAATTCAGGTCAATTCAAATGAGATTTTATCGACAGGAGAAGCTACACAAAATGTTGCCAAAGTGTGAGAAAATGACAAGGCACCCCTACCTTCCTGGAGCCATCTGTCAGCGAGAGAAACAACCTGCACTGCTTTTACAGAGAGACCAAACTCGCAGCTCCATTGAACAGAAATCGTCCTTGATTTGGCTTCATCGACTTAATTGAGCTGAGCCCTGCTCAGCATAAACAAGATCCATCCCGTGCCTCCACGGGCACCCTCAGGAGCACCACGAGTGCATTAAAGGGTTGCAAAGCCATAATTGTGTTAGAAAGGGGGCAGAGCAGTGATCCTGTGCTGGCAGAGGGCAGAGCTGCACCCACAGCTGCTGGCCTGGGCTCCCCCCCGTCCCTGCTGCTGCAGCCCTGCTCTCCCACCCCAGAGACACATGAGCCTTGTCACTCACACATCAAAGGCACTCTGAGCTCGCCCCCTGGCAGCAGTGACACATTTTTGGCCCGGCACAGCACATTAATAGAGCTCGCTGTCAAACACGGGGCTCGCAGACAATGCGGGGATTGTCCGGGCCGATGGGCAGATCACCAGGTAATGTGATGCAAGAGCTATAAAATAGCTCAAAGACACCAGCAAAAAACACAGAGCCCGGGTTTGAAGAGAGCCTTGTGGTTTGTGGGGATTTGTTTTGTTATGAAGTCTGGAACAGACCCTGGCATCGGACTCGGTGGGGTTTCCAAACCCAGCCTGGTTTGACAGGCACATTTCCTTGAGTGGTGCAGTGTTTCCTCGTCTTCTCCAGTGTCTCCTTCCCAGCACATTCTCCCCATCCTTCATTTGATGGCTTGGAACAAACACCAGGACCAATCCAGGTGCTCTTGTGGCACCAGGGACAGGGTTTGAACTCCCCCCTGTGCAGGTACAGCGCTGCTCACCGGAGCGTCTCACCCCAAATCAAACAGGCTCCGCTCTGCCTGCACCCTCCAGGCCATGGTTGAGCTCCAGAAGGAATCCCAGGAGCCCTTTGGTTCCAGCCCCATGGTCACTGCACGTCCATCAGTGAGGGTCAGCCCCAGTGACCCGGCCTGGAGTGACACTGGGGACACAGCAGAGCCTGCATACCCCCTGAAGGGGCGATTGTGCTGCTTTGGTGAGCTCCCATCATCCATCCCTATCCATCCATCCATCCATCCATCCATCCATCCATCCATCCATCCATGCATCCATCCATCATCCATGGATCCATCCTTTATCCATCCATCCATCCATCACCCATCATCCATGGATCCATCCATGGATCCATCCATCCATCCATCCATCCATGGATCCATCCATCCATCCATCCATCCACCCATCCATCCATCATCCATGCATCTATCCATCCATCCATCCATCTGTCCATCCATCATCCATGGATCCATCATCCATGGATCCATCCATCTATCCATCCATGGATCCATCCATGGATCCATCCATCCATACACCCATCCATCATTCATCCATCCATCATCCATCCATCCATCCATCCATCCATCCATCCATCCATGCATCCATCCATCCATCCATCCATCCATCCATCCATCCATCCATCCATCATCCATGGATCCCCATCCATCCATCCCGTCATCCATCATCCATCCATCATCCATCCATCCATGGATCCATGGATCCATCCATCCATCCATCCCTCCATCTATCCATCCCTCCATCCATCCCTCCATCCATCCATCCATCCATCCATGGATGCATGCATCCATCCCTCCATCCATCCATCCATTCATCATCCATGCATCCACCCATGGATCCATCCATCCCTCCATCCTCCCTCCATCCATCCCTGCTCACACCCCGGTGCCATTCCCATGTTCCCGAGTGCAGGATGCAGATCTGGAGCGTGTCTCTGTCAGGTTTGGCTATTTCCCTCGGCACACCAGCCACTGCTCCCCATCTCTTCCTTTCCCAGCCATTTGGCCCGGCCCGATGGAAAGGAATCGATAATTGATCATTCCCAGCCCTGATCACCATGTGCAGGCTCTGAGGCTCATCCATCTCCCCCTGCAGCCTCCCATTACTGCGCTGTCAGCCGGAGCTGGGAGCAGGGACAAGGGGGCCCTGCTCTGAAAGGGAAGGATGAGGACGCTGTTTCTGCCTCTTTTGTAGAACACATGTCCCCAAATCTCTGTTCCTGTCACCAGAGACTCCTCTCCCCAGTCACGCACTTGTTTAGGCTCTGATCCTTTCATTAACAATGGAGAAATGCAGGCCCTTACATCTGTTAGCAGGCATAATTCTAGACAAATACAACTTCTTATCAAATAAGCCTGCAATAAATGTTTCATGAACAGAACCCTTCAATAGAACTCCCAACACTAATTTAATGAGAAGTATCAAATGAATTTTTTTTTTTATTCTGATATCTCCCCTGAGACAAATGATACTTTGCAGGCCTATTTTTAACAAATGAATTATTGACTTAAACTGGCACAATTAATCACAATATAATGGGATCAGGGGATGTTAGAGGCTCATTCAGCACGGCAGATGATGAGTACTGACTCTTCCAAGAAATGAGGCTCTTTAATCACTCCCAGATTAACAGCTACATGCTTTCAAATTTCAATCACAGGGAACTGCCAGTGTGGAATGAAAAGCGCCCACTGCAGCAGGAGCAAAGGAAGCAGGAGGATTTCTCACCCCATTGGAGCCCTGCTGCTCGTTGTCTCAGAAATGGGCGCCCAGCTTCCCTGGGGAAAGGACAGGATCAAAATTGTGCTGCGTTTCCAAGAGTATTTCCTTCCAGTCTTCTTCAGGTAAGAATTTGGTTCCAGGACAGAGCCCAGAAACCCCTCAGGCTGTTTAACACCTGCCCTGGAGGGAAAATCTTCAGGGCTTAATAGAAAAAGCCCTCTTAATTAACCCCCTCCTCACTAGGAACCCTGTTCGCTGAAGCTTTTGGCTGTTCCTGCCAGAGGTGCTGCTCCACTGCACCCCACGAGCACCAAAGGTGTGGGTTGGAATGATTTTCTCTTCCTGTAGCTTTTACCCGAGAGTGTGGAACAATCTCCACTAGGATTTCACTGCAGGAGAAGCATCCAGATCATCCTCCTGATACAAACCCACCTCCACGTGCTTTGGCAGGGAGAGGTGCCAGTTTTGCATCCCCTTGAAGCTGAGGAGGAGAGCTCTTTGCTGTGCCCACAGCGAGAAGGGAACCCTGCAGCTCCTGGGGACCTTGAATCCACCCAGGGAAGGGGGACAGCTCTTTGCAATGGAAAAGCAGTGGGAGAGAGGCTGGGGAAGGTGGCAGATGCAGTGGGTTGTGCCAGACTTTTTCAGCAAGTCTCACTGTCTGCGAGGCAGAGCGCGGGGATGGGAATGAGGAGCGAGCCCTGGTTGTGCCTGCATGAGCTGCAGCTCCTCAGAACCAGCTCTGCTGCGCCGTGGGGCAGCCCCCAGGGGCTCTGGCAGCCAAAATCCCCTCTCTGCTTGGATTGATAGGCCTGGGAGAGCAGCAGGGCTGGTGGGGCAGAGGTCCTGTGTTCCCTGTGCTGGAGGAAGTGCAGGATGTTCGCAGCAGCGCTGGGCACGTTGTCATCTGCTGGTTCCATTTAACAACTTCTCACAACATATGCAGTTTACATTACGGTATCCTGCACATGTAGGCTTTGGCTGGGAATATCCTCCAGAGCTCGGGATTTATGGCCATGCAAATGCTCGGGGAGGCGAGGAGCAGGCCTGCCAAAGCTGGGAAAAGGAAAGCCTCCTTTGTTCCTGCTTTTGGGTCACATTAACCCCAGCCCTGCCGTGCTGCAGCACAGGGAACGCTGCTGTTCCAGCCCCACAGCAATTCCTCAAATACCAGCATCTCACACACATTTCCTTGGCTTCCATGGGCAGCTGGAGCTGGGCCTCTGAGAAAAGATCTGCTTTCAGCCAAGCTGTCTTTTCCTTTCTCTGCAGGCCTGGCATGACAACAGGCCTGGCTCTGTCATCACTCCCCAGCCCTGCATCCCCTGGGGAGTCTCCAGAGCCCCAGCAGTGCCAGCAGAGCCCTCGGGGCAGCAGAGGAGCTGCTGTGGGCAGAACTGCACGGGCGTGGGATGAAGAGTTTGTTCTCAGTGCCCCTCTCCTTCATTTCAGGAAAAAAAAGAAAGGGAGAAAAGTTTAGTGTGGCATAAGAAGAGGATTGAAGAGAATCTGTCCATCCTTTCAGTGTAGAATCTGAGAATCATGGCATGGTTTGGATTGGAAGGACCTTAAAGCTCATCTCATCTCCTGGCAGGACAGGGCAGGGACACCTTCCACTGTCCCAGGCTGCTCCAAGCGCCATCCAGCATGGGACACTGCCAGGGATCCAGGGGAAGCCACAGCTTCTCTGGGCACCCTGTGCCAGGGCCTCACCCCTCACAGGCAGGAATTCCTGCCCCAAATCCCATCTAAACCCTCTGTCTGTCCACGTGAGCCGTTCCCTTGTCCTGTCCCTCCAGTTCCAGGGCGATCGACTCTCAATCCCAAGGTTCCTATGGATACACAGTGAGGATCATTATCTCTCCTTGCTCAGCTAATTACCTGGGGCCCAATTACCTGGGCTCTGGGCTTGTGGCCTCCCTGTTGCCCTTGCCCAGCTCTGGCTGATGCCTGGGGGCTGTGTCCTGGGGGAACTGCAGGTCTGAAAAAGGCACAGAAAACCCAAGAGCTGCAGCTCCAGGACCCTCATTTCCTGTTAGGGCACAACCAATAAAGCCCCAAGCAGAGCAGCAATCTGTCACCTGTCAGCTGGGGGCAAAGCTGGGGGGAAATGAATTCTCAAGTGCAATTTCAGCAGCCTGTTGATCCAGAACCAGGGAGTGGTGGGGATGGATCCCATGGGAACGGGACCTGGGTGTCACCATCACATTTTCTGAAAAATCCCTTCACCAGGATTTCTTCTCCTGGGAAGCTGAGAAGCCTCAGATTAAAATGAGAGCAATAATTATCTGACTGCTTCTGCTGTGTTTTGGTGCTTTGGAATGTGGTTGGAGATTTTTTATCCAAGATGTGAATTGTTTTTACTTAATGACCAATCACGGTCAGGCTGTGTTGGGGCTCTGGAAGGAGTCACAGGTTTTTCATTATTATCTTGCTAAGCCTTCTGTCTGTATCCTTTCTGTATTCTTTAGGATAGTTTTAGTACAGCATTCTTTGATATAATATAGATCATAAAATAATAAATCAGCCTTCTAAGAACATGGAGTCAGAGTCATCATTCCTTCCTGCCCCGGGGAACCCCAGAAAATTCCACACCCAGGTGTTTCCTCCCTCCTGGCCTTCCACAGCCACAACGTCACAGTGCACCTAAGGAACATTGGAACTGCAAAATCCCAGAATCCCAGGATCCCAGAATGTTGAGGTTGGAAGAGACCTCTGAGATCATCGAGTCCAACCTGTGCCCAACACCTCACCCAGACTACAGCACCCAGTGCCATGGCCAGTCTGTTTTAAACACATCCAGAGATGGGGATTCCACCACCTCCCTGGGAAGAGCATTCCAGGGCTTTATTATTCTTTGGGTGAAAAATTTCTTCCTCATATCCAACCTAAACATAGCTTGAGACTGTGTCCCAAAACCATGGGATGGTTGGGGTTGGAAGGGACCTCAAGGACTGGCTCCTTCCATGCCATGGGCAGGGACACCTTCCACAGGTGGTTCCAACCTGGCCTGGAACCCTTTCAGGCATGAGGAATCCACAACTCCTCTGGAAACCTGTGCCAGGGCCTCACCACCCATATTTCATCTCAATCTACCCTTGATTCTGCCTTTTTCGGAGCTGTTTTCAGTGCTAGGCTGGATTATTAGTGCAGGTAAATGAAGAGATTTTCATGGATTTAGGAGGTGCAATCTTGTTTTCTACCCACAGGTACCAGGAAGAGGTGTGGAATTTTACCCTCCTGCCCGTGGAATAGGAGGGTAAAAGCAGCAAGAAAGGGAGATCCCCAGATTGAGTGGCCTGGAGCGTTCAGCTGAGATAAACTGGTGTGCTGAGAAAGGGAAGCAAGTTTATGCTCCTTGGGAGTGTTTATTATTGCAGCAGTTCAAAAATGAAATCTCGTATTTGTGAGAAAAATATGGTTGGAGCTGTTCCTGTGTGGATAGAAATGACCCACATTCCTATTTCTCTCCTAATTTTTTAATAAGCTGATTCATTCCCTGCATGACATCACTACATGTTCATACCTTTATCAAAAACATTAATAAAATATTCACTTGCATTTGTTTACCAAAAATGCCTTTTATGAAGATGAAATATTTCTAAAATCTGCTCATTTATGTTTTTCACCAAGCAATATATTAAAAAAAACTAAAACAAAACAAAACATAATTTGTGTTGGTGAAACTCAAAGAATTTTGACAGCAGCAACAACAACTTGTTTTGTGAAAATTGCTTTTAAGGCTGAAAAAAAGTTACTTTTTCAGACACCACCATTTAACATAATCTATTTTTTAAACCAGCCTGTTTTGTATGTGCTTCTTGGTGAATTCTGCATCCTTGGTGCCACCTGAGGCATCAGAGCACAGCAGGCAGGACAGGCAAAGTTTTGCTACAGAAATGGCAACTACTCGTGGTGTGTTATTCACATAATATCAACAAATATATTTATTAATATGAAAAAATGTATTTATTAATATGAATATAAAATTGAAATTGCTCGTGGTGTGTCACTCACATAAATATAAATAAATAAATTTATTTATAAATATAAATATAAATATAAATATAAATATAAATATAAATATAAATATAAATATAAATATAAATATAAATATAAATATAAATATAAATATAAATATAAATATACATATACATATACATATACATATACATATACATATACATAAAAATTTGCAATTGCTTGTAGCGTGTTATTCACATAAATACAAATAAATATATTTATTTATATAAATTAAAATAAAATGAAAAAATATAAACTTGCAATTGCTTGTGGTGCGTTATTCACATAAATATAAATAAATATGTGTGAGTTTTATGAATAGAAGTTCAGAGTCCCAAGATAAACAAATTTAAGTGTGTTTTGTCCTTCTTTCTCCTTCTTCCTAGCCCCCAGGTTCTGTGTGGTGCTAGCACTTTGAGATTAAAGAAAGAACACGGTGTCTAACATAAATAATCAGTATAAGAGAATTATTGTCAATAATGCACACGTAGTTTTTAGTATAAAAACTGAGGGCAGTCAGTGTGCTGGACAGACCTGCTGGGCAGACCTCAGCAGGCCAAGGAGAGAATGTTAGAGATAAGAAGTAATAAACAACCTTGAGAACCATGGCCAAAGGATCCTAACTCGTCCTCGACTGCCAAGCCAAGGAAAGAAACTTGCACGTATCTCAACGTCATTTGACCAGCAATTGGAATAATCACCAATATTGGGGATGGGACTGAGCTTGTCTGGCCTTGGTGCTGAACCAAACTGTGGTGTTTCACCCCAGGGACACTTTTGGCCATGGCTGGGTGGTGTTTCACCCCAGGGACACTTTTGGCCATGGCTGGGTGGTGTTTCACCCCAGGGACACTTTTGGCCATGGCTGGGTGGTGTTTCACCCCAGGGACACTTTTGGCCATGGCTGGGTGGTGTTTCACCCCAGGGACACTTTGGGCTGGCTGGGTGCTGCCCTGGGCACGTGGGCACAAGTCCAGGCGTGCAGGAGCTCTGCTGGGGCTGGGATGGAGCTTCCTCCCGTGCAGGGGCCGCTCCTCAGGGTTCCCTCTGTGGAGAAGCTTTGGGGCCATGGGGAAGGAAAGGAGTGGGTTCTGCTGGAGGGTTTGGATCCAGAGCTTTATTCTGGCCCACAGCCTCTGAACCCACAGCAGCTCCAGCAGAACTCCTGAGCCCGTGGCTGCTGCTCCTTTAACCCCGGGAGAGGGCAGGGAAGGGGCAGGGAGCCACCAGCCAGGGACAGGAGGGGAGGGCTCAAGGGACAGAGGACACCTGGATGGCCCAGTGCCCCCGGGGGCAGAGGGCATCCTTTGAACCTGCCAGTCACTTCTGGAATGCCAGGACTGACAGACAGTACTCAGCAGAGGTCAGAGAGGGAGAGGAGAGGTGATTGATACACCTGGGATGGAATTATCAGGGAGGGACCCGAGGTTCTGAGGTAAACCCTGAAATCACAACACAACAACCAGCAAAGATTCCGAAAAGCAAGACCAGGCACAGGGGAACCAGCTCAGTCTGCCAGCAGGTGTTAAGTGAATTCCTCCAAAAGGACAAGATTCATTCTTTCACTGGCTTTGGGATGAATTAGCACGAATTCATAATCCATAAATCCTGGTGGCAGCGGAACAGCATCCCTCCTGTTGTTATTTATTTTGAGATTTTCACTGGGGCAATAGCTTTACGTTTGACATTTATATAGGTCACAGTGAGCTAATAGCCATCTGCCATCTGGGGACTTTTATAATGAACATTGCAGAAGACTATGAAACAATCTCTGGCATTTCCGATGCGAGCAGAAGCTGAAATAGGGTTGATCTTTACAATATGCTCTGCTGTCTCTGCTCAGGTCTGCATTAGTCATTTGCCTGGCCTTGCTACACTCGCACATATGGGGAGGGTGGGTTCGGCGTTTAATACCAACAGTTAATCACCAGGCACAGGAAAAGCACCCAGTCCCTTCCTGCACGGCTGGAAAAGGCCCCAGTTCACCTGAAAACTCTTCATACACCTCAGAAATGTTGGTGAGCCCCCAGCCCTCCCGCAGCACAGGCACACAGACACAGCATGGTGTCTGCTGCGAGGTCACGGCCTTCCCTCGCTCCCTGCTCCTCCAAAACACTCCCAGGCTGGACAGAGATGGGGGAGAACGGGCAGAAATCCCAGGGAAACACCCCCAGGCAGCAGCTGGGGCACAGCAGGTCCTGCTCCATCCCAGCCTTGGGTCAGAGAACCAACCCCAACCATTTTCCAGGTACCGGGTGCACCCAGGGTTGGAAGCAGCAGAGCCACCTCTGCAGGTGCTGTCCTCACCCTGAGGGGCACAGCGTGGACCTGCTCCTGGGCAGGGAGTCTGTGCCACCTCCCTGGAGCTGCTCCTGGCCAGGACAGTCTGTGCCACCTTCCTGGAGCTGCTCCTGGGCAGGACAGTCTGTGCCACCTCCCTGGAGCTGCTCCTGGGCAGGACAGTCTGTGCCACCTCCTTGGAGCTGCTCCTGGGCAGGACAGCCCCTGCCACCTCCCTGGAGCTGCTCCTGGGCAGGACAGTCTGTGCCACCTCCCTGGAGCTGCTCCAGGGCAGGACAGTCTGTGCCACCTCCCTGGAGCTGCTCCTGGCCAGGACAGTCTGTGCCACCTCCCTGGAGCTGCTCCTGGCCAGGACAGCCCCTGCCACCTCCCTGGAGCTGGGGACAGTCTGTGCCACCTCCCTGGAGCTGCTCCTGGCCAGGACAGCCCCTGCCACCTCCCTGGAGCTGGGATGGGAACACCTGCCCTGCCTGGCACCTGTGGGCACCGTGCTGGGGTCAGCAGCTCCTGCAGACAGGCAGGGAGAGAGGCAGAACTGGGCACTGAGAGAGGCAGAACTGGGCACTGAGGCAGGGCTGGGCACTGATGGAGGCAGAACTGGGCATTGAGAGAGGCAGAGCTGGGCACAGAGCAGAGCTGGGCACTGAAGGAGGCAGAGCTGGGCAGGGAGAGAGGCAGAGTTGGGCACTGAGAGAGGCAGAGCTGGGCACTGAGAGAGGCAGAGCTGGGCAGTGACACAGGCAGAACTGGGCACTGAGAGAGGCAGAGTTGGGCAGGGAGAGAGGCAGAGTTGGGCAGTGACACAGGCCTGGCTGGGCAGCTCTGCCTTGCTGAGCTGTGCCAGCCTCCTCCAGGAGCTGTGAGCCAGCCCAGGTGTCCCTGAATTTCAGGTCAGCACTTTGACAGCGAGGCTGGCCCTTCTCCTGTAGCTGCACGGGGTTTGTGCTGCACCAGGGCTGTGGGGAAGGGCTGGATGTGCTCAGGCACGGGAGAATATCCCAATATCCCCTCTCAATTAGTCACTCTCCAAAAAGCCTCCTCGGGGGGCCGGGCTCCTTAATGCTGCACGTTCCTGCTGAGTTCCCCAAGCCTCCCCAGGCCTCGGGGTAATAAATTACATTTGTCTGTGCTGCAGCAGCGGCAGCCTGTCCGAATCCTCCTTCCCATGACTCAACTCATGATGAAATGCCTATTTCCTGGTGCTGAGATCTGTGAAAATTGCTCTTTCCAGCCTCCCTCGCCAGGGCTGTGCCTCAGCCAGGTGTCTGGGGCTCCCTTTGATCAGAGGAGCTCTCTGCCTTCCCCGTGCCCTGCTCCTGACGCCTGCTCCTGGCGTGGGGAGTGTTGCTGTTTTGTCTCCCAAGGACGGCACACGGAGCTCATTTGAAATCCAATCCCCTCCCGTGGGGCTGCGGGACGGGAACCAGGGGGTGCCTGAGCACTGCCCAGGTTTTGACCTGGTCCTGGAAGGACTCAGGTTACTGAAAATGCTCTGCTGGCTCCCACAGGCATCAATCTTCTGGGCTGTGACCTCTGCAGAGTTCAGCTGGTGACAGCTTCAGGGGGCTCAGCTGCTGCCACCAAAGCTGATGGGCAGAGGGAGAAGGGCTTGGCACGTCCAGTCCAGCACTCCCAGCTGCTCCTGTGGCTCTGTCCAGGTGTGGTGGAGCTGTGGGGACACCAGTGGGGACACCTGGTGCCAGCAGTGTCCCAGTGCTGCCCCTCGCTCAGCCCCAGCCCTGCTCCCAGCGCTGCCTCTGGTGTCAATCACACCTATTTTAATGTGTTAACTTTCTAAATCCACTTTTGTGCTGGCTTAACAATGAGCTGCTTTGATCAGGGTAATACCAGCAAAACCAACAAACCCGAGCCCCTGCTGCCCCTCCCCTGGAGCAGAGCTCACCAGGCCTCAGCCTTGTAAAACCAAAGCAATTGCAGCCTTTAATTTTATTTCCTTTATGTTCAGGCTGTTAGGTGCTGGTTCTGATTAGGGACATTCTGAGTAGGAATAAAGCTATTTTAAATAAAAGCCATGTTCAGCTTCGGGGCAGGGGGAAAAAAAAAAAAAGCACAACCTCATCAATTTAGAAGGGTCTGGCAGAGCTGATCCTGCCAGGCAGCCCCTGAGAAGGGAAAATACACTTCTCTAGAGTGTGTCACTGCACAGGAGGTCAGGGGACAGCTCAGGGGACAGCTCAGGGCTGAGCACCAAGTCCTGGCAGCCCCAGCCCTGCCTGAGCTTTCTGAGCAGCTCCTGCTCCCCGGGCTCTGGGCAGCCCCATCTCTGTGAGAGGAATGGGGGATTTGTGTTTCCAAACCAGCTGTGGGGCTGCTGGGAGATAAAACCAGCACTGGGAGAGAAAAGAAACAATGGGGCGGATTCCACTGATTGGTGAATGGAAATAGAGATTTGATTTTACAAATAAACTTTTGCTGAGAAATGAAATTAGACATTGAGAGATGAAAGTAACAATGGGGAAGAAAAACCCCTAAATTCAGTAAGAATTAAAAATGAAAAGGGAGGGTTGTACATTAGAGGGGAATCTTTGGGATCAGGTGTTCTGGGGAGTCTGAGCCTCTCAAGTACCTCAGAAATGGGGGAAACCCCCTAAATTCAGTAAGAATTAAAAATGAAAAGGGAGGGTTGTACATTGGAGGGGAATCTTTGGGATCAGGTGTTCTGGGGAGTCTGAGCCTCTCAAGTACCTCAGGAATGGGGAAAGAGAGAAGGGAAATGTGGCTGGAAATTGGGATAAGAAGGGAGGGTGGATCCTCCAAAACTTGGAGAGACCCCAGGGGATGCCCCATGGCCTCTGCCTTGATTGGAACAAAGCCAAAGGATCCTCTGTCTCCTGTTTGGACATAAACCTCTGGTGTCTGTGAGTTAATTTTCCTTCCATCTGCTTTCACCTCTCTGTGGCTCCTGGTTTCTCTGTGTTTGTGCCTTCCCTCTGCCCCCAGACCCTCTGACCTGGGCTCCTTCCCCCTGGGTGCTGAGATGGAGCCCCAGCTGAGCTCCTGCTCCTCCCGTGGGTCAGGGCTCCCACTGGGTCAGGGAGACAAGGAGATGAAAAGGGAGCTGGCTCCTGGGGAAGAGTTCATGGATGTGGCCTGACAGAGAGAGAGCTGAAACCAGCACACGCTGCTGGGAGTGCACCAAAATCCCTCACGTGGGGTTGTTTTTATTCATTATTTTAACCCTGCTGAGAGGCAGAGTGGAGTGGCTGTGTTGGAACTAAGACTAAAGAATCTCTGCCTCTGGCTCAACCAGTTCCAGTCTTTTCCCTCTTGGAAATTTTAGTGTGACACAATTTCATTAGCAGAGCTTGGTGGCAGACAACGTGGCAGCTTCACAAAGGGGGAGCTGGGAGTGACCCTGGTGCAAAAACTCCACCAGACATCAGAGCCCTTGGAGCAAAACCCTTTTCTGTTCCTTCCCTGATGCTGGTTTCTGTTGGAGTCTGACACAGATGGCCTGGCAGCACCTCCAGGGAGCTCTGTGGGACTGAATCCCTGCAGCACCAGGACCTCGCTGCCCCGAGGGCTGGGCAGGGGGTGCAGGGCACCCACACGGCCTCCAAATGTTCATTTATTCCCCCAGGATGTCAATCTGGATCAGCATGCTGGAGCTGTGGCTCTCTCCCCAGCCTGGGGAAGGGCAGCACCCTCTGGAGCCACCCTGGGACACCCCAAGGGCAGGGCTGGGCTTTCAGCATCCATCATTGAGGAAAAATCCCAGGGAATCCCTTCAGCATCACTGGGAGCCTGCCTGTGGGATTATTCAGGACATCCCTCTGGCTGTCCTGGATTGCCCAAACCCCTGCCAGGGGGCTCAGAGACCCTGGCACAGAGCCCAAGACCCCTGTGCCTTTGATTATGACCCATGGAAAAAATTACCAACCTTATATGAGGATCTGCAAGCCACGAAATTCTAAGTAGAATAATAATTAGTTTGTCACGGGGTGAAAAAATAGATTTTTGGGGGTTTTTAGAATGGGGGTTCAGGGGGCAAGATGGAGGGATCCTGCCTTTCTCCTTCTTCTTCTTCCTCTCCATCTTCTGCTGTGGTGGTGGCACTTTTGGGTTGGTTTAGAGTAGAAACTCACTGACACAGGTGTTGGGAATTTATGGTAAATAATGTACACGTAGTTTTTAGTATAAAAAGATAACACCACCCTGAGGGTGTCAGTGTGCCTCTGTCCTGCTGAACGGACCTCAGCTGGACAGGGAAAGAATTTTATAGATAAGTGTTGCCTTGATTTTTTAAGATTTTCTGAGCCTTCTGATGTTGACATTCTTGTAGCCAACTTTCTCACACACTTTCTGTAAATAACTCATTGTTTTGCATTCTTTTATGGAGGAGGAGAAATTTGATGGACTGTTGGTTTGTCCAGTGTCAGTGGAGAGGTGGCACTGTCACCCTCCAACCCACTGCCACTTTTGGAAAACTATAAGTGCTGGAGTCAGAAAATAAACTTCCCTTTTTCTCCTCACCTCGAGACCAGCGGCGTGCGCTCGTGTTCGTTTGTGTCCTACAGCGACAGATAAGAAACAATAAACAACCTTGAGACCGAGAACTGAAGATCTCTGACTCCTTCTTCCACCACTGGGCTGGGAAAAGAGATTTTCTAACTTATCTTGGGGCAGCAGGAGCCCCGAGCAGGGGGTGCAGTGCCCCGTGCCACCAGGCCAGCGTCCCTCCCTGGCACGGCGGTGACAGCGGCGAGCCCGATGAGTGAATAACCCAATCGAGCCATTAAAAGGAACAGAAGCCCTCTGCCCTGTTTGATTTCTCTCTATAATGATGTAAAGTGCACTTTAATGGAGTCAAAGTGGTCCTGGGCCATTCTTGTTAAGGCTGTTTGATGCAGTGCTATTGAGTCCCTTCATTACCTCCCTCCTGCATTGTACTCCAGACTTCCCCACAGCCTCTCTGCTGCCACAGCCCCTTGCCTGCATTTTGTCTACATAAATTAGACCTTGTGCAGCATATTGGCCTGTCAGGGGACTAGGAAGAAACTGTATATTGTTTCTGGCATTCCCGGGCCCTTCTGCCCCTGACATCTGCTGTGTTTGTGACAGGGAATACATTCCTGACTCATTATCCGGGCGAGCGGAATCCCTCCCTGACAGCACCATTAATCAGAATCAAGCAGTCCGGCAAATAAAGAAAAAAAAAAAGGGAGAGAGAAGAAGAAAAAGAAAGCAAGCAAAGAAAAGAGACAGTTCCTAACTTTCACTTCTGTGTCATTCCAGTGTCTGGACAAGTAGCAATCCATCTTGCTGAGTGACAGCTCTGATGGATGGCATTATTTATGCTTTTGTGTATTAAAAGATAGTTCTGGCACCGGCTTGTCACTCAGCAGAGATTTGAAAAAAGTTGAAATTTAATTTGAAGGGAAAGAGGGCAAAGATCAGAGGATGCTGGCTGGGGAGGGACGGAGATTGCAGTGGGAGGGGAGATGGTGCAGGACTGCCCTGCAGGCACAGAGATCTTTTTCTCAGGCTGGATGGGGATCTCCAGGGCCCAGGGGTCTGTGTTGACACAAACAGGTTTGATGCTCCTTGGAGGGATCATCACTGGGCATATGCTTAATTTTCTGTCCCTAATTTGTGAGTGTTTGTGTACACAAATATGATTAGATATGCACATATGTACGGGTGTCTGCAGCAGGGGGGCTTCCCGTGCACATGTGTATTTACACAAATTAATTTCAAATGCAGGCTTTTTGTCCCAGCACACACAGCTTCCTAAAACACTTCCCTAAGTATCCACACACACACACACACATGAGGGTCGTCACGTGGGCACCTCCCAGGTGAAAAATGCACCCACATTTTTCATTTCTTCCTCTTCAAACTGCTTGCTCACACTGTTTGTCAATTTGAGAACAGACCAAGGGCAATATTCCTGGGGAGCTCCTTCGTCCTGAGCCATCCTAACCCCAGCACCACCAGGAATGCCCATCCATGTCTTGGTTTAAGCCTGCTGGCAGTGAGCCTGGGTGTCTGTACGTCTGTCCCACATGGTGTGTGAGCCCCACAGCGTGGGCAGGATGTTTGGGGCTGCCAGGGGAGACCTGCAGGCCACCTTCACTTCAGGAACAGACAGGTGAATCCCAAACTGCTCCAGGGAGGATTTACCTCGCCTGGGGACTGTGGTTAATTCAGCAAAGGGCATCGTGTGAGTGAGGCATCCCCAACTCAGGTGTCAGCATTAATTAATGGCATTTCCAGCCCTGAGCAACCCATGGTTTTGACCTGAGAAAACATGAAACAAGCAGAACCCTGTTATTTATCACTTTTGTTGGAGATGACCCATCTCTTGGCTATTGGGACAAACATCTGCTGTGGAACCCCTCAGCCAGCAATGAGCATTTGTTCCTAATTAATACAAATTTGTTTCCTTCCCCGGTCCCAGCAGGTCCCAGGTCCCCTCTCCTGGGCTGTTGGCAGCAGCAGCACCCAGCCACAGCTCCAGACCCTGAGAGCAGCTCTGGAGTCTGCAAAAGCAGGGCAAACCCAGCGCTGAAAACCCGGGACAAACCCAGGACAAGACCAGGAACAACACAGGACAAACCCAGGACAAACCCAGGACAAACCCAGGACCAACCTAGGACAAGCCCAGTACTGCAAACCCGGGACAAACCCAGGACAAGACCAGAAACAACACAGGACAAACCCAGGACAAGCCCAGCACTGCAAACCTGGGACCAACCCAGGACAAAACCAGGACAAAACCAGCACTGCAAACCTGGGACAAACCCAGGAAAAGCCCAGCACTGCACACCCAGCACTGCAAACCCAGCACTGCAAACCCAGGACAAGCCCAGGACAAGCCCAGCACTGCAAACCCAGGAAAAACCCAGCACTGCAAACCCAGGACAAACCCAGGACAAACCCAGGACAAACCCAGGATCAACCCAGGACAAAACCAGGACAAGCCCAGGACAAACCCAGGACAAACCCAGCACTGCAAACCCAGGACAAACCCAGGACAAGCCCAGCACTGCAAACCCAGGACAAACCCAGGACAAACCCAGGACAAACCCAGGACAAGCCCAGGACAAGTCCAGGACAAGCCCAGCTCTGCAATCCCTGCTGGAGCTGCAGGAGCAGCGCTGCCTTGCGGGCCCAGCTGGATCTTTAGCACAGAACCTCAGAGTGATTCTGTGGTTCTGTGAGCCCCAGGAGTGACTCCAGGCTCAGCTGGAGGGTTGCCAGCATCCTCCTGCCCTCCTTTTCCTCCCTGGGGATCCTGGCTCTCCCCTTCCCGCCCACTGGGCTTTGTCAGTGTTTAGGAATAACTCTGTTCATGGATTGAGCAGGATGGACACTCAGGGAGTGCTGGCACCCAGAGCACTCAAACCCCCAAGGGCCAGCCCAGGGTCACCCCAGAGCTGCTCTGGGGCTGTGTCTGGAAAGTTTCCCTGCCAGGATGACATCACAGCAATCCCAGGCAATGAGCTGTCCCTTCAGGGTGTGAAGCTGTGGAATAAACCTTATTCTTTCAAGATCCAGAGCTTAAATTTCAAAGTGAGATGTGTGTGTAATCCCCTCAGGCTGCTTTGAAAGCCCAGCCGGTGTTTGCAGAAGGAACTGGTCATTTTTCTACTCGAGGTCTCAGCAAGGCAGAGCCTGGGGATTGGCTTTTTTTAAATGTTGATACCATGAAATTGCAGTTGGCTGGGAGGGAGGGAGGCTGCAGTTAGTGCAGAAATATGTGCAGGGGTTTCTCTCTGCTGGCTCCAGAGGGAGAAGTGGGGCTGCTCCAGGAGGAAACACAATAATCATCACTCAGAAGGGCCAGCACGGCAGAGAGGAGAGCCTGTCTCATCTGTCAGTCCTGCTTTATCCATTTTCTTGGACTGTCCTGGGCAATGAAGACATCCCAGGCTGGACCTCAGCCGGGCCAAACGATGCAAACATTTGTGGCTGCGCTGAGCACGATTCCTACCCCGGTACAGATCTGCCCCTTGATCTCCAAAGCCAAAGGAACAGAAGCTCCTGAGTTTGCAGCAGGGTTGTTGGAAGGTTTAATTCGATTCTGTCGTCTGTCAGAACAGCAGGCAGAGGGGAGGAATGTACTGGTGTCATATGGAAACCACGGCTCGATGACGGACAAAATTAAATCCTTGCATTTGGACATAAACCATGGTAACACAAAATATGCAGCGAGTCAGGCTTGCTTTTCAGTGCTGAAAACACAAGGCCCCACTTGGCAGGCTGAGGAGGGGATATTAGTCAGATTTAGACATGGTTTTCTTTGTTTTATTGAAGGATAAATAATTATGTGCTGAGATAGTCCAGACTCATGTTAACACAGCTTTGTGTGAACCGCAGCGGAGGATGCTGTGAGAATGGGAAGGACTGAAGGTCCTTTTGCCTTCAAACTCGCTGGGAATTCTGGAAAAGCTCTGTGATTTGCTTCTAGAAAACAACCCCAAAGTTTGCTCCCAAAACACAGAATCACAGAGTTGTTTAGGCTGGAGAAAACCTCGGGATTATCGAGTCCAGCCTTCCCCAGCACTGCCAAGCCCACCACCAGAATCTGACATGCTGATCTCCACAAATCAAACCTTCCAAGCGTTTTCTTCCTGAGTTACCACGGATTCAGGGTATCCATGTGGCCCTGCAGGGTCAGCTCTGTGCTCCTGCTCCAGCTGGGCCCCCAGGCCAGTGCCAGGGGCCAGCTCTGGCTCCCACACAGAGCTTTTGGGGGAAGTTCCTTCTGATGTGGGAGTACTTCTCCCTTGATTGAAAGAAATGTCTGTGCAGAACAACAGACAAAACCCATTTGTCACGAGCCTTTCCTCTCTCAGTGCAAGGATCCTGACAGGGATTTATTGAACACACCCAAATGTGCTGAACAGCTCACAGTGACACTCAGCAAACCCGTGTTCTGCCTCACTTCTCCCAGGGCTGCTCCTGCTTTCTGCTTCAGGCGAAAGCTCACTGTGAGAGCTGCCCATGCTGGAGGATCCAGGGGGTTCCAGCCCTGTCCCTTTGCCACACTCCTCTGTTTGTCTTCACCTCATGGCACAGGAGCTGCTCTGGTCCTGGTTTGGGTTTTGGCCACCCCTCTTCTCCCTCCTCAGCATCCCCACCCCAGCTGCTGCCCCCAGTGTGATTTATGAGCTCTTGCCCACTGCAATCTGCATTTCTGGTGCCTGCCAGCACTAATGGAGCATGCAGAGATCTGACAATATTGACTGATCTTAGTCACTCGAGTTTCTCTTTCCTGACCAGCCTCCTCTGCTGCCAAAAGAATCTTAAAAGAAAAAAGTGGGAGGTGAAAGGCACAATCCACTGAGGAAGATGTGGAACAGCCTTTTTCTAGAAGAAAAGCTGCTCTGCTTCCTGCCCTCTGCTCTGCAGAGGCTGTTCCCCCTCCTGCACTCCCAGTGTCAAATGAACCCTGTAAATCCATTTGGAGAGGGCAGGGGACAGCAGTGTCACCCAGCAGGGAGTGTCCATGGCATGGGATGGAGCTCAGCAGCCCGAGCACGACGTGGGGCTGGATTTCCCATCTCCCTGCTGCTCTGCTCCAGGGCTTTGCTCATTAACAGGGCTCTGATCCTGTGACTGGAACTCCTGGTAAGTGGTTCCTTCGGCAGAGATCCAGCAGAGCACTTAGGCAAATTCATGAATTTATGTCCCATTGACTTCTGTGCAAGTATTTATGTGCTCCAAGCCGTGAGTGTCTTTAAATGCATTTCCAGATTGGGCCCTGTGCTCACCAGGCTTTCTGCAGCCTCGTAAAGCCCAGGCTCTCAGCATCCAGGAGTTCAGGCTCCCATTTCCCCTCAGCCCTCAGCAATGCAGAGAAAATTCTCCTAAACAACAGGAAAATTTTAGTTGGGAACTTCTAATAATTCTGCAGAGCAGCCGAGTTTTGACACATTAAAAGAAACAACGAAGCACCAAAGTGATGGCTGTCAACAGAGTTCATGCCTTTGGGAGCCCCTCCTCTGGCCAGCAAGTCAAAACTGCCTCCCACACCCCATTAAGGTGGATGAACTGAGTGGTTGGGAGCATCTTTGCATTCATCAGTTCTTTTTCAGAAGTGCTAATTTCATTTTTCCAGGCTCCCCGGAGAACAGGAACGCGCTGCTCCCGCCCCGGTGTGATTCCTGCTCTGCCCTCTCCTTCTGCAGCTGCAGCACCACACATCCTTTACCCCATCAAATATTCCAAACCCCAACTGCAGAAAATGATTTACAGTCAGCTCGAGCTGCTCTTAATAGGAGTGGTAATTTCATCAAACTAAAAGCAGCAGTGATTTATTTTTAATTATAATTACTCTTTCGGTGCAGGAAGCGGAGCAGGGTTTGCATTTCCTGCCCTGTTTGTCCTGGCCCTGCACATGAGCCCCCTGCACGACTCCCTGGCTGCATTTCTGGCAATCCTGCATCAAATGTGCTCCAGGCTGTTTCTGTGACTGCAATAAACAGGATTGTGGGTTTGTCTTGGTGCTTTTGCCCTCCCTGACACCAACCAGGAGAATCCAGCAAGGCAGTTTAGAACTGCCCAAACTCTTCTCTTCTTGAAATTCTTTTCCAAGCCTGAACTGCCAGGGGTTGTGAGGGGTGAGGATGAAAAAAACTCCCAGGGAAGCCTGCCTTCAGGAAGATCTGTGCACAGAAAAATCCAATTTCGGCATTCTGGGGGGTTGGGGTTTCTCTCTACTCTCCTCCAAGCCAGGCCTTTGAGGAACAGAGGGACTCAGGTCATGGAGGGGTTCAGCTCCCTTGGAGGAGCTCCCAGAGGGGCAGCCCCAGGTCCCTGCCCTGCTCTCCACATTCCATCCCCCAGGAACTGCACCCCCTGTGCCAGCCAGAGAAAGGGGAGCTGCCAGCTCTGCCTCCCTTGGCCTGAATTAGAGACAGAAAACTGCAAAGCTCGGGATCGGATCTGCCTTTTGCTCACGAGGTCCCAGGGCTGGGAAAGGGTGTTTGTCACCACATTTCTCTTCACAGAGCAATACAAGGCACAATTCTTCCCAAGAATATTTCTGGGTTTCACATTCTCTGAACCTCAGAGAAAGAAAAAAACAATTCTTATCTCATTTACTGCTAAAATGATTCTTATCTCATTTACTGCTCAAACAGTTCTTATCTCATTTACTGCTCCTGTGTTGTTCACAGGTGGAAGGTTGTTTACCTGCAGGGAACTGACCACTGGGTTTTGGTGTGTTTTGATTCACTGACCAGCTGGATGCAGGTGTGTGTGAGCTGGGAATGTCGGGACAGTCACGAGATCCTGCACAGTGGAGTGCGCAGAATATTTTATTATTCTATACTATATCACATCAGTTTAGATGCAATATAGTACAGAATAATAGAATAGAATAAAGTCATTAATTAGCCTTCTGCTATCAGTGGAGTCCTCCTCATCATTCCTCCTTCTCTGGGGGTGAAGATATCCACTGAAGATGTTCCAGTGGGAATGGCCAGGAGGGACCAGCCCGGGTCTCCCCGTGGTTTCCGCGCTCTGGGTGAAGCCCTGGGTCACTCCTTCCCGCCTTCCCTGAGCACCAGTTTGATGCTCTGGCCTGTGAAGCACCAGCTGCAAAGCTCAGCCAGGAGATGAGGCCCAGGGGTGGAGAGGGAAGCGCTGGAATGGATCTGGCAGAGCACGGAGATTAAACTCATGCTGACGGAGCGCAGTCCCCAGGGGCCATGGAATGTGTTCCCAGAGCTGAAAGGATGCTCAGCCAGCCCTCTTTTCATCACCCCTGTCCGTCAGCACCCAGCCAACAACTCCCCAGCCCCGTGGAGATGAGGTATTACAGAGATCAGGCGGCCCAGGGAAGTACAAAAGTGATTGCAAATGTTCTAATCTCATTAATCTGCTGCTTCTCCCCAAAGATGTTCAAAGCTCAGGCCAGATCCTCAGCTGGCAAGTGAAGGAGGAAAGCACTTAAATAAGACCTTAAATTTAAGCTCGTGTTTGAATTCTATTTACCACAAAGTTCATTTGAAGATAAATTCATGCTGAGACAATATTTCTAAGCAAAAAAAGCCCTCACTTGAGCCAGAGCCTTTGCAATATAAACAGAGCTAATCTGTTCTAGATGAGGATTTTCTGCTGTGGGGCTTCTTTCCCACTCTCCCAAGCCCCTTTCAGCCAGCAAAGGGAACAGAATTTGGGGTTTTGGTGCTTTGTCTCAGCAAACCGATTCTACTTGGATTTTGCACATTCAAGTAACTGCTGGAAAAATCACAGTGGAGCAGTTTGTCCCTGGGATGTAACACAGGCAAACCAAAAATTGCTGTAATAATTAATTATTCAAAATCTGGTGCACTGGTTTACAGCCTCAAAAGATCTCTTTTCCTGACCCTCTTTTCTTTCCCTGCAATTACTTGGGAACTGCAAGCACTGTTGTGGTTTGGGGTGTTTTGAGGATTAATACATCCAGGCAAAAATTAATGTCTGGGTAAAAAAATTGATACATCCAGGTAAAAACTAATATATCCAGGGAAAAATTAAGGCATGCAGGTAAAAATTAATATATCCAGGTAAAAAATAATGCATCCAGGAAAAGCAGGCAGTGTAGACCTGTATGATGTCATCACCTACAGACACCCCAATTAAAGCTGGACTGTTATCTCAGTTATTATTGCCACTGTCATATTTTCTGAAAAAATCCCTTCACCAGGATTTCTAATCCTGGGAAGCTGAGAAGTGCAGGAGCTCTGGTGGTGCTGGGATGGAGCTTCCTCCTGTGGAGGGGCCGCTCCTCAAGTTTCCCTCTGCTGGAGAAGCTTTTGGCTGGCTGGGTGTGTGGTGTTTCACCCCAGGGACACTTTTGGCCATGGCTGGGTGGTGTTTCACCCCAGGGACACTTTTGGCCATGGCTGGGTGGTGTTTCACCCCACAGACACTTTTGGCCATGGCTGGGTGGTGTTTCACCCCAGGGACACTTTTGGCCATGGCTGGGTGGTGTTTCACCCCACAGACACCTTTGGCCATGGCTGGGTGGTGTTTCACCCCAGGGACACTTTTGGCCATGGCTGGGTGGTGTTTCACCCCAGGGACACTTTTGGCCATGGCTGGGTGGTGTTTCACCCCAGGGACACTTTTGGCCATGGCTGGGTGGTGTTTCACCCCAGGGACACTTTGGGCTGACTGGGTGCTGCCCTGGGCACGTGGGCACAAGTCCAGGCATGCAGGAGCTCTGCTGGGGCTGGGATGGAGCTTCCTCCCGTGCAGGGGCCGCTCCTCAGGGTTCCCTCTGTGGAGAAGCTTTGGGGCCATGGGGAAGGAAAGGAGTGGGTTCTGCTGGAGGGTTTGGATCCAGAGCTTTATTCTGGCCCACAGCCTCTGAACCCACAGCAGCTCCAGCAGAACTCCTGAGCCCGTGGCTGCTGCTCCTTTAACCCCGGGAGAGGGCAGGGAAGGGGCAGGGAGCCACCAGCCAGGGACAGGAGGGGAGGGCTCAAGGGACAGAGGACACCTGGATGGCCCAGTGCCCCCGGGGGTAGAGGGCATCCTTTGAACCTGCCAATCACTTCTGGAATGCCAGGACTGACAGACAGTGCTGGGAGGGGAAAGGAGAGGGGACTGACACACCTGGGATGGAATTATCAGGGAGGGATCCAAAGTTCTGGGGTAAACCCTGAAATCACTCAGGGGTGACAAAGCAGCCCCGGGTGGGTGCTGGGGAGCAGCCCCGGGCTGGAGGTGCCAGGAGCTGCCCAGGCTCTGCCTCAGGGCCACGACTGGCACTGGCAGTGGGCACGGAGTGGGACAGCAGCTCTGGGGCCCGGGGAGCAGAGGGTAAGGAGACGTTAATGTGTGCAGTCAGCTCCCATCTTGCACTCTGCGAGTGTGCTGGTATGAGTGGTTCTGACACCCTGAACATAAACCAGATGGCCCCTTTCTTACGCCATATCATGCAAAGAGAGATTTGAATTAATTCATGTAGAAATCATGACAATTCTGTTGCTGTTGGAACTCAGTATAGCGGACAGGGTGGCAGGAGATTATGCTGAATTTTTAACTTATAAAATACTAGTGACAGATGTCACCGCCTGTTCTCCTTTGTTGTTTCTCGTCCTTTCTCCATCCTCTAGGGTCCTCCTGCCCTTCTCCAGAGCTTTACCTCTGGGCTGCATGGCTTAAAAACTCATTTAAATACACTTCTGTGCAGAACTTTACACACCGTGTGTAAAGAAAGATCCACCAACCCCAGGAGCGCCTGCCTGAAGCACAAACACGCTGGGGAAAAGGAGATTTCATTTTCCAGCCAACTCCACCTAGAGCCCTTTAGAAACCCCATCCCCAATCAATGACGGGGATCGATGGCCCGTGCAGGCAGCAGCGCCTTCCTGGCGGTGTCACCGCGGGCAGGAGGGACCGGCGGGAGGCAGGAATTCCGGCAGGGAAGGCGCCGTGCCCGGGGTCCTGCCGTGCTGTCCCTGCCCGTGGGACACCGCCAGCCCCCGGGCGGGGATGCGGTCACACCTGTGCAGCGAGGTGCGGCGGCAGGGGCTGCAGCTCCGAGCTCAGCATCCCTGGGCTGGCGCTGCTGGAGGACACCCCACTGGCCCTGTCCCCCTCTGGGGACACCCCACTGTCCCCGTCCTCCCCTGGGGACACCCCACTGGCCCTGTCCCCCTCTGGGACACCCTGCTGTCCCTGTCCCTCTCTCGGACACCCTGCTGTCCCTTCCCCCTCTGGGGACACCCCACTGTCCCTGTCCCTCTCTCGGACACCCCACTGTCCCTGTCCCTCTCTTAGACACCCTACTATCCCTTCCCCCTCTGGGACACCCGACTGTCCCCATCCCCCTCTGGGACACCCTATCCCCCGCTGGGGACACCCCACTGTCCCTGTCCCTCTCTGGGACACCCCACTGTCCCTATCCCCCGCTGGGGACACTCCACTGTCCCCATCCCCCTCTGGGACACTCCGCTGTCCCTGTCCCTCTCTCGGACACCCCACTGTCCCTGTCCCTCTCTGGGACACCCCGCAGTCCCTGTCCCTCTCTGGGACACTCCACTGTCCCTGTCCCTCTCTGGGACACCCCGCTGTCGCTGTCCCTGTCCCGCTCTCTCCTCTCCCGCAGTTCCAGCGCTGCCCCAGCGCTCTCAGCCCCGTGTGGCCCCGGCGCCTTTCATCCCCCGAGCCCCGCGGGGCTGGAGCAGCTCCGGGCCGGGCTGGGGCCCCTCCAGCCGCACAAAGGCGCCGAGGGCGGTGCGGCCCGCCTGTGCTGATGCTGCCTTTCCCTTCCAGCAGCGGCTGCGGGGTTCGGGTCGCTGCCTCCCGGAGGATGCCCAGGCTGCTCCCGGTCCTGCGGGGCGGCAGCGCTGCCGGGCCCTGCGGAGCCCCGCGTTTCCTCCCCTTCCACCGGGGAAATTTCTCCTCCGCCCCCCATCCCCCTCGGAACCTGAATGAACACTTCTTTCAGTAATGGGTTTTTTCCACCTGGTTGAGTTGATGAAAGGTTTATGAGTTGACATTCAGTGCGAGGAGAACAAAGCGAGCGCGGGCTGTGCGTGCGCGGGGGCGGGGACGGGCGCGACAGAGCTGCTGAAAACTTTATTACAAACTGAGAGGCGCTGGGAGCCATAAATCACCGGCTGCTCCCTGCGAACCCCCGGGAAGCTGCCACGGCACAGCACAGGCGGCGACACAAGGATGGGCACCAGGGAGCGGCGCTGGGCCGCTGGGAGGAAGGACAGGAAGGAGGAGGAGGAGGAGGAGGAGGAGGAGGAGGAGGAGGAGAGGATGAAGCTGGCTGAGCATCCATCTCTCCCCGTGCCAGACAGCGATGTCCGGACTCCCCAGCTCAAATCCCAGAAAGATTCGGGTTGGAAATCCCAGAAATCCCGTCCAGTACCACCCCCTGCCGTGGGAGGGGACACTCCCACCAGCCCGGCTTGTTCCCGGGCCTGGAAATGTGAGTTATGAACGGAACAGCTCCAGAGGCGTTTCCAGAGGCAGGAGTTGCTGTGTCGGGCCAGCTCAGGGGGAGAATCAGCTTCAGGCAAGAATCTGCCCCTCGGACAGAGCCCTGTCCCGGTTCCACCCGCGCTTCCCTCGGATTCCGCCTCTGCCCAGGTAGAGCCGGCAGCTCCTGTTTACCAACACAGCTGAGCAGCAGCTTGCTGTGAGTGTTTAAAAACACCGCGCCCAAAACAAACAAACAAAAGGCTTTCAGCTGGTATTTGTTAGGAAACCAGCGTTAACAGGCTCACAGTTATGAAAAGCACCTTTAGCAACGCGAGAGGAATGATTTTTACTTTGCATTACAGAGAAGGGGAGAAAGAGCAGAGCTGCCACCAGCTGAGCCTGCGAAACGAGCAGGAGGCGTAATGTCACAGCGGCTCCCGGCTCACACATGGCACTGCCACTGCCACACGCTGTCCCCAGGGCAGCCTGGCCGGCCCCAGAGCAGCCTGGCTGACCCCAGGACCCTGCCACACCTTTGGCAGGTCGGGGCTGCAGCGAGAGAAAGAGGGAACGAGAGCACCTTCCCCTAAACCATCCCTACACCATCCCTACACCGTCCGTACACCATCCATACACCATCTGTACACCCGCCTCACCCCATCCCTGCACCTTCCCTACACCATTCCCACCCCATCCCCACACCTTCCCTGCCCTATCCCTTCACCAACCTCACCCCATCCCTAAACCATTCGTACACCCTCCTCACCCCATCCCTACCCCTTCCGTGCACCATCCCTTCACCATCCCCACACCTTCCCCAGCCCATCCCTGCACCACCCCTACACCGTCCCTCCACCATCCCTTCACCATCCCCACACCTTCCCTTCAATCCCCACACCTTCCCTACACCATCCCTTCACCATCCCTGCACCATCCCTACACCTTCCTCACCCCATCCTTACACCATCCCTACACCTTCCTCACCCCATCCTTACACCATCCCTACACCTTCCTCACCCCATCCCTACACCATCCCTACACCATCCTTACACCATCTCTGCACCATCCCTGCACCATCCTTACACCATCCCTACACCATCCCTACACAGTCCCCACACCTTCCTCACCCCATCCCTACACCATCCTTACACCATCCCTGCACCATCCCTACACCATCCCTACACCTTCCCCACCCCATCCCTGCACCTTCCCCATCCCCACCCCATCCCTACACCTTCCCTACACCTTCCCTACACCTTCCCTAACCCTTCCCCACCCATCCCTCGCTCCGGGCGCGCTCAGCCTCCTCCCGGCTCTGTGGCACGCTTCGTTCTTCCAGCGTGCCACAGAAAGGGGGTGCTTTCATCCCTGCCTCCCCTGCCAGCAGCAGCCTCGGTTCTGCTCTAATTGACGCTGTTAATTAGCAGTGCCCGCGCGGTGCCCGGGCCAGCGGGAGCGCTCTCCCGGCCGTGCCGGTGAGCGGCTCCGGGTCGGGATGCGGAGCACGGAGCGGCTCCCGACCTCTCCCCGGCCATCCCGGGCGCGGCACAAACGCGATTCTATTTTAAACTGCGATACGAGGCCGCCGCTGCCTCTCGGAGTGCGGATGTCCTGGAAATGTCAGGGCAGAGCAGTGTGCTCCGGAGATTAGAGCCGTTCCAGCTCGCAAATGGCACAGGACACTCACAGATGTTACTGTAGCCGCGGCTCAGACGCACTTGCTCGGGTTTAACTTGTTGAATTGCATTTAGAAATAAATACAGAATAAAAAAAAAAAGGAGAAGGGGCACATGCTGAAAGACTGTGAGCAGCTGTGCCTTTGCTCAGGTTTTATCCTGGCTAAATAAATCTCCTTTCCCCCATAACAGCCAGCAGTTCTTAGAAGCCTCGCAGAGATGACTGTAAATAACTGAATTCCTGGGCCAAAGTATGCTGAATATTCCCAGCCTGGTTGCGTGTGGAGCAGTGGAAGAGTTACCAGCTGCTGTGCAGGGATCAGAGGGGCGGCTGTGAGGCTCAGAGAACCTCTGCTCCAGCAGCACTGACAACAATTCCAGAGCAGACTCACCCTGGGATGCTGCCACTTTTATGCACCTCCATTTGAGAGCTGCTGATTTGCAGATACTGAGACCTGAGCAGCTCTGACGTTTTTACAAAACCAGGTGCTTTTAAGACGTACCTTTAAAATCAAAACCCGTTTTAAATCACTGCTGAGAGCCTTGGCTGGTGTCTAATTGTGCTTCTGGGCACTGGCTCTGAGGAGCAGCCGAGCCCTGGCCTAGATCAGCAGGCAGTGACACGCATCCCTCACACTAATGGGCTGCTCCTGGCTGTGCTGGGGAGAGGCACAGGGAAGGGCTGGGCAGAAGAGCTGAGATGAACTGAAAAAAACCCCAAAATAAAAGTCAGGTGTGACTGCAGCTCCAGCCCAAACGCTTGGTGTTCATCATTTGCTCCTTTTCTGGGCTCAGCACTCCTGAGCAGTTCTGGGGCTCTGCAGAAAGGAAAGTGCAGAGAGGATGGAGTTGGGGCTGTGCAGAAAGGAAAATACAGAGAGGATGGAGTTGGGGCTGTGCAGAAAGGAGAGTGCAGAGAGGATGGAGTTTGGGGCTGTGCAGAAAGGAAAATACAGAGAGGATGGAGTTGGGGCTGTGCAGAAAGGAAAATACAGATAGGATGGAATTGGGCCTCTGCAGAAAGGAAAGTGCTGAGAGGATGGAGTTGGGGCTGTGCAGAAAGCAAAGCACAGAAAGCAAGGTAAAGAAAAGCTGGAGTCTGAGGCTTTGCAGAAAGCAAAATACAGAAAAGCTGGAGTTTGGGGCTCTGCAGAAAGGAAAGTACAGACAGGCTGGAGTTGGGGCTCTGCAGAAAGCAAGGTACAGAAAAGCTGGAGTCTGAGGCTTTGCAGAAAGCAAAGTACAGACAGGCTGGATTATTCTGGGGCTCTGCAAAAAGGAAAGTACAGAAAAGCTGGAGTTGGGGCTCTGCAGAAAGCAATGTACAGACAGGCTGGATTATTCTGGGGCTGTGCAGCAAGCAAGGTACAGAGAGGATGGATTATTCTGGGGCTGTGCAGCAAGCAAGGTACAGAAAGGATGGATTATTCTGGGGTTGTGCAGAAAGCAAGGTACAGAGAGGCTGGAGTCTGTGATCAGCCCCAAGTTCGTGGGGATTGAGCAAACCCTACCCAGGCGGAGGAAGCCGCTGCTGCTCAGGGTCTGCTGCAGCCTGAGGAAAGCCAGGCACGGGAACAGGCACAAATCCCCTGGAGATGGGAATTGTTCTGAGCTTGGATCGAGCCCCAGAGCCAAGCCCTGCTCTACCCAGACAAGCTCAGGCCTAGAGCTGGGCCCTGGGACTGTGCTGGGGGCGCTTTCATCCTGCCCTGGCTTGGCTTCCAGGGATGACTTTGTTCTGTCAGATGTGGCTGCTAATTACGAGCCCTCCAAGTGCCATTAGTGGTTTAACTGGAGGGAAATTGAGCCATATAAACAGCACCATCCTCTGTTTATGTTAAGCTGGATTTCCCTTTTGATATTTATTGAGGGAGACCTGGATTTGTTTGAAGATTCAGCTCAACTTGTTAAGATTTTACTGGAGGAAGGAATTCAGCCACTGGAATTGCCACTGGCAGCTTGGGGAGGGAAGGAACAGGGCTGGGGCAGAGCTGCCACTGCACAGGCACTGCAGGAGGGGTCACACAGGAAATTCTGGGGGTGCAGAGCCATGAAAGAAGGGCAGGAACACCCCACTGGCAGTTTCCAGGCTGGAGAGCTCAGCACTCTGGGCCTGGGGTTGAGTTTTGTCTCGCAGGGCTGAAATATCATTTCAGTCTTAAGTGGTTAAGAAATTACAGTTTGGAGAATAGGGTCAAAGAAAAGCCTTGCTGAAAAACTGCATGAAAAAAAATTATACTTGAAAAAGTCACTTTTTAGATATTCTTAAAAGAAAAGCTTTTATTTTTTTTTTCCCATAGAGAGGAAGTTATATTTTAGTTTAAAAATAAAAGCAGCTAGTTATGGTAGAAGGTGAGAGACACCTTTAGTAAAATGTTGAGAAACACAAATTCTTTCCAATGTTGGAAGCAGATTTTGGTCAGCTGCAGGAACAGGGAGTGAGAACTCAGACAAACTGAATTTATCAGCCTGGAGGATGACAGGGGGAGGCCGAGGGCACAAGGCACTGCACAGAATGCAAAGACAAGGAGAATATTGGGCAATATTCCCCCAGAGAACACCTCAGGCTGATCCAGGTGGGATCAGCTCCTAGGAGCTCATCCAGCTGGGAATGCAGAGCCAAATGCTGGCTCTGGGAAAGGCTGAGGGCTGGGTCGAGCCTGGAGGTGCAGCTGTGTGTCACTGTCACATTTTCTAGAAAAATCCTCTTTGCCCAGGATTTTCTCCTGGGCAGCTGAGAAACCTCAGAGAAAAATGAAAACAATAATGATCTGATTTGCTTCTCCTGTGTTTTGCTGCTTTGGAATGTGGTTGGAGATCGTTTATCCAACTGGTGGGGTTGTTTGATCGGTTTCATGTGAATTGTTTTGACTTAATGTCCAGGCTCTGCAGCCACCAGCAGTGAATCCTTTCTCTGTGGGGACAGCTGTTGCCACAGCAGCCCATCCTCCAGGTGGAGCTGGGTGGGAAGGAGCAGAAAAAAAGCCCTAAAACAAATCCCTGCTGTTTGCTGTCCGCTTCCACTGGTGGCTGGCTTGGCTGCCTCCGCCATAAAAAGCGAAACTTGATTATTTCTGACCAGGGCTGGGGAAGGGGAAGCTGCAGTAGGGCAGAAAGTAGCATCCAGGGAGGAGCATCCAGGGAGGAGCATCCAGGGAGGAGCAGCTCAGCCATCCCCGTTCTGCTGCTGCCTGCAGAGCTGCAGCCCCTGCTCCTGCAGAAAGCCGCAATTACTCACGGCTGACAGCTCAGCCCCACAAAGCCTGGCGAGTTCAAAGCTCTCCCCACCTGGTATTTCTCTTTTACAAGCTCCAGAGTGGAACTTTGGGAATGTTTGAACCTTGCTTTCCCACACGCCCGGGCGTTGCTGCGCTCGCCTCCCTCTGCCCCCTCTCCTTGCCCTGGCTACAGCTGAGATCATTCAGCAGGCAGAAGAGCTCTCAGGATTGGGTTTAAAAGAAGCCAAATGGAATAAATTTGATCTCTGGGAGACTTTCAGCGCCCAAAAGATCCTGCAGAACCCAAGGCTCTGTTCACCAAGTGATGAAAGCAGCCCAGGCTGGTTTGCAGAGGCTCTGGGGGCTCCTCTGGTGGCCCTGCAGGGTGGCACAGATGTGAGCCTGGAGGTGGCACAGCTGCAGCCCAGGAGGTTGGTCCTGCCTGGGCCAGCTGCTGCCCTGCTGCACTTCACTTCTCTCCAGGTGAATAAATGGAGGCCTCCACTTCCCCTCAGGCTGCACCGTGTGTACACGAGTGGCAGCTCCCCTATCAGATCCCTGTACAAAAACTGCTGTCAGCCTATTAATAATCTGCAAAAACACCTTGGAACTTGACTCAATGAGGGCACATTGCAAATGGGCTCTAATGGCTTTTATTCCTCATCTCTGTCACCTCAGATCTAATCTGCCGTCGGCTCATTTTTTATCCTCTCTGGTCCCCTCTAGAGTCACCCAGCAGCTCTTCCCCCAGCTCAGGGGGGCTGTGAGGGGCCAGCAGGGGTTTGTGCACAGGGAAGGGTCAGGGGTGCCAGGCAGAGCTTGGGACTGATGCTGGATCCTGATTTTTTTCGTTGTTTTGGGGCCAGCTGTGCATTTTTAGTGGAAACAATGAAATCCCTGCAGCTCCTGTGCCCGTGTTTGAGCTCCCAGACCTCGTGCTGGGTTTGGTGGGGAACATTTGGAGAAAGCACAGGGAGGATCAGAGGCTGCTGAGATCCTTCTCCTCTGTTGGAAACCACAGGAGGAAAGGGGGAGCCACTGCAGAGCCTTACACAGCACCTGGGACCTGGTCAGGCTTTTCGAGCTTCACCTGCTCCAGAGTTCTTCATTAGACATCGCTACATCTTTTAATTAGGTGGCATTCCCAGGTCTCTAATTGCCTTTAGAAGCCAGGGGGAAGGCAGGAGGCAGCTCCTGACAGAAGTGGCTCAGTGTGGGATTCTCAGAGAGGAGCCACAAGTCCCTTTTCCCCTCAGCCACCTCGGCATCACAATCTGTTTAGGAGCTCCTTCTTTTCTGTTTTATTTGGTTGTGCAAACATTAATTTAAGGAATATTTCTCAAGCCTCCTGGGGGAATCCAACCCAATTTCCAGAGACAAAGCATGTGCAGAAATGACTAACATTTCTCTTTGAGGAGGGGAGGAGATTTAAGGCTTTTGACTCAAGGTTTTTTCCCCCCTCTTTCTCCTCTTTTCTTCTAAGTATCTCTTTATTCATCACTTTAATTACCTAATCGTAAATTTCTTTAGGGGGTTACTTAGAAGGAAAATTAGCATCAAAGCTTGGCAGTAAATTCAGGGGCTTTTGGAGCAGGTCCAAGCTGTTTCACCTGTGATTAATTAGAAGATTTTTTTTTTTCTTTAAGTGCCAGAGGGCTGCTGAGGTCTTTAAGCAGTTACATGACTGCTGGCAGCTCAGGAATTATGATTGATGCTCCAGGCTGGCATTTAGGACTTGTGCTCCTCTTTGGTGCTTGCCTGGAGAAGGGAGGACACCAGGAGCAAAGGCTGCCCACGGGAGGAAAGGCACTGGGACCAGTTCCCTGCTGGTGCTCCACAGAATCCAGAGGGGACCCAGGGAGAAGGGAGCTCATCCTGCTCAGATTGTGCCCTGCAGAGTCACAATGTCAACTTAAAGCAGCCCTCTCCTCTTGGAAGCTTTCTTTAAGCAATGGGCTTAAGTGAAAGGAAAACAGGACCTGGAACCTGTAAAAAAAGACTTAAAAATCCTCTTCCCTTTCACAAAACACTGATATTCCTTTCTCCTTTCCCCGAGAGGCAAAAAATGAACCCCACAGTTGTTTTGTTTTGTTGTAGCAGAAAACCAGAGAGCCAAATTCCAGACTGATCTGGCTCCTCCTTCTGGCTGGAAATAAAAATCCTGTTGTTCCACCAAAGGGGAAAAAAAAAAAACCCAAGAAACTCAAGCCAAATCAAGCCCCAGGTTCTCCATGGAAGCTCCAGCAGGAGTCAGGAGCATCAGGCAGCTCTAGTGGGACCCCAGAGCTCTGCCAGCCTGCGGGAGCAGCACCAGGGAGTGGGAGTGTCAGGGGTGGGATGGTCAGGATGGATGGAGACCAGAGAGCTCTGAAACCAGGTCTGGAATTTGGGGTTTATTGCAAAGGGTCCTGCTGGGAGCTGCCAGCCACAGCTCAGAGCAGAGAGAGAAGAGAGAGAGGTAAAGAGAGAGAAGGCAGGAGAGTGGTAAGGAGGATGAGAGCGAGGTTCCCATTCCAATACCATAAATCTCCTTCTGTGCTGAATATTCCAATTCTCACTGACCAATCCAGCCCAAGATCCAAACCCTACAGCATTTACACACAGCCCACAAGAATCATTACATTGCCACACTGTGTTCCATTTTAAACCCTAAAATCTCCTCTCTGGGCCCCTTCTGCCCAGCCAGTGGGGTCTGCTCTGCCCCTTGGGGCTCCCTGCAAGCAGAGGGTGTTGTTCCATCCAAAGGGGATCACCTCCAGCCAGCCACACCATTGTTTCCCAGCTGTTCAGTAACTGAGGGATCTCAGAGCTTGCTTTCATTTCCATCTCACTTATAGTTACCATATTCTCCAAACCTTTTTTCAGGCAATCACATTTATAAGGTTTTCCTGTTCCATCCTCCCCAGCAGCAGGGGAGCTCTGCAGCCCAGGGCAGGGGCTGTGCCTCCCTGCTTCCTGCATTTCTGCCCCAACAATGCCCAGCAGGCTGGAGTGGCAGCTCCAGGCACCCACACACAGCCTCTCTCCCACACCTTTGCTTCTCACAGCTTGTGACAACAGAGATTATTCCTTGCTGGAAGAATGTGGCATTGTTGACATTAAAAAAAAAAGGCAAAACAGGCCTTTGCTTTGCTTGAACAGCACAGGCTCTCTTGATCAGCTGTCAGAGGTGCCTCAGCTGTACAAAGCATTTAAACCTGTCTAACATCAAAAAGTAAGGTAAGACAAGTCACTTTGATGCTCCAGAGCACATGCCTAACATGATTATTGCAGCATCTTCCTGGTGATAATAGAATTATGCAAAGGAGGCCTTGACCCATTAATGCTTTTACCTTTCTTAGGATTTCTCTGCCTGTTCCCTCCTTCCCCAGCAGCAGAAGTGCTGGCTCAGGCAGAGAGCTGAACAAAGGCTGCCAGGGACAGGAGTCACCTGTGAACAGCTTTTGGTGTTTCTTGCAGTTTTCCTAGAGCAAAATGCCCTGGCACTGCACAAAATCTGCTGAATATCAGAACACAGAGGCCCAGGCACGTGTGGTTCTTTAAAGCATGAGGAAGGAGAGGGGATGTGACCCTCTGTGTGCCCTGCTGGGACAGAATTCCAGCTGGGAATGAGGGAAGGTTCAGCTGGTGACAATACAGAGACCCTGCAGGATCTGGGGCTGCAAACCCTGCCCAGGCTCTTCCTTCTGAATTGTAAACTCTGTGTTTCCAGCTCCCTGTGCTGAGGGCTGGCCTGAGACCCTCAGCTGCTGCTGGGGCTGGCTTGGCCGGGGGGTAAACAGAGCCCCCTGCACAAACCCTCAACTGAGTTTGCATATCCAGGGGTGCTTTCAGGCCAAAACTCTCCTAGCAGCAGCTCAGCTGACTGCCTTGGCTGCAACTCAGGCCTGCAAAGGGCTGGCAGGAGGAAGGCTGGACACTTCCTCTGTGCTGTTTGCTCCAAGCATGGCTCACCGAGTCCTGCTTGCAATCTGTCCTCAAGTGCAAAAGCACCAGGGGTTTGTTCCAAGGAGGATGAGTCCAGCACAGGAACAGCCAGACCTGGATCCAAACCCCAATTGTCCCAAACTCCAAACCTCCCAAACCCCCCAAACTTCCCAAACCCCAAATCTCCCAACCCCCAAATTTCCCAAATCTCCCAAACCCCAAATCTCCCAAACCTCCCAAATCTCCCAAATCTCCCAAGCCTCCCAAAACTCCCAAAGCTCCCAAAGCTCCCAAAGCTCCCCAGCACAGCCAAGTTTCCATCTGCAGCTTTGGGCCAAGGCTTGGCTCGTGCTTCTTCCTCGTGTTGGGCTCCTGTGCTGGGATGGGCATGGACACCTCAGCCAGATGTGCAGGGCTGGGATGGGCATGGACACCTCAGCCAGATGTGCTGGGCTGGGATGGAGATGGACACATCAGCCAGATGTGCTGGGCTGGGATGGAGATGGACACCTCAGCCAGATGTGTTGGGATGGAGATGGACACCTCAGCCAGATGTGCTGGGATGGACATGGACACCTCAGCCAGATGTGCTGGGATGCAGATGGACACCTCAGCCAGATGTGCAGGTTTGGGATAGAGATGGATACCTCAGCCAGATGTGCAGGGCTGGGATGGAGAACCCCTCACACCTCATCCAGCTGTGCAGGGCTGGCACCAGAACCAGGGCTCTGCCTCTGCCCCCCCCCGCTCTTTTCCTTTTCCTCATCAGCCCAGCTCTGCCCGTTCCCCTGGCCACAAAAGCTCCTGGAGCATCCCCTGCAAACAAAGCCTTTCTTCCCCCATTTTGCCGTCCAAACCAGAAAAAAAGGAGCAGGACCTTATCCCTGAGCTTTGGGAATCTGTTAATTGGCTCCCCAGTAAAATTACAGTGCCTCTGCTGCCTGATAATGATTGTAAATGACAGGGACTATCAGGTTTACCTTGTGATGTCCCTGGGGAGCTTGCAGTTAGTTTAGTCTGAGCTCTGCGTCAGCTGTTTGGGTTCCTTTCTTCTCAGCATGTGGTATCTGGACTCAAGCTGCAGCCTTTCAAACCTAATTAGTGTTAGGGGAAAGAGAGGGAGGAAAAACACCAAACACCATCACTCTCCTCCCTCAGCTGACTCAGTAATGTGCAGGCAGGGCCTGATTTATTGGACAAGTTCAGTTTGGTTTTGTTTTTTTTTGTTTGCATTTTTTTCATGCTTATCAATCCAATGTCTTTGGCTCAAGATGCAAAAAACCTGAATTTTGGTTTCAACCACTGATGGCATGTGCAGAGTTCTCTGGAATGGTTTAATTTTGCTCAGGAGTGGGATACAGACATTTCAAGTAGAGCTAATTTGGCTCTGGAGCAGGATGGGATGAATGTTTTGATTGCTCAGAATCTTTAAACCAAGACTCAATGTCTCTCTAGGAGAGCTGGAGCTGCACCATCCCTGAATCAGTGGCTGGAGCAGGTGAGAGGAGAAGGCTCCCTCCACCTGGGAACTCCCTGAAATCCCACCAGGACTCTTCCATCTCTCCCTGCAGTTGCCACATTCTGAAAACATCTCTCTGTGCCCTTGTCTCAGTCAGTATTTTTTGGAAAAAACTCAAAACTTCAAACTCAGATCGAAGACAAAGCAAGGCCTGGAGTGCCACACTCTTTCTCTGTCTCTCTCCTTTTTTTTTTAACTCTAAATTTGGTTCTTCTGCCTGCAGCTCCAAGAACTCCTTTCCCAGCCTTCCTCCAGAACTCCCTTCCTGCACGGAGCCACTCTGGAATCTCCTGCATCTCCCTGTGTCACAGATATGTTTTATGAAAAATCCTTTCCTTAGGATTTTTCCTCCTGAGAAGCTGAGAGGCCTCAGGAACAAAATGATTGTTTGCTGATGTGGGATGCAACAGGTGGAGCTGGGATTGGTCTCATGAGGTTGTTTCTAATTAATGGCCAATCCCAGCCCAGCTGTGTCAGTCCAAACCTTTGTTATTCATTCCTTTTCTATTCTCAGCCAGCCTTCTGATGAAATCCTTTCTTCTATTCTTTTAGTATAGTTTTCATATGATATATATCATAAAATAATAAATCAGCCTTCTGAACATGGAGTCAACTTTCTCATCTCTTCCCTCATCCTGGGACCCCTGTGATCACCGTCACATCCCTGAGCTGGGGAAGAAGGGTGTCAGTAAATCCCTTAGGCTGATCCCAAATCCTCTTAGCAACATCTGCCCCCATTGTTGGGCACAGGTCTGTAATGGTGTTAGAGTGATTCCCAGGCTTTCAAAGGCAGCATCAGCAGCTCCTCGAGTGCAGGAGTGATACAGCTGGGGGGGAATCTGCACTTTACATATTTAACAGAAGCGTGCTGAGCTCTTTAACATATCATTGCTGTACTTTTTGACATCAAAAGGATTGCATTTCCATACTTGGGTGAATTAATAGGATTTGCATGTCACCCTCATTCTGTACTTTCTTTGCTGAGTTACACTGCAGGAATTTGAAAGGTGGGGAGGCTGTGGAGGTGTGCTCTGTGTGTGAGAGCTCAGGAATGACACACAGCTCTGGGGAGGGTTTGAAGGCGCTTTGAAGGAGCAGCACGTCTGTCACGTGCCCAGGAGATGTGTCCTTCCTCCCCAGCTGATCTCTGCTTGCAGCAGCACTGCTGGGAGCCCCTCTGCACACAGAGGCCAGGCCAAAATCTGCTCCAGGACCCAGCAGCTGCCCGGTCCCAGCCACCCTGAGCTGCTGCTGAGCTTCCAGAGCTGGTCCTGCAGGGCTCAGGAACCCAGGGCTGGATCAGGGGGAATTTAGGGCTGGATCAGGGGGAACCCAGGGTTGGATCAGGGGGAACCCAGGGTTGGATCAGGGGGAATTCAGGGCTCATTTGGGTTCAGGAACCTCGGGCTGGATCAGGGGGAACCCAGGGCTGGATCAGGAGGAATTCAGGGCTGGATCAGGGGGAATTCAGGGCTCATTTGGGCTCAGGAACCCAGGGCTGGATCAGGGGGAACCCAGGGCTGGATCAGGAGGAATTCAGGGCTGGATCAGGGGGAATTCAGGGCTCATTTCGGCTCAGGAACCCAGGAATGGGTCAGGGGGGAATTCAGGGCTCATTTAGGCTCAAGGACCCTCAGCTGGAATTGGAGGAATTCAGACTCATTTGGGCTCAGGAACCCAGGGCTGGATCAGGGGGAAATTTAGGCTCCTTTTGGCCTAGGAACCCAGGAATGGGTCAAGGGGGAATTCAGGCTCATTTGGGTTCAGGAATCCAGGATTGGATCAGGGGGAATTTAAGGCTCATTTGGACTCAGTAACCCAGGAATGGGTCAGACGGGAATTCAGGACTTTTTTGGGCTTAAGAATGCACAGCTGGATCAGGAGGAATTCAGGGCTCATTTGGGCTCGGAAACCCAGGGCAGGATTGGGGATTGCCCTAGGGAGGGCAGCCAATCAGCCTAGGGTTAGGGCAGGTGCCAAAGAGAAAGCCCTCGAGGAGGCCAGGTTGTGGCAGTTTTGCGATGCCCCTGGGATGCCCTTTGCAGCTGCAGTGTGCCCGGAGCACTGGGTATTTTAGTTTGCGGAACCCTAATTCTAACCCTAACCCTAACCCTAACCCTAACCCTAACCCTAACCCTAACCCTAACCCTAACCCTAACCCTAACCCTAACCCTAACCCTAGGCAGGGTAGCAAATCAGCCTACGGTTAGGAGAGGTGCCAAAGAGAAAGCCCTCGAGGAGGCCAGGTTGTGGCAGTTTTCCGATGCCCCTGGGATGCCCTTTGCAGCTGCAGTGTGCCTGGACCTCTGGGCCTTTTAATTTGCGGAACCCTAACCCTAACCCTAACCCTAACCCTAACCCTAACCCTAGGCAGGGCAGCCAATCAGCCTAGGGTTAGGGCAGGTGCCAAAGAGAAAGCCCTCAAAGAGGCCAGGTTGTGGCAGTTTTGCGATGCCCCTGGGATGCCCTTTGCAGCTGCAGTGTGCCTGGAGCTCTGGGCCTTTTAGTTTGTGGAACCCTAACCCTAACCCTAACCCTAACCCTAACCCTAACCCTAACCCTAACCCTAGGCAGGGTAGCAAATCAGCCTAGGGTTAGGTCAGGTGCCAAGGAGGAAGCCCTCGAGGAGGCCAGGATGTGGCAGTTTTGCGATGCCCCTGGGATGCCCTTTGCAGCTGCAGTGTGCCTGGAGCTCTGGGCCTTTTAGTTTGTGGAACCTTAACCCTAACCCTAACCCTAACCCTAACCCTAACCCTAACCCTAGGCAGGGTAGCAAATCAGCCTAGGGTTAGGTCAGGTGCCAAGGAGGAAGCCCTCAAGGAGGCCAGGTTGTGGCAGTTTTGCGATGCCCCTGGGATGCCCTTTGCAGCTGCAGTGTGCCTGGAGCTCTGGGCCTTTTAGTTTGTGGAACCCTAACCCTAACCCTAACCCTAACCCTAACCCTAACCCTAACCCTAACCCTAACCCTAACCCTAACCCTAACCCTAGGCAGGGTAGCAAATCAGCCTAGGGTTAGGTCAGGTGCCAAGGAGAAAGCCCTCGAGGAGGCCAGGTTGTGGCAGTTTTGCAATGCCCCTGGGATGCCCTTTGCAGCTGCAGTGTGCCTGGAGCTCTGGGCCTTTTAGTTTGCAGAACCCTAACCCTAACCCTAACCCTAACCCTAACCCTAACCCTAACCCTAACCCTAGGCAGGGTAGCAAATCAGCCTAGGGTTAGGTCAGGTGCCAAAGAGGAAGCCCTTGAGGAGGCCAGGTTGTGGCAGTTTTGCGATGCCCCTGGGATGCCCTTTGCAGCTGCAGTGTGCCTGGAGCTCTGGACCTTTTAGTTTGTGGAACCCTAACCCTAACCCTAACCCTAACCCTAACCCTAACCCTAACCCTAACCCTAGGCAGGGTAGCAAATCAGCCTAGGGTTAGGTCAGGTGCCAAGGAGGAAGCCTTCGAGGAGGCCAGGTTGTGGCAGTTTTGCGATGCCCCTGGGATGCCCTTAGCAGCTGCAGTGTGCCTGGAGCTCTGGGCCTTTTAGTTTGTGGAACCCTAACCCTAACCCTAACCCTAACCCTAACCCTAACCCTAACCCTAACCCTAACCCTAACCCTAGGCAGGGTAGCAAATCAGCCTAGGGTTAGGGCAGGTGCCAAGGAGGAAGCCCTTGAGGAGGCCAGGTTGTGGCAGTTTTGCGATGCCCCTGGGATGCCCTTTGCAGCTGCAGTGTGCCTGGAGCTCTGGGCCTTTTAGTTTGTGGAACCCTAACCCTAACCCTAACCCTAACCCTAACCCTAACCCTAACCCTAACCCTAACCCTAACCCTAGGCAGGGTAGCAAATCAGCCTAGGGTTAGGTCAGGTGCCAAGGAGGAAGCCCTCGAGGAGGCCAGGTTGTGGCAGTTTTGCGATGCCCCTGGGATGCCCTTTGCAGCTGCAGTGTGCCTGGAGCTCTGGGCCTTTTAGTTTGTGGAACCCTAACCCTAACCCTAACCCTAACCCTAACCCTAACCCTAACCCTAACCCTAACCCTAGGCAGGGTAGCAAATCAGCCTAGGGTTAGGTCAGGGGCCAAGGACGAAGCCCTCAGGGAGGCCAGGTTGTGGCAGTTTTGCAATGCCCCTGGGATGCCCTTTGCAGCTGCAGTGTGCCTGGAGCTCTGGGCCTTTTAGTTTGTGGAACCCTAACCCTAACCCTAACCCTAACCCTAACCCTAACCCTAACCCTAACCCTAACCCTAGGCAGGGTAGCAAATCAGCCTAGGGTTAGGTCAGGTGCCAAGGAGGAAGCCCTCAAGGAGGCCAGGTTGTGGCAGTTTTGCGATGCCCCTGGGATGCCCTTTGCAGCTGCAGTGTGCCTGGAGCTCTGGGCCTTTTAGTTTGTGGAACCCTAACCCTAACCCTAACCCTAACCCTAACCCTAACCCTAACCCTAACCCTAACCCTAACCCTAACCCTAGGCAGGGTAGCAAATCAGCCTAGGGTTAGGTCAGGTGCCAAGGAGGAAGCCCTTGAGGAGGCCAGGTTGTGGCAGTTTTGCAATGCCCCTGGGATGCCCTTTGCAGCTGCAGTGTGCCTGGAGCTCTGGGCCTTTTAGTTTGTGGAACCCTAACCCTAACCCTAACCCCAACCCTAACCCTAACCCTAACCCTAACCCTAACCCTAACCCTAGGCAGGGTAGCAAATCAGCCTAGGGTTAGCTCAGGTGCCAAGGAGGAAGCCCTCGAGGAGGCCAGGTTGTGGCAGTTTTGCGATGCCCCTGGGATGCCCTTTGCAGCTGCAGTGTGCCTGGAGCTCTGGGCCTTTTAGTTTGTGGAACCCTAACCCTAACCCTAACCCTAACCCTAACCCTAACCCTAACCCTAACCCTAGGCAGGGTAGCAAATCAGCCTAGGGTTAGGTCAGGTGCCAAGGAGGAAGCCCTCGAGGAGGCCAGGTTGTGGCAGTTTTGCGATGCCCCTGGGATGCCCTTTGCAGCTGCAGTGTGCCTGGAGCTCTGGGCCTTTTAGTTTGTGGAACCCTAACCCTAACCCTAACCCTAACCCTAACCCTAACCCTAACCCTAACCCTAACCCTAGGCAGGGTAGCAAATCAGCCTAGGGTTAGGTCAGGTGCCAAGGAGGAAGCCCTCGAGGAGGCCAGGTTGTGGCAGTTTTGCGATGCCCCTGGGATGCCCTTTGCAGCTGCAGTGTGCCTGGAGCTCTGGGCCTTTTAGTTTGTGGAACCCTAACCCTAACCCTAACCCTAACCCTAACCCTAACCCTAACCCTAACCCTAACCCTAACCCTAACCCTAACCCTAACCCTAACCCTAGGCAGGGTAGCAAATCAGCCTAGGGTTAGGTCAGGTGCCAAGGAGGAAGCCCTCGAGGAGGCCAGGTTGTGGCAGTTTTGCGATGCCCCTGGGATGCCCTTTGCAGCTGCAGTGTGCCTGGAGCTCAGGGCCTTTTAGTTTGTGGAACCCTAACCCTAACCCTAACCCTAACCCTAACCCTAACCCTAACCCTAGGCAGGGTAGCAAATCAGCCTAGGGTTAGGTCAGGTGCCAAGGAGGAAGCCCTTGAGGAGGCCAGGTTGTGGCAGTTTTGCGATGCCCCTGGGATGCCCTTTGCAGCTGCAGTGTGCCTGGAGCTCTGGACCTTTTAGTTTGTGGAACCCTAACCCTAACCCTAACCCTAACCCTAACCCTAACCCTAACCCTAACCCTAGGCAGGGTAGCAAATCAGCCTAGGGTTAGGTCAGGTGCCAAGGAGGAAGCCCTCGAGGAGGCCAGGTTGTGGCAGTTTTGCGATGCCCCTGGGATGCCCTTTGCAGCTGCAGTGTGCCTGGAGCTCTGGGCCTTTTAGTTTGTGGAACCCTAACCCTAACCCTAACCCTAACCCTAACCCTAACCCTAACCCTAACCCTAACCCTAGGCAGGGTAGCAAATCAGCCTAGGGTTAGGGCAGGTGCCAAGGAGGAAGCCCTCGAGGAGGCCAGGTTGTGGCAGTTTTGCGCTGCCCCTGGGATGCCCTTTGCAGCTGCAGTGTGCCTGGAGCTCTGGGCCATTTAGTTTGTGGAACCCTAACCCTAACCCTAACCCTAACCCTAACCCTAACCCTAACCCTAACCCTAACCCTAACCCTAACCCTAGGCAGGGTAGCAAATCAGCCTAGGGTTAGGTCAGGTGCCAAGGAGGAAGCCCTCGAGGAGGCCAGGTTGTGGCAGTTTTGCGATGCCCCTGGGATGCCCTTTGCAGCTGCAGTGTGCCTGGAGCTCTGGGCCTTTTAGTTTGTGGAACCCTAACCCTAACCCTAACCCCAACCCTAACCCTAACCCTAACCCTAACCCTAACCCTAGGCAGGGTAGCAAATCAGCCTAGGGTTAGCTCAGGTGCCAAGGAGGAAGCCCTCGAGGAGGCCAGGTTGTGGCAGTTTTGCGATGCCCCTGGGATGCCCTTTGCAGCTGCAGTGTGCCTGGAGCTCTGGGCCTTTTAGTTTGTGGAACCCTAACCCTAACCCTAACCCTAACCCTAACCCTAACCCTAACCCTAACCCTAACCCTAACCCTAACCCTAACCCTAGGCAGGGTAGCAAATCAGCCTAGGGTTAGGTCAGGTGCCAAGGAGGAAGCCCTCGAGGAGGCCAGGTTGTGGCAGTTTTGCGATGCCCCTGGGATGCCCTTTGCAGCTGCAGTGTGCCTGGAGCTCTGGGCCTTTTAGTTTGTGGAACCCTAACCCTAACCCTAACCCTAACCCTAACCCTAACCCTAACCCTAGGCAGGGTAGCAAATCAGCCTAGGGTTAGGTCAGGTGCCAAGGAGGAAGCCCTCGAGGAGGCCAGGTTGTGGCAGTTTTGCGATGCCCCTGGGATGCCCTTTGCAGCTGCAGTGTGCCTGGAGCTCTGGGCCTTTTAGTTTGTGGAACCCTAACCCTAACCCTAACCCTAACCCTAACCCTAACCCTAACCCTAACCCTAACCCTAACCCTAACCCTAACCCTAGGCAGGGTAGCAAATCAGCCTAGGGTTAGGTCAGGTGCCAAGGAGGAAGCCCTCGAGGAGGCCAGGTTGTGGCAGTTTTGCGATGCCCCTGGGATGCCCTTTGCAGCTGCAGTGTGCCTGGAGCTCAGGGCCTTTTAGTTTGTGGAACCCTAACCCTAACCCTAACCCTAA
>NC_140052.1:2567506-2585006 GCF_963513975.1 Fringilla coelebs
GCTCAGGTGCCAAGGAGGAAGCCCTCGAGGAGGCCAGGTTGTGGCAGTTTTGCAATGCCCCTGGGATGCCCTTTGCAGCTGCAGTGTGCCTGGAGCTCTGGGCCTTTTAGTTTGTGGAACCCTAACCCTAACCCTAACCCTAACCCTAACCCTAACCCTAACCCTAGGCAGGGTAGCAAATCAGCCTAGGGTTAGGTCAGGTGCCAAGGAGGAAGCCCTCGAGGAGGCCAGGTTGTGGCAGTTTTGCGATGCCCCTGGGATGCCCTTTGCAGCTGCAGTGTGCCTGGAGCTCTGGGCCTTTTAGTTTGTGGAACCCTAACCCTAACCCTAACCCTAACCCTAACCCTAACCCTAGGCAGGGTAGCAAATCAGCCTAGGGTTAGGTCAGGTGCCAAGGAGGAAGCCCTCGAGGAGGCCAGGTTGTGGCAGTTTTGCGATGCCCCTGGGATGCCCTTTGCAGCTGCAGTGTGCCTGGAGCTCTGGGCCTTTTAGTTTGTGGAACCCTAACCCTAACCCTAACCCTAACCCTAACCCTAACCCTAACCCTAACCCTAACCCTAACCCTAACCCTAGGCAGGGTAGCAAATCAGCCTAGGGTTAGGTCAGGTGCCAAGGAGGAAGCCCTCGAGGAGGCCAGGTTGTGGCAGTTTTGCGATGCCCCTGGGATGCCCTTTGCAGCTGCAGTGTGCCTGGAGCTCTGGGCCTTTTAGTTTGTGGAACCCTAACCCTAACCCTAACCCTAACCCTAACCCTAACCCTAACCCTAACCCTAACCCTAACCCTAACCCTAACCCTAACCCTAACCCTAGGCAGGGTAGCAAATCAGCCTAGGGTTAGCTCAGGTGCCAAGGAGGAAGCCCTCAAGGAGGCCAGGTTGTGGCAGTTTTGCGATGCCCCTGGGATGCCCTTTGCAGCTGCAGTGTGCCTGGAGCTCTGGGCCTTTTAATTTGTGGAACCCTAACCCTAACCCTAACCCTAACCCTAACCCTAACCCTAACCCTAACCCTAACCCTAACCCTAGGCAGGGTAGCAAATCAGCCTAGGGTTAGGTCAGGTGCCAAGGAGGAAGCCCTCGAAGAGGCCAGGTTGTGGCAGTTTTGCGATGCCCCTGGGATGCCCTTTGCAGCTGCAGTGTGCCTGGAGCTCTGGGCCTTTTAGTTTGTGGAACCCTAACCCTAACCCTAACCCTAACCCTAACCCTAACCCTAACCCAACCCTAGGCAGGGTAGCAAATCAGCCTAGGGTTAGGTCAGGTTCCAAGGAGGAAGCCCTTGAGGAGGCCAGGTTGTGGCAGTTTTGCAATGCCCCTGGGATGCCCTTTGCAGCTGCAGTGTGCCTGGAGCTCTGGGCCTTTTAGTTTGTGGAATCCTAACCCTAACCCTAACCCTAACCCTAACCCTAACCCTAACCCTAACCCTAACCCTAGGCAGGGTAGCAAATCAGCCTAGGGTTAGGTCAGGTGCCAAGGAGGAAGCCCTCGAGGAGGCCAGGTTGTGGCAGTTTTGCGATGCCCCTGGGATGCCCTTTGCAGCTGCAGTGTGCCTGGAGCTCTGGGCCTTTTAGTTTGTGGAACCCTAACCCTAACCCTAACCCTAACCCTAACCCTAACCCTAACCCTAACCCTAACCCTAGGCAGGGTAGCAAATCAGCCTAGGGTTAGGTCAGGTGCCAAGGAGGAAGCCCTCGAGGAGGCCAGGTTGTGGCAGTTTTGCGATGCCCCTGGGATGCCCTTTGCAGCTGCAGTGTGCCTGGAGCTCTGGGCCTTTTAGTTTGTGGAACCCTAACCCTAACCCTAACCCTAACCCTAACCCTAACCCTAACCCTAGGCAGGGTAGCAAATCAGCCTAGGGTTAGGTCAGGTGCCAAGGAGGAAGCCCTTGAGGAGGCCAGGTTGTGGCAGTTTTGCGATGCCCCTGGGATGCCCTTTGCAGCTGCAGTGTGCCTGGAGCTCTGGGCCTTTTAGTTTGTGGAACCCTAACCCTAACCCTAACCCTAACCCTAACCCTAACCCTAGGCAGGGTAGCAAATCAGCCTAGGGTTAGGTCAGGTGCCAAGGAGGAAGCCCTCGAGGAGGCCAGGTTGTGGCAGTTTTGCAATGCCCCTGGGATGCCCTTTGCAGCTGCAGTGTGCCTGGAGCTCTGGGCCTTTTAGTTTGTGGAACCCTAACCCTAACCCTAACCCTAACCCTAACCCTAACCCTAACCCTAACCCTAACCCTAACCCTAGGCAGGGTAGCAAATCAGCCTAGGGTTAGCTCAGGTGCCAAGGAGGAAGCCCTCAAGGAGGCCAGGTTGTGGCAGTTTTGCGATGCCCCTGGGATGCCCTTTGCAGCTGCAGTGTGCCTGGAGCTCTGGGCCTTTTAGTTTGTGGAACCCTAACCCTAACCCTAACCCTAACCCTAACCCTAACCCTAACCCTAACCCTAACCCTAACCCTAGGCAGGGTAGCAAATCAGCCTAGGGTTAGGTCAGGTGCCAAGGAGGAAGCCCTCGAGGAGGCCAGGTTGTGGCAGTTTTGCGATGCCCCTGGGATGCCCTTTGCAGCTGCAGTGTGCCTGGAGCTCTGGGCCTTTTAGTTTGTGGAACCCTAACCCTAACCCTAACCCTAACCCTAACCCTAACCCTAACCCTAACCCTAACCCTAACCCTAGGCAGGGTAGCAAATCAGCCTAGGGTTAGGTCAGGTGCCAAGGAGGAAGCCCTTGAGGAGGCCAGGTTGTGGCAGTTTTGCAATGCCCCTGGGATGCCCTTTGCACCTGCAGTGTGCCTGGAGCTCTGGGCCTTTTAGTTTGTGGAACCCTAACCCTAACCCTAACCCTAACCCTAACCCTAACCCTAACCCTAACCCTAGGCAGGGTAGCAAATCAGCCTAGGGTTAGCTCAGGTGCCAAGGAGGAAGCCCTCGAGGAGGCCAGGTTGTGGCAGTTTTGCAATGCCCCTGGGATGCCCTTTGCAGCTGCAGTGTGCCTGGAGCTCTGGGCCTTTTAGTTTGTGGAACCCTAACCCTAACCCTAACCCTAACCCTAACCCTAACCCTAACCCTAGGCAGGGTAGCAAATCAGCCTAGGGTTAGGGCAGGTGCCAAGGAGGAAGCCCTCGAGGAGGCCAGGTTGTGGCAGTTTTGCGATGCCCCTGGGATGCCCTTTGCAGCTGCAGTGTGCCTGGAGCTCTGGGCCTTTTAGTTTGTGGAACCCTAACCCTAACCCTAACCCTAACCCTAACCCTAACCCTAGGCAGGGTAGCAAATCAGCCTAGGGTTAGGTCAGGTGCCAAGGAGGAAGCCCTCGAGGAGGCCAGGTTGTGGCAGTTTTGCGATGCCCCTGGGATGCCCTTTGCAGCTGCAGTGTGCCTGGAGCTCTGGGCCTTTTAGTTTGTGGAACCCTAACCCTAACCCTAACCCTAACCCTAACCCTAACCCTAACCCTAACCCTAACCCTAACCCTAGGCAGGGTAGCAAATCAGCCTAGGGTTAGGTCAGGTGCCAAGGAGGAAGCCCTCGAGGAGGCCAGGTTGTGGCAGTTTTGCGATGCCCCTGGGATGCCCTTTGCAGCTGCAGTGTGCCTGGAGCTCTGGGCCTTTTAGTTTGTGGAACCCTAACCCTAACCCTAACCCTAACCCTAACCCTAACCCTAACCCTAACCCTAACCCTAACCCTAACCCTAACCCTAACCCTAGGCAGGGTAGCAAATCAGCCTAGGGTTAGCTCAGGTGCCAAGGAGGAAGCCCTCAAGGAGGCCAGGTTGTGGCAGTTTTGCGATGCCCCTGGGATGCCCTTTGCAGCTGCAGTGTGCCTGGAGCTCTGGGCCTTTTAATTTGTGGAACCCTAACCCTAACCCTAACCCTAACCCTAACCCTAACCCTAACCCTAACCCTAACCCTAACCCTAGGCAGGGTAGCAAATCAGCCTAGGGTTAGGTCAGGTGCCAAGGAGGAAGCCCTCGAAGAGGCCAGGTTGTGGCAGTTTTGCGATGCCCCTGGGATGCCCTTTGCAGCTGCAGTGTGCCTGGAGCTCTGGGCCTTTTAGTTTGTGGAACCCTAACCCTAACCCTAACCCTAACCCTAACCCTAACCCTAACCCAACCCTAGGCAGGGTAGCAAATCAGCCTAGGGTTAGGTCAGGTTCCAAGGAGGAAGCCCTTGAGGAGGCCAGGTTGTGGCAGTTTTGCAATGCCCCTGGGATGCCCTTTGCAGCTGCAGTGTGCCTGGAGCTCTGGGCCTTTTAGTTTGTGGAATCCTAACCCTAACCCTAACCCTAACCCTAACCCTAACCCTAACCCTAACCCTAACCCTAGGCAGGGTAGCAAATCAGCCTAGGGTTAGGTCAGGTGCCAAGGAGGAAGCCCTCGAGGAGGCCAGGTTGTGGCAGTTTTGCGATGCCCCTGGGATGCCCTTTGCAGCTGCAGTGTGCCTGGAGCTCTGGGCCTTTTAGTTTGTGGAACCCTAACCCTAACCCTAACCCTAACCCTAACCCTAACCCTAACCCTAACCCTAACCCTAGGCAGGGTAGCAAATCAGCCTAGGGTTAGGTCAGGTGCCAAGGAGGAAGCCCTCGAGGAGGCCAGGTTGTGGCAGTTTTGCGATGCCCCTGGGATGCCCTTTGCAGCTGCAGTGTGCCTGGAGCTCTGGGCCTTTTAGTTTGTGGAACCCTAACCCTAACCCTAACCCTAACCCTAACCCTAACCCTAACCCTAGGCAGGGTAGCAAATCAGCCTAGGGTTAGGTCAGGTGCCAAGGAGGAAGCCCTCGAGGAGGCCAGGTTGTGGCAGTTTTGCGATGCCCCTGGGATGCCCTTTGCAGCTGCAGTGTGCCTGGAGCTCTGGGCCTTTTAGTTTGTGGAACCCTAACCCTAACCCTAACCCTAACCCTAACCCTAACCCTAACCCTAACCCTAACCCTAGGCAGGGTAGCAAATCAGCCTAGGGTTAGGTCAGGTGCCAAGGAGGAAGCCCTCGAGGAGGCCAGGTTGTGGCAGTTTTGCGATGCCCCTGGGATGCCCTTTGCAGCTGCAGTGTGCCTGGAGCTCTGGGCCTTTTAGTTTGTGGAACCCTAACCCTAACCCTAACCCTAACCCTAACCCTAACCCTAACCCTAGGCAGGGTAGCAAATCAGCCTAGGGTTAGCACAGGTGCCAAGGAGGAAGCCCTCGAGGAGGCCAGGTTGTGGCAGTTTTGCGATGCCCCTGGGATGCCCTTTGCAGCTGCAGTGTGCCTGGAGCTCTGGGCCTTTTAGTTTGTGGAACCCTAACCCTAATCCTAACCCTAACCCTAACCCTAACCCTAACCCTAACCCTAACCCTAACCCTAACCCTAGGCAGGGTAGCAAATCAGCCTAGGGTTAGGTCAGGTGCCAATGAGGAAGCCCTCAAGGAGGCCAGGTTGTGGCAGTTTTGCGATGCCCCTGGGATGCCCTTTGCAGCTGCAGTGTGCCTGGAGCTCTGGGCCTTTTAGTTTGTGGAACCCTAACCCTAACCCTAACCCTAACCCTAACCCTAACCCTAACCCTAACCCTAGGCAGGGTAGCAAATCAGCCTAGGGTTAGCTCAGGTGCCAAGGAGGAAGCCCTCGAGGAGGCCAGGTTGTGGCAGTTTTGCGATGCCCCTGGGATGCCCTTTGCAGCTGCAGTGTGCCTGGAGCTCTGGGCCTTTTAGTTTGTGGAACCCTAACCCTAACCCTAACCCTAACCCTAACCCTAACCCTAACCCTAGGCAGGGTAGCAAATCAGCCTAGGGTTAGGTCAGGTGCCAAGGAGGAAGCCCTCGAGGAGGCCAGGTTGTGGCAGTTTTGCGATGCCCCTGGGATGCCCTTTGCAGCTGCAGTGTGCCTGGAGCTCTGGGCCTTTTAGTTTGTGGAACCCTAACCCTAACCCTAACCCTAACCCTAACCCTAACCCTAACCCTAACCCTAGGCAGGGTAGCAAATCAGCCTAGGGTTAGGTCAGGTGCCAAGGAGGAAGCCCTTGAGGAGGCCAGGTTGTGGCAGTTTTGCAATGCCCCTGGGATGCCCTTTGCAGCTGCAGTGTGCCTGGAGCTCTGGGCCTTTTAGTTTGTGGAACCCTAACCCTAACCCTAACCCTAACCCTAACCCTAACCCTAGGCAGGGTAGCAAATCAGCCTAGGGTTAGGTCAGGTGCCAAGGAGGAAGCCCTCGAGGAGGCCAGGTTGTGGCAGTTTTGCGATGCCCCTGGGATGCCCTTTGCAGCTGCAGTGTGCCTGGAGCTCTGGGCCTTTTAGTTTGCAGAACCCTAACCCTAACCCTAACCCTAACCCTAACCCTAGGCAGGGTAGCAAATCAGCCTAGGGTTAGGTCAGGTGCCAAGGAGGAAGCCCTCGAGGAGGCCAGGTTGTGGCAGTTTTGCGATGCCCCTGGGATGCCCTTTGCAGCTGCAGTGTGCCTGGAGCTCTGGGCCTTTTAGTTTGTGGAACCCTAACCCTAACCCTAACCCTAACCCTAACCCTAACCCTAACCCTAGGCAGGGTAGCAAATCAGCCTAGGGTTAGGTCAGGTGCCAAGGAGGAAGCCCTTGAGGAGGCCAGGTTGTGGCAGTTTTGCAATGCCCCTGGGATGCCCTTTGCAGCTGCAGTGTGCCTGGAGCTCTGGGCCTTTTAGTTTGTGGAACCCTAACCCTAACCCTAACCCTAACCCTAACCCTAACCCTAGGCAGGGTAGCAAATCAGCCTAGGGTTAGCTCAGGTGCCAAGGAGGAAGCCCTCGAGGAGGCCAGGTTGTGGCAGTTTTGCGATGCCCCTGGGATGCCCTTTGCAGCTGCAGTGTGCCTGGAGCTCTGGGCCTTTTAGTTTGTGGAACCCTAACCCTAACCCTAACCCTAACCCTAACCCTAACCCTAACCCTAACCCTAACCCTAACCCTAGGCAGGGTAGCAAATCAGCCTAGGGTTAGGTCAGGTGCCAAGGAGGAAGCCCTCGAGGAGGCCAGGTTGTGGCAGTTTTGCAATGCCCCTGGGATGCCCTTTGCAGCTGCAGTGTGCCTGGAGCTCTGGGCCTTTTAGTTTGTGGAACCCTAACCCTAACCCTAACCCTAACCCTAACCCTAACCCTAACCCTAACCCTAACCCTAGGCAGGGTAGCAAATCAGCCTAGGGTTAGGGCAGGTGCCAAGGAGGAAGCCCTCGAGGAGGCCAGGTTGTGGCAGTTTTGCGATGCCCCTGGGATGCCCTTTGCAGCTGCAGTGTGCCTGGAGCTCTGGGCCTTTTAGTTTGTGGAACCCTAACCCTAACCCTAACCCTAACCCTAACCCTAGGCAGGGTAGCAAATCAGCCTAGGGTTAGGGCAGGTGCCAAGGAGGAAGCCCTCGAGGAGGCCAGGTTGTGGCAGTTTTGCGATGCCCCTGGGATGCCCTTTGCAGCTGCAGTGTGCCTGGAGCTCTGGGCCTTTTAGTTTGTGGAACCCTAACCCTAACCCTAACCCTAACCCTAACCCTAGGCAGGGTAGCAAATCAGCCTAGGGTTAGGTCAGGTGCCAAGGAGGAAGCCCTCGAGGAGGCCAGGTTGTGGCAGTTTTGCGATGCCCCTGGGATGCCCTTTGCAGCTGCAGTGTGCCTGGAGCTCTGGGCCTTTTAGTTTGTGGAACCCTAACCCTAACCCTAACCCTAACCCTAACCCTAACCCTAACCCTAACCCTAACCCTAACCCTAACCCTAGCAGTGTAGCAAATCAGCCTAGGGTTAGCTCAGGTGCCAAGGAGGAAGCCCTCAAGGAGGCCAGGTTGTGGCAGTTTTGCGATGCCCCTGGGATGCCCTTTGCAGCTGCAGTGTGCCTGGAGCTCTGGGCCTTTTAGTTTGTGGAACCCTAACCCTAACCCTAACCCTAACCCTAACCCTAACCCTAACCCTAACCCTAACCCTAGGCAGGGTAGCAAATCAGCCTAGGGTTAGCTCAGGTGCCAAGGAGGAAGCCCTCGAGGAGGCCAGGTTGTGGCAGTTTTGCGATGCCCCTGGGATGCCCTTTGCAGCTGCAGTGTGCCTGGAGCTCTGGGCCTTTTAGTTTGTGGAACCCTAACCCTAACCCTAACCCTAACCCTAACCCTAACCCTAACCCTAGGCAGGGTAGCAAATCAGCCTAGGGTTAGGTCAGGTGCCAAGGAGGAAGCCCTTGAGGAGGCCAGGTTGTGGCAGTTTTGCGATGCCCCTGGGATGCCCTTTGCAGCTGCAGTGTGCCTGGAGCTCTGGGCCTTTTAGTTTGTGGAACCCTAACCCTAACCCTAACCCTAACCCTAACCCTAACCCTAACCCTAGGCAGGGTAGCAAATCAGCCTAGGGTTAGGTCAGGTGCCAAGGAGGAAGCCCTCGAGGAGGCCAGGTTGTGGCAGTTTTGCGATGCCCCTGGGATGCCCTTTGCAGCTGCAGTGTGCCTGGAGCTCTGGGCCTTTTAGTTTGCAGAACCCTAACCCTAACCCTAACCCTAACCCTAACCCTAACCCTAGGCAGGGTAGCAAATCAGCCTAGGGTTAGGTCAGGTGCCAAGGAGGAAGCCCTCGAGGAGGCCAGGTTGTGGCAGTTTTGCGATGCCCCTGGGATGCCCTTTGCAGCTGCAGTGTGCCTGGAGCTCTGGGCCTTTTAGTTTGTGGAACCCTAACCCTAACCCTAACCCTAACCCTAACCCTAACCCTAACCCTAGGCAGGGTAGCAAATCAGCCTAGGGTTAGCTCAGGTGCCAAGGAGGAAGCCCTCGAGGAGGCCAGGTTGTGGCAGTTTTGCGATGCCCCTGGGATGCCCTTTGCAGCTGCAGTGTGCCTGGAGCTCTGGGCCTTTTAGTTTGTGGAACCCTAACCCTAACCCTAACCCTAACCCTAACCCTAGGCAGGGTAGCAAATCAGCCTAGGGTTAGCTCAGGTGCCAAGGAGGAAGCCCTCGAGGAGGCCAGGTTGTGGCAGTTTTGCGATGCCCCTGGGATGCCCTTTGCAGCTGCAGTGTGCCTGGAGCTCTGGGCCTTTTAGTTTGTGGAACCCTAACCCTAACCCTAACCCTAACCCTAACCCTAACCCTAACCCTAACCCTAGGCAGGGTAGCAAATCAGCCTAGGGTTAGGTCAGGTGCCAAGGAGGAAGCCCTCGAGGAGGCCAGGTTGTGGCAGTTTTGCAATGCCCCTGGGATGCCCTTTGCAGCTGCAGTGTGCCTGGAGCTCTGGGCCTTTTAGTTTGTGGAACCCTAACCCTAACCCTAACCCTAACCCTAACCCTAACCCTAACCCTAACCCTAGGCAGGGTAGCAAATCAGCCTAGGGTTAGCTCAGGTGCCAAGGAGGAAGCCCTCGAGGAGGCCAGGTTGTGGCAGTTTTGCGATGCCCCTGGGATGCCCTTTGCAGCTGCAGTGTGCCTGGAGCTCTGGGCCTTTTAGTTTGTGGAACCCTAACCCTAACCCTAACCCTAACCCTAACCCTAGGCAGGGTAGCAAATCAGCCTAGGGTTAGCTCAGGTGCCAAGGAGGAAGCCCTCGAGGAGGCCAGGTTGTGGCAGTTTTGCGATGCCCCTGGGATGCCCTTTGCAGCTGCAGTGTGCCTGGAGCTCTGGGCCTTTTAGTTTGTGGAACCCTAACCCTAACCCTAACCCTAACCCTAACCCTAACCCTAACCCTAGGCAGGGTAGCAAATCAGCCTAGGGTTAGGTCAGGTGCCAAGGAGGAAGCCCTCGAGGAGGCCAGGTTGTGGCAGTTTTGCGATGCCCCTGGGATGCCCTTTGCAGCTGCAGTGTGCCTGGAGCTCTGGGCCTTTTAGTTTGTGGAACCCTAACCCTAACCCTAACCCTAACCCTAACCCTAACCCTAACCCTAACCCTAACCCTAGGCAGGGTAGCAAATCAGCCTAGGGTTAGGTAAGGGGCCAAGGAGGAAGCCCTCAGGGAGGCCAGGTTGTGGCAGTTTTGCAATGCCCCTGGGATGCCCTTTGCAGCTGCAGTGTGCCTGGAGCTCTGGGCCTTTTAGTTTGTGGAACCCTAACCCTAACCCTAACCCTAACCCTAACCCTAACCCTAACCCTAACCCTAACCCTAACCCTAACCCTAACCCTAGGCAGGGTAGCAAATCAGCCTAGGGTTAGCTCAGGTGCCAAGGAGGAAGCCCTCGAGGAGGCCAGGTTGTGGCAGTTTTGCGATGCCCCTGGGATGCCCTTTGCAGCTGCAGTGTGCCTGGAGCTCTGGGCCTTTTAGTTTGTGGAACCCTAACCCTAACCCTAACCCTAACCCTAACCCTAACCCTAACCCTAACCCTAACCCTAACCCTAGGCAGGGTAGCAAATCAGCCTAGGGTTAGCTCAGGTGCCAAGGAGGAAGCCCTCAAGGAGGCCAGGTTGTGGCAGTTTTGCGATGCCCCTGGGATGCCCTTTGCAGCTGCAGTGTGCCTGGAGCTCTGGGCCTTTTAGTTTGTGGAACCCTAACCCTAACCCTAACCCTAACCCTAACCCTAACCCTAACCCTAACCCTAACCCTAGGCAGGGTAGCAAATCAGCCTAGGGTTAGGTCAGGTGCCAAGGAGGAAGCCCTCGAGGAGGCCAGGTTGTGGCAGTTTTGCGATGCCCCTGGGATGCCCTTTGCAGCTGCAGTGTGCCTGGAGCTCTGGGCCTTTTAGTTTGTGGAACCCTAACCCTAACCCTAACCCTAACCCTAACCCTAACCCTAACCCTAACCCTAACCCTAGGCAGGGTAGCAAATCAGCCTAGGGTTAGGTCAGGTGCCAAGGAGGAAGCCCTCGAGGAGGCCAGGTTGTGGCAGTTTTGCAATGCCCCTGGGATGCCCTTTGCAGCTGCAGTGTGCCTGGAGCTCTGGGCCTTTTAGTTTGTGGAATCCTAACCCTAACCCTAACCCTAACCCTAACCCTAACCCTAACCCTAACCCTAACCCTAGGCAGGGTAGCAAATCAGCCTAGGGTTAGGTCAGGTGCCAAGGAGGAAGCCCTCGAGGAGGACAGGTTGTGGCAGTTTTGCGATGCCCCTGGGATGCCCTTTGCAGCTGCAGTGTGCCTGGAGCTCTGGGCCTTTTAGTTTGTGGAACCCTAACCCTAACCCTAACCCTAACCCTAACCCTAACCCTAACCCTAACCCTAACCCTAGGCAGGGTAGCAAATCAGCCTAGGGTTAGGTCAGGTGCCAAGGAGGAAGCCCTCGAGGAGGCCAGGTTGTGGCAGTTTTGCGATGCCCCTGGGATGCCCTTTGCAGCTGCAGTGTGCCTGGAGCTCTGGGCCTTTTAGTTTGTGGAACCCTAACCCTAACCCTAACCCTAACCCTAACCCTAACCCTAACCCTAAACCTAACCCTAACCCTAGGCAGGGTAGCAAATCAGCCTAGGGTTAGCTCAGGTGCCAAGGAGGAAGCCCTCGAGGAGGCCAGGTTGTGGCAGTTTTGCGATGCCCCTGGGATGCCCTTTGCAGCTGCAGTGTGCCTGGAGCTCTGGGCCTTTTAGTTTGTGGAACCCTAACCCTAACCCTAACCCTAACCCTAACCCTAACCCTAACCCTACCCCTAACCCTAACCCTAACCCTAACCCTAACCCTAACCCTAACCCTAACCCTAACCCTAACCCTAACCCTAGGCAGGGTAGCAAATCAGCCTAGGGTTAGGTCAGGTGCCAAGGAGGAAGCCCTCAAGGAGGCCAGGTTGTGGCAGTTTTGCGATGCCCCTGGGATGCCCTTTGCAGCTGCAGTGTGCCTGGAGCTCTGGGCCTTTTAGTTTGTGGAACCCTAACCCTAACCCTAACCCTAACCCTAACCCTAACCCTAACCCTAGGCAGGGTAGCAAATCAGCCTAGGGTTAGCTCAGGTGCCAAGGAGGAAGCCCTCGAGGAGGCCAGGTTGTGGCAGTTTTGCGATGCCCCTGGGATGCCCTTTGCAGCTGCAGTGTGCCTGGAGCTCTGGGCCTTTTAGTTTGTGGAACCCTAACCCTAACCCTAACCCTAACCCTAACCCTAACCCTAACCCTAACCCTAGGCAGGGTAGCAAATCAGCCTAGGGTTAGGTCAGGTGCCAAGGAGGAAGCCCTCGAGGAGGCCAGGTTGTGGCAGTTTTGCGATGCCCCTGGGATGCCCTTTGCAGCTGCAGTGTGCCTGGAGCTCTGGGCCTTTTAGTTTGTGGAACCCTAACCCTAACCCTAACCCTAACCCTAACCCTAACCCTAACCCTAGGCAGGGTAGCAAATCAGCCTAGGGTTAGCTCAGGTGCCAAGGAGGAAGCCCTCGAGGAGGCCAGGTTGTGGCAGTTTTGCGATGCCCCTGGGATGCCCTTTGCAGCTGCAGTGTGCCTGGAGCTCTGGGCCTTTTAGTTTGTGGAACCCTAACCCTAACCCTAACCCTAACCCTAACCCTAGGCAGGGTAGCAAATCAGCCTAGGGTTAGGGCAGGTGCCAAGGAGGAAGCCCTCGAGGAGGCCAGGTTGTGGCAGTTTTGCGATGCCCCTGGGATGCCCTTTGCAGCTGCAGTGTGCCTGGAGCTCTGGGCCTTTTAGTTTGTGGAACCCTAACCCTAACCCTAACCCTAACCCTAACCCTAACCCTAACCCTAGGCAGGGTAGCAAATCAGCCTAGGGTTAGGTCAGGTGCCAAGGAGGAAGCCCTCGAGGAGGCCAGGTTGTGGCAGTTTTGCGATGCCCCTGGGATGCCCTTTGCAGCTGCAGTGTGCCTGGAGCTCTGGGCCTTTTAGTTTGTGGAACCCTAACCCTAACCCTAACCCTAACCCTAACCCTAACCCTAACCCTAACCCTAACCCTAGGCAGGGTAGCAAATCAGCCTAGGGTTAGGTAAGGGGCCAAGGAGGAAGCCCTCAGGGAGGCCAGGTTGTGGCAGTTTTGCAATGCCCCTGGGATGCCCTTTGCAGCTGCAGTGTGCCTGGAGCTCTGGGCCTTTTAGTTTGTGGAACCCTAACCCTAACCCTAACCCTAACCCTAACCCTAACCCTAACCCTAACCCTAACCCTAACCCTAACCCTAGGCAGGGTAGCAAATCAGCCTAGGGTTAGCTCAGGTGCCAAGGAGGAAGCCCTCGAGGAGGCCAGGTTGTGGCAGTTTTGCGATGCCCCTGGGATGCCCTTTGCAGCTGCAGTGTGCCTGGAGCTCTGGGCCTTTTAGTTTGTGGAACCCTAACCCTAACCCTAACCCTAACCCTAACCCTAACCCTAACCCTAACCCTAACCCTAGGCAGGGTAGCAAATCAGCCTAGGGTTAGCTCAGGTGCCAAGGAGGAAGCCCTCAAGGAGGCCAGGTTGTGGCAGTTTTGCGATGCCCCTGGGATGCCCTTTGCAGCTGCAGTGTGCCTGGAGCTCTGGGCCTTTTAGTTTGTGGAACCCTAACCCTAACCCTAACCCTAACCCTAACCCTAACCCTAACCCTAACCCTAACCCTAGGCAGGGTAGCAAATCAGCCTAGGGTTAGGTCAGGTGCCAAGGAGGAAGCCCTCGAGGAGGCCAGGTTGTGGCAGTTTTGCGATGCCCCTGGGATGCCCTTTGCAGCTGCAGTGTGCCTGGAGCTCTGGGCCTTTTAGTTTGTGGAACCCTAACCCTAACCCTAACCCTAACCCTAACCCTAACCCTAACCCTAACCCTAGGCAGGGTAGCAAATCAGCCTAGGGTTAGGTCAGGTGCCAAGGAGGAAGCCCTCGAGGAGGCCAGGTTGTGGCAGTTTTGCAATGCCCCTGGGATGCCCTTTGCAGCTGCAGTGTGCCTGGAGCTCTGGGCCTTTTAGTTTGTGGAATCCTAACCCTAACCCTAACCCTAACCCTAACCCTAACCCTAACCCTAACCCTAACCCTAACCCTAACCCTAACCCTAACCCTAACCCTAGGCAGGGTAGCAAATCAGCCTAGGGTTAGGTCAGGTGCCAAGGAGGAAGCCCTCGAGGAGGCCAGGTTGTGGCAGTTTTGCGATGCCCCTGGGATGCCCTTTGCAGCTGCAGTGTGCCTGGAGCTCTGGGCCTTTTAGTTTGTGGAACCCTAACCCTAACCCTAACCCTAACCCTAACCCTAACCCTAACCCTAAACCTAACCCTAACCCTAGGCAGGGTAGCAAATCAGCCTAGGGTTAGCTCAGGTGCCAAGGAGGAAGCCCTCGAGGAGGCCAGGTTGTGGCAGTTTTGCGATGCCCCTGGGATGCCCTTTGCAGCTGCAGTGTGCCTGGAGCTCTGGGCCTTTTAGTTTGTGGAACCCTAACCCTAACCCTAACCCTAACCCTAACCCTAACCCTAACCCTACCCCTAACCCTAACCCTAACCCTAACCCTAACCCTAACCCTAACCCTAACCCTAACCCTAACCCTAACCCTAGGCAGGGTAGCAAATCAGCCTAGGGTTAGGTCAGGTGCCAAGGAGGAAGCCCTCAAGGAGGCCAGGTTGTGGCAGTTTTGCGATGCCCCTGGGATGCCCTTTGCAGCTGCAGTGTGCCTGGAGCTCTGGGCCTTTTAGTTTGTGGAACCCTAACCCTAACCCTAACCCTAACCCTAACCCTAACCCTAACCCTAGGCAGGGTAGCAAATCAGCCTAGGGTTAGCTCAGGTGCCAAGGAGGAAGCCCTCGAGGAGGCCAGGTTGTGGCAGTTTTGCGATGCCCCTGGGATGCCCTTTGCAGCTGCAGTGTGCCTGGAGCTCTGGGCCTTTTAGTTTGTGGAACCCTAACCCTAACCCTAACCCTAACCCTAACCATAACCCTAACCCTAACCCTAACCCTAGGCAGGGTAGCAAATCAGCCTAGGGTTAGGTCAGGTGCCAAGGAGGAAGCCCTCGAGGAGGCCAGGTTGTGGCAGTTTTGCGATGCCCCTGGGATGCCCTTTGCAGCTGCAGTGTGCCTGGAGCTCTGGGCCTTTTAGTTTGTGGAACCCTAACCCTAACCCTAACCCTAACCCTAACCCTAACCCTAACCCTAACCCTAGGCAGGGTAGCAAATCAGCCTAGGGTTAGGTCAGGTGCAAAGGAGGAAGCCCTTGAGGAGGCCAGGTTGTGGCAGTTTTGCAATGCCCCTGGGATGCCCTTTGCAGCTGCAGTGTGCCTGGAGCTCTGGGCCTTTTAGTTTGTGGAACCCTAACCCTAACCCTAACCCTAACCCTAACCCTAACCCTAACCCTAGGCAGGGTAGCAAATCAGCCTAGGGTTAGGTCAGGTGCCAAGGAGGAAGCCCTCGAGGAGGCCAGGTTGTGGCAGTTTTGCGATGCCCCTGGGATGCCCTTTGCAGCTGCAGTGTGCCTGGAGCTCTGGGCCTTTTAGTTTGTGGAACCCTAACCCTAACCCTAACCCTAACCCTAACCCTAACCCTAACCCTAAACCTAACCCTAACCCTAGGCAGGGTAGCAAATCAGCCTAGGGTTAGCTCAGGTGCCAAGGAGGAAGCCTTCGAGGAGGCCAGGTTGTGGCAGTTTTGCGATGCCCCTGGGATGCCCTTTGCAGCTGCAGTGTGCCTGGAGCTCTGGGCCTTTTAGTTTGTGGAACCCTAACCCTAACCCTAACCCTAACCCTAACCCTAACCCTAACCCTAACCCTAACCCTAACCCTAACCCTAACCCTAACCCTAACCCTAACCCTAGGCAGGGTAGCAAATCAGCCTAGGGTTAGGTCAGGTGCCAAGGAGGAAGCCCTCAAGGAGGCCAGGTTGTGGCAGTTTTGCGATGCCCCTGGGATGCCCTTTGCAGCTGCAGTGTGCCTGGAGCTCTGGGCCTTTTAGTTTGTGGAACCCTAACCCTAACCCTAACCCTAACCCTAACCCTAACCCTAACCCTAGGCAGGGTAGCAAATCAGCCTAGGGTTAGCTCAGGTGCCAAGGAGGAAGCCCTCGAGGAGGCCAGGTTGTGGCAGTTTTGCGATGCCCCTGGGATGCCCTTTGCAGCTGCAGTGTGCCTGGAGCTCTGGGCCTTTTAGTTTGTGGAACCCTAACCCTAACCCTAACCCTAACCCTAACCCTAACCCTAACCCTAACCCTAACCCTAGGCAGGGTAGCAAATCAGCCTAGGGTTAGGGCAGGTGCCAAGGAGGAAGCCCTCGAGGAGGCCAGGTTGTGGCAGTTTTGCGATGCCCCTGGGATGCCCTTTGCAGCTGCAGTGTGCCTGGAGCTCTGGGCCTTTTAGTTTGTGGAACCCTAACCCTAACCCTAACCCTAACCCTAACCCTAACCCTAACCCTAACCCTAGGCAGGGTAGCAAATCAGCCTAGGGTTAGGTCAGGTGCCAAGGAGGAAGCCCTTGAGGAGGCCAGGTTGTGGCAGTTTTGCAATGCCCCTGGGATGCCCTTTGCAGCTGCAGTGTGCCTGGAGCTCTGGGCCTTTTAGTTTGTGGAACCCTAACCCTAACCCTAACCCTAACCCTAACCCTAACCCTAACCCTAGGCAGGGTAGCAAATCAGCCTAGGGTTAGGTCAGGTGCCAAGGAGGAAGCCCTCGAGGAGGCCAGGTTGTGGCAGTTTTGCGATGCCCCTGGGATGCCCTTTGCAGCTGCAGTGTGCCTGGAGCTCTGGGCCTTTTAGTTTGCAGAACCCTAACCCTAACCCTAACCCTAACCCTAACCCTAACCCTAACCCTAGGCAGGGTAGCAAATCAGCCTAGGGTTAGGTCAGGTGCCAAGGAGGAAGCCCTCGAGGAGGCCAGGTTGTGGCAGTTTTGCGATGCCCCTGGGATGCCCTTTGCAGCTGCAGTGTGCCTGGAGCTCTGGGCCTTTTAGTTTGTGGAACCCTAACCCTAACCCTAACCCTAACCCTAACCCTAACCCTAGGCAGGGTAGCAAATCAGCCTAGGGTTAGGTCAGGTGCCAAGGAGGAAGCCCTCGAGGAGGCCAGGTTGTGGCAGTTTTGCGATGCCCCTGGGATGCCCTTTGCAGCTGCAGTGTGCCTGGAGCTCTGGGCCTTTTAGTTTGTGGAACCCTAACCCTAACCCTAACCCTAACCCTAACCCTAACCCTAACCCTAACCCTAGGCAGGGTAGCAAATCAGCCTAGGGTTAGGTCAGGTGCCAAGGAGGAAGCCCTCGAGGAGGCCAGGTTGTGGCAGTTTTGCAATGCCCCTGGGATGCCCTTTGCAGCTGCAGTGTGCCTGGAGCTCTGGGCCTTTTAGTTTGTGGAACCCTAACCCTAACCCTAACCCTAACCCTAACCCTAACCCTAACCCTAGGCAGGGTAGCAAATCAGCCTAGGGTTAGCTCAGGTGCCAAGGAGGAAGCCCTCGAGGAGGCCAGGTTGTGGCAGTTTTGCGATGCCCCTGGGATGCCCTTTGCAGCTGCAGTGTGCCTGGAGCTCTGGGCCTTTTAGTTTGTGGAACCCTAACCCTAACCCTAACCCTAACCCTAACCATAACCCTAACCCTAACCCTAACCCTAGGCAGGGTAGCAAATCAGCCTAGGGTTAGGTCAGGTGCCAAGGAGGAAGCCCTCGAGGAGGCCAGGTTGTGGCAGTTTTGCGATGCCCCTGGGATGCCCTTTGCAGCTGCAGTGTGCCTGGAGCTCTGGGCCTTTTAGTTTGTGGAACCCTAACCCTAACCCTAACCCTAACCCTAACCCTAACCCTAACCCTAACCCTAGGCAGGGTAGCAAATCAGCCTAGGGTTAGGT